>NC_058403.1:164137481-164425847 GCF_002201575.2 Neomonachus schauinslandi
GGGTTGCGTCCCAGTGGCGGTGCTGAAGAACGGTGAGCGAAGGAAAGAGCGAAAAGCATCGGTGGGCGAGAGGCCCTCCCCCCCACCCCCCCCCCCCCCCCCGCCGTT
The DNA here is from genome assembly GCF_002201575.2 of Neomonachus schauinslandi. Lineage (NCBI taxonomy): Eukaryota > Metazoa > Chordata > Mammalia > Carnivora > Phocidae > Neomonachus > Neomonachus schauinslandi. Next base: position 164,137,590 of record NC_058403.1, read on the forward strand.
TCTTATCATTCTTATCCTGGGAGACAAAGAGGCAGATTTCACAGATGTCTCCCTGCTCCCCTGCAAAGACACATGCTTTGACTGACAAAGAGGCCTCTTTAGATTAGAGCTGAGTTAGCCAGGCAGCCTTCAAGGGCCACCTTCCCCCATCCTGTTTAGTCTGAAGCCTGCAGGCTCTTAGTTGGGCAGGTGGGGAGCTGGAGTCTCAGGCACGTGAGTTTACTTGAGTTCTAGGCGGTCAAGGATGTAACACAAGCTCTCAGTGACTCAGGCCAGCCTATCTGGGATTTTTCCTCTCTTGGCATGTGAGAGAGACTGTGCAGCATTGACATCTTTTAGCCAAGAAATAAACAGCAGACACCAACCTACAATTGCAGAATCATAGAATGTCAGGGCTGGAAGGGACCATTGCATGTGGAAATTAGGACTCTGATGAGGGAAGGGTCTTGCTCAAGATCACATCAATAGGGAAGGATAGTGACCAGATTTAAGCCCTTACTTGTCCTCAGTACTCTTCTCAGGACCCTCAGCATCAGGAGTACTGAGAAGAAGGCTGAGTTGGAATGAGGGTGGGGATGTGCATCCAGGCTACTGAGCATATGTGCATTCAGCCAGTTGGCTCTCTCTTGAGAGCGTATGTGACAATCTTCTTAAACAGAGTTTCTAAGTCTCAGTACTATTGGCATTTGGAACTGGCTAATTCCTTGTTGTGGGGGCTGCCCTGTGCATTGTCCGATGTTGAGCAGCATCTTTGGCCTTTACCCACTAGATGCCAATAGCAGACCCCTGGTTGTGCAATAACCAAAAATGTTTCCAGGCATTGCCAAATGTCCCCTGGGGACCAAAATTGCTCCCTTTCCTGTTCTCCAGTCCTGTTAAAAACCAGTACTCTAAAAGCAGGCTCCTTCCCTTCCAGAAACATGTCTTTTTTTTTTTTTTTTTAAAGATTTTATTTATTTATTTGAGAGAGAGAATGAGATAGAGAGAGCATGAGAGTGGGGAGGGTCAGAGGGAGAAGCAGACTCCCCGCCGAGCAGGGAGTCCAATAGGGACTCGATCCCGGGACTCCAGGATCATGACCTGAGCCGAAGGCAGTGGCTTAACCAACTGAGCCACCCAGGCACTCCCAGAAACATGTCTTAAGAGCTTGCTATGTGCTGTGCTGTACTGGCACCTGAGTCTAGTATGGGCTGTGTCCTTAAAGAACTAAGAGACTAACTGGGGAGACAGAAAGGGCTGCACAGGTGGCAAAGGATGGGGAACCCCTCCCCAGGGACAAGAAGTAGGTACTCTGAGGAGCACAGGGCAGACCACACTGACTGGGGAGATCCGAGAAGGCTTCAGGTAAGGACATGGCAGTTTTCCGGGCAGACAGGGCAGGTGAAGGATATTCCAGGCAGAAGGAATGGAACAAATGAAGGTAAAAAGTTATTAAGTATGACATGCTGGGGGGAGAAAAGGTATTTTAGTATGACTGTCCCCCATAGTGCACCTGGGGAGTAGTTAGGGAGGAGGCTAGAGAGAGGCAGGGCAAGATGATGATGATGTGATGACAGTTAATACATATTGAGCTCCTCTTTCTTTCTTTCTTTCTTTCTTTCTTTCTTTCTTGATTTATTTATTTGAGAGAGAGAGAGATCGTAAGAGAGAGAAAATGAGCAGGGGCAGGGCAAAGGGAGAAGCAGGCTCCCCGCTGAGCAGGGAGCCCGACATAGGGCTCTATCCCAGGACCCCGGGATCATGACCTGAGCCGAAGGCAGACGCTTAACCACTGAGCCACCCAGGTGCCCCAAGCACTTCTGTGCCAGACACTCCTCCAAGTGTCTTATATGTATTATTTCTTAATCTTCACAGTGATCCTTTGAGGAAGGTACTATTATTCCCTCTAGTTTACAGATGGGAAAAATGATGCACAGAGAGATTAGGTAACTTGTCCAAGTCACACAGCTATGGAAATTTGGTTATGGTTATACCAAGGGTTTTAAGTAGAGCAATGTGGCAATGTGATTGTCAATGTCTCAGTTACCTTTTGCTTCATAGCAAACCACTCCAAACTCTCTAGTTTAACCAATACCATTTTATTATATTTCATGATTCTGTGAGTTGGCTGGGGCTCAGCTGGGTGGTTCCTCACTGGTCTGGCTCAGGGTCTTTCATCAGTAGCAGTGAGATGGTGGCTGGAGCTGCAGTTTGGGGCTGGATGTCTGGCACTTTGGTGTTTCTCTCTCACCCTTTTTTTTTTTTTTAAAGATTTTATTTATTTATCTGAGAGAGAGAGAGTGAGAGAGCACAAGAGGGGGGAGCGGGAGAGGGAGAAGCAGACTCCCCGCTGAGCAGGGAGCCCGATGCGGGACTCGATCCCGGGACTCCAGGACCATGACCTGAGCCGAAGGCAGTCGCTTAACCAACTGAGCCACCCAGGCGCCCTCTCTCTCACCCTTTGTCCCTGTGACCTCTCTCCAACAGCATAGCCTGTTCTTGATGGCTTAGGAGCTGCCAGGCCTTCTTAAATGTCTGTATTCAGGATGTCACTTCCCCTGTGTCATACTGGTCAAAGTGGTCACAGGCACCGCCCAGAATCACAAGGAGGGGACAAGAGGTCTATCTCTAGTGGGAGGATCAGCCTGTGTGTATAGGGAGGGGTGGAATTGTTTGAGGCCATCTTTGGATACTAGATATCACAGCCACATTTTTATTCCAGAAGGAATGTTCTGGCAGCATTGTGGAAGTGTATTGAAGAGGGCAAGACTAAAGACTTGAAGATGAAGTATGAAGTCATTATAATAGCTTTGATAATTTTGGTTGACTTGGTTACTTCTCTCTTTTTTTCTGTCCTGTGGAAAGACCAGAGTTATTGTGTTTTAAATAATAATAACATAATAATGATACTAGCCTCCATTTATTGAGTACCTACTATGTGCCAAGTACTGTGATAAATACTTTTCTAGATTATTTAATCCTCACAATGATCTCATAAGGTATATACATTCCTACTTTACTTTCCAGAAAACTGAGACCAAGTATATTAGTTTTCCAGCGCTGCTATAACAAAGTACCCCAGACTGGTAGCTTAAACAATTTATTTCCTCACAATTCTGGGGGCTGGAAGTCTGAGATAAGGTGTTGGCAGGGTTGGTTTCTTTGGAGGACTCCCTCCTTGGCTTGCAGATGACCATCTTCTCCCTTTGTCCTCACAAGATCTTTCTTCTGTGTCTGTGTCCTAATCTCCTGTTCTTATAAGAACATCAGTCATATTGGGTTAGGGCCCATCCATATAACCTCATTTTACCTTAATTACTTCTTTAAAGACCTATCTTCAAATACAGTCACATTCTGAGGTACTGAGGATTAGGACTGCAACGTACAAATTTTGAGAGGACATAATTCAGCCCATACAATCAAGAAATTAGCATATATTCATGTAGTTAATAGGTAGGAAGCCAGAATTTGACCTGAGTCTGACTTTAGGCTCCTTTGTTAACTACTCCTTATACTATTACCCACAATTGTGTTCAGTTCTTGTCCCAAGCAGAAAAATAGCAAGGTGGAGGAAGACACCAAACCTGCTTAGCTTTGCATTTAGGATCTAGCTATTTATAACTTGAGGCGCAGAGATTGAATTCCAGTTACTTGTTCTGTGTCCTTCACCTATAGCTCTATCATAGTGATCTTTTTAGAAGGACATTGAAAGGTGGCAGGGGTGGCATATCCTGATAGAATCATAAATGAGAATGATAATAATGATCGCTAATACTTTATGAATGTGTTCAGTGCACCAGGCAGAATGCCAAGTGCTTTACACACATTTTTTAATTCTCACAATAATCCTATTAGATAGGTACTATTATGTTTTCTATTTTACATATGGTGAAATTGAGGAGAGTGTGAGTTAACCTGTCTAAATTTACCCTACTAATAAGAAGTGGCAGGTCAAGCTGAGCACTCAGCAAGTCTGAATCCAGAACCTGTATTCTTAGCCATTATGTTTCCTTATTGACTCTGGGAACCTGGTGAAGAATGAATCTATACCATTTCCACAAGAAGAATCTAAGTTAGAGAAAGGTAATTAGGCCATCATTTTCCTAAAAGTTTTCAGTTGCCACCATCAAGATACTTATTGCTACATATCAAAATAAAATACGGATACCACTGCTTCTTGATTTATTAATTTTATTTATTTATTATTTTTTTTTAAAAAAGATTTTATTCATTTGAGACACAGATACAGAAAGAGAGAGAGAGCATGAGCAGGGGGAGAGGCAGAGGGAGAGGGAGAAGCAGGCTCCTACTGAGCAGGGAGCCCGATGCGGGGCTCGATCCTAGGACCCTGGGATCATGACCTGAGCCGAAGGCAGACGCTCAACAACTGAGCCACCCAGGTGCCCCATTGATTTATTAATTGTAGAAATCACCATTTGACTTGCTGTTATCTGAGATAAAAATGTCTGTTACTTGCCCCTACCCTTTCCTGCAAACTCCTATAATCAAAGAATAATTTTTTTTTTAAGATTTTTATTTATTTATTCATGAGAGACAGAGAGAGAGAGAGAGAGGCAGAGGGAGAAGCAGGCTCCCAAGGAGCAGAGAGCCCGATGTGGGACTCGATCCCAGGACTCTGGGATCATGACCTGAGCCGAAGGCAGACGCGCAACCATCTGAGCCACCCAGGTGCCCAAAGAATAATTTTTGTTAAAACAATATTTATTGGTTATTATGTTTATACAATTGTTATCACCTGCAAAGCCAAAAAGTGTACTGTGATCATATTTCCTTCTTTGTATAACTTCTTGTTTTTCCTGTAGTTGATAATGTTTTTTTGTTTTATTTGCATTATTTTCTATTAACCTGTTCTGTTCTTTGCTGTGAAAGCATTCAGGCCTATAAGAAGTTTTTCATACTTAAATGGATACACTTTCTGGGGCTTTCTGGAGCCCTCCTGCTCTAGTATAGACAAGTTTTTTGTTAGGCCTTTCATCTAGTTGTTATTCTGGGAATTCTCTTTGCTTCTCTTTTATGTTGGAACCTCTGTTTCCTGGGTCCCATGTCTTATTTTAGTTCCTTGTTCTGGTTTCTGTTGCCTTCTAAGACAGGTACATGGACATACGTTTTGTGAGTCCTTGCTAATCTGAAAATGTCTTTTTTTCTACCCCTACTCTGGATTTGCAGCTTGGCTATGTAAACTTAAGTCACAAATCATTTTCTCTTGAAGGCATGTTCCACTCTCATCTTAGCTTTCAGGATCTTTTTTGAGGGGTCCAATACCATTTAAAATCCTGTTCCTTTGTATGTGACTTATGTACTTGGACACTTCTAGTTCTTCTATATATATCCCTGGTATGCTAAAACTTGGCTTTGGTCTTTTTTCATTCATTGTGCTTTTTTTTTTTTTTTTTTAAGATTTCTTAGAGAGAGGTTGGGGGGGAGAGAGGGAGAGAGAGAGAGAGTATGATTAGGGGGAGGGGCAGAGGGAGAATCAGACTGCCCGCTGAGCAGGGAGCTTGACACGGGACTCCATCCCTGGACCCTGAGATCATGACCTGAGCCAAAGGCAGTCATTAAACTAACTGAGCTCCCCAGGTGCTCCTCATTGTGCTTTCAATTGGATACTCATGTCCTTCAGTTCCAGGAATTTTTCTTAAATTATTTCTTCTGTAATTTTCTGCTCCTCTGTTTTCTTATTTGGGTATCGAATTCAGTTGAGTCCCTGAGTCTTTTATCTTTATATTATCCCTATTATTTTCCATCATTTTGCCTTTTTATTACTTCCAACCTACTCCTCTTTAATATTGATCATCATTTTTATTTCCAAGGACTGTTTTTGTTTTTCATAGTGTCCTGTTTTTTAAAAAAATTGATGGATGCAATATCTTCACTTAACTCTCTGGGTGTATTATAGTTTTTATATGAAGCTTTCTTCTGTTCCTGGCATCATCAATTTCTTCCTGGTTCAATTTTTTTCCCCCTTGGTCTGTCTTGATCTCTGTCTTTCATGATGGAGGCTTTCCTCAAACATTAGTGATCCTTAGTTATCATCTCATACTTTAGGGTAAGGCACAAAACTAGCCCTATGTACATAGGCAGAGCTTATCAAGTGGAGACCTTCACTGTTGGGTTTTTGGTGGGGATCTTTCTGTTTTGTTAGGGGAAACCCAGATGTCACTACCTATGATTTTCTTCCCCTGAGACAATTCACTTTTTTATGAGAAGAATTCTTCATCTTCTGCCTAGGAGTAACATGCATTGCCTGCATTTTGGGAGCAGAGTCAAGGAGCAGGCCTGGGGGTCCCATTGCACAGGATGTCTCCCCATTGTCAGACCTTAACCTGCTGGCTACTCTGCCAGTTGTACAAGAAGCGGGGGCCTCCCCAGTTCAGATTTCCCAGGGATTAAGCTTCCCTTTTCCTGCCTGGGTGAGGGGTAACTGCTTGGCTATTGGGGCAGAGGATGTTTTCAACCTTGATCCTCCCCCTGGCCCATCCCTCTGTCTCAATCTGAATTGTTCAGAGCTTTTGTGGGGCAAATCAGTTTGCTTCTCATCTGTAAGCCCCCTTGCTCTACTATGATGGTTACCATCCCTCCATCTGCTTTCCCTCTTTTAAAAATGAAGAGAACAAATGCTAGTAAGCACACGCAAAGCTGTTCCACGTCACTAATCATTAGGGAAATGGAAATAAAAACCACCATGATATACCACTTCACACCAAGTAGGATGGCTACTTATCAAAAAAACAAAAACAAGTTTTGGGTGGCTGTGGAGAGATTGAAACACTTCCACACTGCTGGATGTAAAATGGTTCAGCTGCTGTAGAAAACAGTCCAACAGTTCCTCGAATCACCATTTGGTTCAACAGTTCCACTTCTGGGTATATACGCAAAAGTTTTGGAAGCAGGGACTCAAATAAATATTTCTGAATCAATATTCATGGCAACATTATTCACGATAGCCAAAAGGTGGAAACAACCAAAATGTCTATTGATGAAAAACAGTGTGGTATATCTATACAATAGAGTATTATTCAGCCTCAAAAAGGAATGAAATTCTGTCAATTATACCTCAATAAAGCTGAAAACAAAATATAATCTGATTTAGTATGGGGGGAAAGGGAATGAAATTCTGTTACATGCTACAACATGGATGAACCTTAAAGACATTATGTTAAGTGCAGTAACTCAGGCACAACAGGACAAATATTGTCTGATTCCACCTATGTTATGTATCTAGAGTAGTCAAATTCATAGAGACAGAAAATAGGATAGCAGTTACCATGGCTGAGGGGAGGAGGGAATAGGGATTTGTTTAATTGGTACCAACTTTTAGTCTGAGAAGATGAAAATGTTCTGGAAATGGATGGTGGGGATGGTTACATAACAGCATGAATGCACTTAATGTCATCAGACTATACACTTTAATATGGTTAAAGTGGTCAGTTTTATGTTATGTATATTTTACAACACAATTAAAAAAAGAGCTAAAAAAATGGAAATCACTTGCCTACTTTGTTTCATTTCTTATTTTCTTTGTCTGTGTGAACTGTTAAAAAGAAAACAACAGGCCCAAAATGGAGTCACTTATGGTAAGATCCCATGTCAGCAAACCAAGACTTAATACCTAACCTAACTGCAGTTTCAATCCCTCCAGGAATGTAACTTTTAACCAGTCGACATGGAATTTCCTGATCAGCACTAGAAAATTTACTGATAGGTCCCTTCCATTCCCCTTAGGAGGGTGACCTTGCCTAAAACAATGCATTCTTTGCTAATAGTTTCCTTTCTTCCTCTCCATCTATGCCTCTATGCCTTTTAAAAAACCTTTCCTTTTCTGTAGCTCAATAGAGCTTCTTTCTGTTTGCTAGGTAGGATGCTGCCTGATTCATGAATCATTCAAGAAGGCCAGTTTGATCTTTTAAATTACTCAGTTGAATTTTTGTTGTTTAACAGGACATATTCCTTTTTAATTTCTTTATTGTCATTTTAGTGGGGTCTCAGGAAAAAGAGGCAATAAGTATGTGTGGTCAATCCACCATATATAACTAATTTCCCTCAAATATTTTTTTCAGTGCTTGCTACATGGACGACACTGTGCTAGAGAATATAAATATGATTGGTTTCCATGTCAAAAAAGAAAAAAGTAGCAGACAATACTCCTTCTAAACTTGTATGCTATCAAATACAGTTTTGGCTCTGAGTAGCTAAAGCAGAAGGAAAATGGATTTGCTGCAATATTTAATATATTTGCTGTCATTTTGGACTATAGCCCTAAGTTGCCGTAGCAACAAACCAGAACAGGAACTTCATTAGAGGAGGAGCTCCTTGGATTTTAACCATGTTATTCAATCAGGCATGAGTGATGAGGTAGACCATCACATGGCACCCATAAGATCTTTTATTTTGATAAGCTGTATAATTAGCTAAATCTAATAAGTCTTTGGACCAAGTAAAACAACCACCTAAAACCTTGCTTTTTGCATCTTTTTCAGAGTCATTAGTAGTTAAAAGATTCCCTTGGAATTTCCTTGGTGGAACTATCCAAAGCATTGCTAGCAATAATATTTGAGCATCCCATTCATCAGCAAATGGCAGGAAGGGACACCAAAAGGTTGATGGGTTAACAGCTTACTGTTATTGGCATTTTGAAAGAAGATGCCTGACATAAGCAAGGCCATAAAAATAAAGAAATTATACCAGTCAAGTTTTAGGTCTTTGTCACAGGTAGATGGGGGGCTACTTTTTGGAGGGAAGAAGGGCACCTTCCCATGCGCGTGCGCATACACACACACCCCCCCCAAAAACGCTTCAATAGCAATTTCAATGCAACATGCAGCAAGTTCATATTGCTAAGGGACTTCAGGATAAAATGTGATCAGAATCAGGCAGGGGTAGGGTGATGGTAGTCACCACCAGGGATGGCTTCTGGGAGGACGAGAGTTTTAAGTGGAGTTTTGGAAAAAGAAAGTCACTCTTGAGGAAGGCAGAGGTATTTCTGATTCATTAAGATTTTACCATCACTCCAAATACTCAGTTTGTCTGTTTGTGGTTCAGTCAGATTGATTTCAAACATTTCCCCCTTACCAGCCTTCCAGGAGGCATCAGGCAGAGCAATCCATTGGAATCATATTCTGATGCACTCGCTCACGCAAGTAGTTATTTTCAAGACTCTTTACCAACGCTGGATATCAATTGTTCTGTTGACTTGTTTTGTATCCCCCAAAGAGTAACTTTTGAGCTGAATCCTCCTATTTACAATACTGGTCTATTTTACTGCAAATATTCTTTCATGGTGTTGCACTCCCCTGGATACAACTGTGGTATAGTCAAACATCTAAATGAAATATATAGTTTTCTTTTTCTGGTTTTTGTTTTTGTTTTTGTGGGAAGGAGGGCAGTTGCTAACTTTAAAGCCCTGAGCAAGGTACTGTATGGTTTACAAGAAGGGCCAGATGCAGCCCCTTCATGCTCTTAAGGCACAACAATAGGAGAAATGACAGAAGACAATCAGTGATTAATTACTAAATGAGTGATAGGTATCAGGTGGTCCTAACCTGAGCTGCTCAGCCCCACAAACGTAATGAGGGAGAGTAGAGAGGGGTGTCTGTGAGCTATTTTCAGTACTTCAAAAAGATTAACCAAAAAAGCTCGTATTTATCAGAGATTAGATGCACAGCTCTAATTAAGCTAAAACATCAGGTTTCCTTGCTCTGGGCTAGAATTATATCAACTCAGTATAGAAACACCAGTTACCCCATGCTGACTGGACGCTCTGACTGGCAGTTCACTTGTCTTTGATTAATAAAACATGAGAAAATAAATTATTACTTGATAAGTGTGTTCTGTTTGATAGGCAAAAAGTATTTCAAAGCATGGGACTTGTGAAGGGAGGATGATGTTTGTTTTGGGTGAAAAGACTGAGAATCGGTGAGATGGACAAGAAGTGACTAGAAGTTTAATGTGGATAGAGAGGGCAGAAAAGGAGGGTCAGTTGAACAGGGCTATAATAGATGTGGCGGATTCATCTGTGCAGTGGTTCCCAGAGTGTGGTTTGCACCCACAGCATTAGCACCACCTGGAAACCTCTTGGGCTTCGCTTGCTGACTCAGAAACGGGGGATGAGGCCCAGCCATCTGGTCTGACATGCTCTTTGGGTGATTCTGATGTACGCTGCAGTTTGAGAACCTCAGATCTATAGCATCCTTTCCCAAACTTGAAGGATCAGTGGAATAGGAGATGATCCTAAGAGACACTTGTTCAGACTGAAAATAAATTGCAAGAAACAAAACAAAAGCAAACCAAAAAACTAAAATGAATCACTAACGAGAAAGTTATTTCCTTTTCTAATTGCTCATGCCTTTTGCTAACATCACAGAAAAAGACTCAGTTTGATCCTGGTAAGTTTTTAATTTTTTTTTTTTTTTAAGTAAGCTCTATACCCAACGTGGGGCTTGAACTCCCAACCCTGAGATCAAGAGTGGCATGCTCTGTGGACTGAGCCAGTCAGGTCCCCCCCCTCCGCTAGGAGGTCTTTAAAAAGAAACATTCAAATCTCTGTCTCTCTTTTTTTTTAAAGATTTTATTTATTTATTTGACAGAGATATAGCAAGAGAGGGAACACAAACAGGGGGAGTGGGAGAGGGAGAAGCAGGCTTCCCGCGGAGCAGGGAGCCCGAGACGGGCCTCGATCCCAGGATCCTGGGATCATGACCTGAGCCGAAGGCAGACGCGTAACGACTGAGCCACCCAGGTGCCCCTCAAGTCTCTTCTTAAAATAAAGAGAACAGGTTTCATTCAGGGGCAGAGCCTTGGCAGGTATTGGAATATGAGTGTGATAACTTGGTTCTCCTTCTTACGCATTTGTTTTTTACAGTTACCTCTAATTTGGGCGAGTGATTCTAGTTTTCCTTTTGAAAAGGGATATAAGACATTCTTTTAAAAATTTATTTATTAGGGGTGCCTGGGTGGCTCAGTCATTAAGCGTCTGCCTTTGGCTCAGGTCATGATCCCAAGGTCCTGGGATCGAGCCCCGCATCGGGCTCCCTGCTCTGTGGGAAGCCTGCTTCTCCCTCTCCCACTCCCCCTGCTTGTGTTCCCTCGCTCGCTGTGTCTCTCTCTGTCAAATAAATAAATAAAATCTTAAAAAAAATTTATTTATTAGAAATAAAATAAGATAGGGGTGCCTGGGTGGCTCAGTTGGTTGAGCGTCCAACTCAGGTCATGGTTTCCAGGTCGTGGGATGGAGCCCTGCATCAGGCTCTGTGCTCAGCGTGGAGTCTACTTGAGGATTCTCTCCCCCTCTCTCTGCCCCTCCCCCTACTTGTTTGCGTGTTCTCTTTCTCTCTCTAAATAGATAAAATCTTAAAATAAAATGAAATAATTTATTTATTTTTAATTGAAGTATAGTTGTCATGCAATAGTATATTAGGTTCAGGTGTACAACATAGTGACTTGACATTTAATACATTATGAAAAGTTCACTATGATAAGTGTAGTTACCACCTGTCAACATACAAAGTTATTACAATATTATTGACTATATTCCCTATGCTATACTTTATATCCCCATGACTTATTTTATAACTGGAAGTTTGTACCTCTTAATCTCCTTCACCTATTTTGCCCATCCCCCCATCCACCTCCCCTTTGGCAACCACCAGTTTGTTTTCTGTATTTATGAGTGTGTTTGTTTTGTCTTGTCCATTTGTTTGTCTGTTTGTTTGCTTTAGATTCCACATCTAAGTGAAATCATATGGTATTTATCTTTGTCTGACTCATTTTACTTAGCATAATACCCTTTAGGTCTACCCATGTTGTTGCAAATGGCAAGATTTTATTCTTTTTTTGACTGATTAACATTCCATTGTCTATACATACCACATCTTTATCCATTCATCTATTGATGAATACTTAGTCTGCTTCCATATCGTGGCTATTGTAAATAATGTTGCAATGAACATAGGTAGGGGCGCATGTATCTTTTCAAACTAGTATTTTTGTTTTCTCTGGGTACATACCCAGAAGTGGAATTACTGGATTATATGGTATTTCTATTTTTAGTTTTTTGAGGAACTTCCATACTGCACCAATTTACATTCCCACCTACAGTGCAGGAGGGTTTCTTTTTCTCCACATTCTTACCAACACTTGTTACTTTTGTCTTTTTGATACTAGTCATTCTAACAGGTGTGAGGTGATATCTCTAAAATACTCTTCATGAAAACTTTTTTATATAAAGCTGTGATTTGGTTTAATGAAAAAAGATAAATAACAGTACTAGAGGTATGTGGAAGTGGCAGACATAATAGGAATTATATGTATTACTGAAACCTGTGAAATATTCAGGACAACAATGTGTGTGTGTGTGTGTGTGTTTGGTATTGATGCTTGGATAGATGGGTTTGTATTTGTCCTTGCTCATCAGTGTTTTTGGAGAATAGGCCACAAATAAACACACACACACACACACACACTCACACACTCACACCATTGAAGCAAGTACAAGGAAAAAAGTATCCAAATAACAAAGGATATTTCAGGTTTCAACCTATGACCATTTGTGGAAGCAATACAAAATCCTGGACAGCAAAGGGACCCCCTCAGTCACTTTGGAATTAGTTGTGCCAGGATTTTGTGATACTTCATCTTCTTAAGTATGGGGTTGCTGAGATATAATGAGAGCCAGAACATAGGCTTTGTAATCTCTTGAGGAAAATGAGAAAACAGTTCTTGAATAGGTGACAATTAACAGCATGTTTCCACCCATACCAGGTTCATGGAGATGCCTTTCCATCACTTCATTTTGAGTCAGGAAATGCCAAAATTAATTGATTTATGTACAAATATAGATGTGTTCCAGCCTGCTATGGGCAGGGTTATTCGGGGGAAATTATGCTGTATTCCTTTTCCACATAAGATTTTAATTACAGGTAGAATCTGATCAAAAACAATATAAAGGGCATCCTCTAAGACGTTGCTTCTCTAAGTTTTTTGACTTTAACACAGAAAAACACATTTTATAGCTTGAGCCAGCGTGTGTACAAGCACACATGCACACATATCCACATGCACACTTTGTAACACCTAAACAAAAGTTTAATGAAATAATACTTGTAGCAAAGGACACACTGTGAGTGACTTTTTTTCTTTTTCTTTTTTTTTAAATTTATCTTATTTTTAAGTAATCTCTACACCCAGTGTGGGGCTTGAACTTACAACCCTGAGATCAAGAGTCACTCTACCGACTGAACCAGCCAGGAGCTCCTGTGAATTTTTATTCTCTTCTATGTCATTACAAAGTGATTTCCCAGCCTACCAGTGATCTCTTCCCCAACTTCCCTCCCTGGAGGTACTGATTCAGTAGGTCTGTGATGGGACTTGGAAATCTGCAAGTTTTGATATATAAACCAGATGGTTCTGATGCAGGTGGAACTTGGACACTGTGAGAAACACTACTTTAAAGGGATACTATAGAATCCTAAGATAGTATACGAAGAACCTTATGAATCTTGGGTCCAAATTTAGAAGCACCTCCATTACCTGCTGGATAAAGTTCAAATGTAGATTGACATTCAAGGCCCTTCATTGACTAGTCCCTACTGAGCTTTTCAGATTTATCCCCAGCTGCAATCTCATTGCCTTTCCTCACTCCTTTTCCACATAAACAAGCAGCATTAAACCATTCATCATTTATATACCACATGCTTTTATGTGAACTTTCATTTCTTACAGTCTGGGGGAGTAAGTACGTTGACTGATTCTCCTGCTGGAAAAAACTAAATGTGCTGGATAACATATAAAAGCCATTTTAAAAAATGTGTTCATGAGCCAGCAAGTTATTAAGGAATCCTCAAAGGCCAAAAACTAAGAAAGGTAAACAGAGTCCCAAATCTGGCTTTTGCCTCATAGATACTTGCTGAATGAGGTGATTTTTGAGCTTTCATTTTTCATGGAAGAAAGGAGATGAAGCCTAGAATGTGCCCAAAGTGAGGATCTAATAGGACCCCTCCCATAAAGTCAGGACCTCAGATGGCCATAGCTCAGTGTGAAGGTGATTTAGTGCAAGAATAATTTAGAAATAAACCTGTCACTGGAGGGAAAAACAATTGCTTGTCTTAAACAATGAGGCCAGGTGGAGGGTTAAAAAAAATCTTCCCTGAGAATTTGTAACCACAAGTCAACACTTTTGAGGATCTATAACATGAATTCACACTGCCAAAGCGATGCTACATTGGTAGTTCTCTTGAAGTGCCTAGCAGAACCAAATGCATACCCCCTCAGAGGAACTCGCCTTCCCCATGCCTCAAAGAATTCTTAATGATAAATTTCTAAGAAATTTCAGCTCCTACTCAAAAATGATAAAATATGTTAAGGAATCCCAAGGAAACATGAGTACCGAGCCAGCAGAAACAGCAGACAGCAGAATCAGACCCATGAACAATGTGGAGAGTGGAATCATCAGACACAGAATATAAAAGAAATATTTTAATATGTTTATGGAAATAAAATTATGAATAAAGAATCAGACTATAAACTGACAGAGTATATTTGAAAAACATTTTTAGAAATGAAAAATTACGGATTCAACAGTTAATTAGATACACCAAAGAAAGAATCAGTAACCAAGGGGAGAGCTCTGAAAAATATATTCAGGACGTAACACAGAGAAGAGACAAAGGGATGGAAAATAGGAAAGAGATGTTAAGAAATCTGGAAGGTAGAGTGAAGCAATTTAATACACAAATAATGTTCCATAAGAAAAGAGAAAGAATGATACAGAGATAATATTTAAACAGATAGTAGCTGAGGACTTCAGTATTGGCGAAAGACACCTGTCCACATATTCAGGAAGCCCAGTGAATCTCAAGTGAGATAAAAAGAAATCCAGAGTACACTTGTCTTGAGCACCGAGCAATGTATAGAACTGTTGAATCATTATATTGTACACCTGAAGCTAATATAACACTGTATGTTAATTATACTCCAATAAAAAACATAGTGGAAAAAAAAGCTAAGAAGAAATCCATACCTGCACACATCATAAATGAAACTGCAGAACACCAAAGAAGAGAAGATCTTAAAGCAATCTCAGAGGCAAGATAGATTGTCTTTAAAGAATGGCAATTATCCTGACAGTTGTCCTCTCAGCAGCAATAATAGAAACCACCAAAATATTTTAAGTGTTCTGAGAAAGTAACTGTGAACCTAGGATTATATATGCAGCAAATATATATATATATATATTTTTTTTTTAAAGATTTTATTTATTTATTTGACAGATACATAGCGAGAGAAGGAACACAAGCAGGGGGAGTGGGAGAGGGAGAAGCAGGCTTCCCGCGTAGCAGGGAGCCCGACGCGGGGCTCAATCCCAGGACCCTGGGATCATGACCTGAGCCGAAGGCAGACGCTTAACGACTGAGCCACCCAGGTGCCCCAGCAAAAATATTTTTTAAAGGAGGAGGAAATAAAGATATTTGCGGATAAAATCTGAGAATTCATCACCAGCAGACTCTCACTAAAGGAAACTCTAAAGAATATACTTTAGGCAGAGGGAAGGTCTGAGATGCAAAAAGGAATGAAGAGCAAAGAAAGTGCTAAATACATGGACAAATCAAAAAACATCAATTCTAGAAGATAACAACAATGTCTTGTAAGGTTAATAAAACCAAAATGTATGGTAACAGTGGTTCAAAATTTGGGAGAGGAGATGACTAACGTTGGAGAGTTACAATCCCTATTTTTGGGAGGAGAGGAAGGTTAAGATACTGATCAGTTTTGGATTTTGACAAGCATCCATGTTAACATTTCTAAGGTAGTCACTAAAAGAAAAGTGGAACGGTCGCTACCTCTTCCCTATACAGTCTGTGCTGCTAATTCTAGTGGATTCCTGTGACTTGGCTCTGTACTTCTGGACTGTGGCATACAGGTGGAGCAGTGGGAATGGTCTGCCATGTGGGTAGGAGTATTTTTATCACTGGCATTATTTGGAATTGCCAGTACATAAGAACAAAGCATAGTAACTTTTAGTAGGTTTTATTATTGTGTTTAAATTCTTCACTTCCCCAACCCCATGCCACTATTCCTAGATTTTCAATGATAACTTTTCCCTCTCCAAGCAGTGATTTTTCAGTTTGCAGATGTTTGGCTCCTTGCATCTTCTTCTTCTTCCTTACCCACCCCCCGGCCCCCCGCCCCTCCAGTAAGCTCTGTGCCCAACATGGAGCCTGAACTCATGACCCCAAGATCAAGAGTCGCATGCTCTCAAGAGACTGAGCCAGTCAGGTGCTCCTGTTCATTTTTCTTTAGATCATTTCCTCGATCAACTACAACCTTAGGGTGGTGGTTCTAAAAGTATGGTCCCCTAGGATTCCCCAAGACCTGGTCAGGGGGTCCTCAAGGTCAAAATTATTTATTAATCTAAAAGTATCAGATGAATACTAAGACCATTATTTGTCATTTCATTGTGTTGGGGTTTGTACTAATGGTGTAACAGCAATGTTAGCTCAACTTGCTTGCACCTTAGCAGAAATAAGGCAGTGGCACCAGACTTCACCAGGGCTACTTATGTTGCATACCAACGTAGGATGATTATCTCAGGAAATGCACTTGTGCATTTGCAAGTTGTGAGCCGAACGAGCTGCTTCCCCCCCCACAAAACCACCATCTTTACTTGAAAGAATGGGTGACAGAAGACTGGGGGAAGATCTGTGCTTCAGAGGAAAACTGCGTGGTGTATAGCACATGCTTAGCCCAGTGTGATTCTGTGGAGCTCTTTTACAACTCTCTAAGTTGTAGATAACTGATAGCAATGCAAAATAATTCTTGTCTGGAGATGCAAATGAATCCCGCCTGGTGAGGGACACCCTTCCCCCCTCTTTGAAAAAGCCAGTTTTGTGCTGTTTGCACATTCATTTCAACATCCTTTTATTCATTATAAATTTTTGCTTCTTGGACTTCTTTGAACTGGTTAAAACATCTGCTTGGTTCTGTCATTATGAGTTAAATAAAATCTTTAATAATGTATGCATTTTATTTCTGTATGAGAGTTGTGGTTTTTACCTTTTTTTTTTTTTTAAATTATCTTTTAATGAATACTATAGTTACTCCAGCTAGGGTATGTGGTAGAAAATTTCTCAAAAATAATTGAAATGAGCCTGTGAAGGAAAACACTGATAGTATCTGTTACAGAAGATCAAATTCAAGCTTTCAAGTGAAAATTAGAATATGTGTTACTATGAACTTGACAGCTTCCCAATAAAGACTTATCTCATGAGATTAGTAGTGATGTTAATGAATGTGATCTTATATAGTGAAATGTGACAACCTTTGGAAGAGCTATGTAACTCAGCCAGTATTTTCCAAATGACCAATGCACTATGTTAGAAAATCATGCATAAGTTTAAAAAAAATCCATTCAAAGTGCATGATAGGCCAATAGATTGTAATGTTACAGAGTATGAAAATTTTGTCCATGTGGTTTCAGATTCTACCTGCAACTAATCCTTAAGAAACTACTACTTGCTGAGTTTTGAGGTAGTATCAAAGAAGAAAATTCACAATTATCTGAACTGCTATTTAAGTATCCCTCCCTTTTCCAACTATATATATTATCCGTATGAGACTGTATTTTCTTTATATACTTCAGTTCAAATGGTGTATCACAACAGATTGAATACAGAGGCAGATCTGAGAACCTAGCTGTCCTCTATCAAGCCAGACATTAAAGAGATTTGCATAAATCTCATTAAGTGTTTTTTTGTTTTGGAAAATAGTTATATTTCATAAAAATATGTAATTAATGTTAATGTTTAATGAGTTTATTGTTGTTATTTAAAAATAAACTAATAAATAGTTTAAAAAACCCACATAGGGGCGCCTGTGTGGCTCAGTCAGTTAAGTATCTGCCTTCACCTCAGGTCATGATCCAGAGTCCTGGGATTGAGCCCTGTGTCAGGCTCCCTGCTCAGCGGGGAGGCTGCTTCTCTCTCTCTCTCTCTGCCTGCCGCTCCCCCTGCTTGTTCTCTCTGTCAAATAAATAAAATCTTTTAAAAGAAATAAAATAAAAAATAAAACACCCATATAAATGAAAGTTCTTTGGGAATCCTCAATAACTTTTAAGTATGGAAAAGGATCCTGAGACCAAAATGTTTGAGAAACACTGCCTTAAAGAAGATTGTTAAATCTGGGGTGCCTGGGTGGCTCATTCGGTTAAACGGCCGACTCCTGATTTTGGCTTAGGTCATGATCTCAGGGTGCTGGGATTGAGCCCCACATCAGGTTCCATGCTCAGCATGGAATCTGCTTATCCCTCTCCCTCTGCTCCTTCCCCTGCTCTCTCTCTTTTAAATAGATAAATAAATAAAATCTTAAAAAGAAGATTGTTAAATGTTAACTGGTTAAATGGTCAGTTTGTGTCAAAAGCAGGTGGGGTATGGAAAGAAATAGGATATGGATTGAGGTGAAGTTGGATCTCCTCTTGCATTGTGCGCAAGTCTTCTGGGGAATAATTGGTTTAGTTCTGGCTTTGCATTAATAACAGTATCAGTTATTTTGGGGGTACCTATTATATGTTGAATATATGGATTACTTCACTTATTCTTATAACAACCTTAAAAGGTAGGCCCTTTTATTATTATTATCATAATTATTATTCTTAAGCAAACTCAGGTTCATTGAGGGTAACTGACTTGCCCAGAGTCTAATAGCCAGGATGCAAATCCCATTCAGTCTGGCCCTACATGCCAGTGACCTTAACCAGAAGTCCATGTCACCTCCTGATTCTGAGTGACTATAGCCAAGTCTCCTAAGTTTCCTGGGTCTCGTTTTTCCCATCTGTAAAATAAATGAGGTTGGACAGAGCTTTACCAGCCATGGGTCAGGTCCTCAACCCTGTGTAGGACATACAGCGCATCTCTTGTTTTCCAAGAGTCTCCCAGTCTGGGTGATCCATAACATCTGGTCAAACTGTTTGTCTGATTCTGTAATTTTCACAGCCCATATTCTTAGTGCTGTCACTGTCAGTCGTGGGGTTTGAGTGGCTTTGTGGTTGGAAGTGAAGAAGCCCAAGCAGAGGATGAAGAGGCTGCCAGCTCATTAGTGTGGAGAGGCAAGATATTAATCCAGTAGTTAATTCATCTTGCCACTGAATCCTAGAGGCCTGAAACCAGAAACCTGAGCATGAAGCTTCTACTGCCGGAGGATTTTATCCTTCCTCCCTCATCCCCCCTCCCCCACAATTCAGGAATTGCTTTCAGCCAACATTACCTCTGCTTTCTGAGCACAAGCCAGGCTATTGTGCTGGAAATAATCTGTGTTAGTCTTACTGGAGTGGCTTGTGTTGTCATAGTTACTGTTTGGGTTCTGTGCACCTAAAATTTCAAGTATTTATCAGGCAAAAAGAGTTTGCTGATTTTTTCTCTTTTTCTCTTTGGAAAATCGGATTGGAGAGAAAGATTTTATATCCTATTAAATGTCTGTTCTGGGTGGGTACTATCACACCCAGCACTGCAGAGTAATGGTTAACTCTCAGTGGTGAAAAGTGGGTCTGGCCAGGGCCTTTGAAAAATGGAGTTATCAGCATCCTGCTGAGGGCCCACAGTCACTGCCCGCTGATGGATGGAAAGGCAGATTGTCATTGCTGATTGTACAGCTCAGGAAATTGCATGGGACAGTTGGTTATTTATGACAGAGCAACACGGAGCTCCTTAGTAGGTTTCACAGTTGCCGCCACTCTAAATGGTCACTCACCACCCAGTGCTGCGGCTGGGTCAGAAGTTTGCATGGAGGTGGGAGGAGGGGTGGGCATGAACCAGTGTGGGCAGACAGCAAGCTTGGCCCCTATGCACACGTGAGCAAATAGCAGTGCAACACAAGAAGACTGTGCTTTTGCAGCCATGGTGTCTGTTTGCCTGTCTGGTTTGTAGACTCTGTGTCAGCCCACAGTTGAGCCCAGAAATAGTCCCCTTTGCCTGGTCGCCATGAGCCAGACTGGTCTTTATGTGGCTGTCTCCTAGGAGCCCAAAGCTATGCCACATGGCTGGAAGCTGTGTTTACAAGCTTTTCATCCGTCTTCCTTAACTTGTGGTTGCTATGGTTTTCTTTGCCTGCTGGGCCTGGCCCTTTTAGGGGGACAAGCTGTCCACTCAACCAGAAGCCAGAGCCACAGCTTCACTAGCATTGGCCTCTTGGCTGCAGTCCCGGCCATATCTTGTTACCTGCCCATTCTGAGCCCTACACCCTGCTTCTTGTGGGCTGACCTTGACTTTTGCCCCAGCACCAGTCCAGTGTGTGGGATCCAACGCCTTACCGCCCATCCTAGGACCTTCTGCGTTTGCCTCAGTCAGGGTGCTCCTTTTGCTTCTCCTCTGACTGATACTAGCTCAGAATTTACTTTGCAGAGCCCTGCCCTCCTCTATAATCACCACAGTCACCTATTTATTTGCAGGGCTCATTTAAACCTGGAGACAACTCCATCATGAGGCCATCGCATCCTCTGTCATGGACATTTGTTGCTGCTGGCCTAGTATCCATTGCCCGCTTTCCAGGTAATAGCATTTTGTCTTTTGGAGAATCAGCCCCCCACCCCATTCTCAGCTCATAGGTTTCTGATGGGGCTCATCCCACCCCTCTTATTCCAGGGCCTGACCAATCAGAATATTATTATCTCCCAGCTTCAACGATTGGTTTGGGGATAGACACATGATCCAAGCCAGGTCAATGAAAATTAATTCTGGAACTGTGGCAATAAAGAAGTTTTCTGCTCTGTGGTTGTTTAGGGGGCTGCATCTAATCCTGATGTGTTGGTGGGGGATGGCTACTATTTAAGGAGAATGTTACAATGCATATGAGGACAGAGTGAAGAGTTCAAGAGAGAGCCTGTGACTTGGCAACATTGTTTGCATGCAAACTATAGCTCAAATACTTGAGTCAGAATCAATTCCTTTTCCATGCCAATGTCTGTGGAGTTGAGTTTTCTGTCACTCACAACTGAGAGTCTGATACATTCCCATTCGTGAGGATACGGAGGCTCAGAAAAGTGAAATAACCTACCCAGGATACCCAACTACTGTGATTTGACCCCATTTCTTTTGGATTCAAAGACTGTCTCTTTCACTATCCCACGCTGACTTCAAATAGTAATCTTATATTTGTGACACATTTCATAATATATAGAGTACTTTCACATGGCTTATACTGCATCTAATTTACTGCTGTCTCACCCTGTGCTTCCCACACAGGGCTGTTATTATTATTGTTATAAAAACATTGTATTAACATTCCCATTTTTCAGAGGAGGGCTTTGAGGATTGGTTGCCTGTGCACCTAGCTAATGAGTGGCAAGGTGGAGCTGCTTATTTTAAGTCTGGTTTAATATTCATTCTATGTCCCTTCATTATTTCCTGAATATGCCCCAAAAAGTAATTGCCCCACTTGGGGGCCTCTTGCTGTTTACTTTTCCCCAAGGAGCCTTGACCATTCTATATCTTGGAAGTAGTTGCCTTTGGAGGAGACCTGACATGATGGAAAGGACAAGGGGTCTGGGGGTCAAACAGACCAAGTTTAGATCTAGTTTTCACTACTTACTAGCACTGTAACCATGGGTGAGTTCCTTTATCTGAACTCTAATTTTCTTTTCTGTAAAACCTGTGAGGCCAGGAGAATAATACTTACCTTGCAAGATTTTTGTGAGGATTAAATGAAGTCAGTGCATGTGACCAGTAATCATAATAATATCAACAGTGAACATGAATTGAGCATTTTCTATATTATTTACTATTATTATCTCTATATTGCATATGAGAAAACCTAGGCACAGAGAGGTCAAGTGACTTGCCCAAGGTCACATATCTTGTGAGTGGCAAAGCAGTATTCAACCCAGTCTTGCAGTTAAGAGCCCTTAATCACAGCACTCGGGACAGTAAGTGTTTAAATAACAGGAGACTCTTTTTTCATCCCACTCCCATTTCTCTGGAAAGCTCAGCATCCAGTGTTTAGGATGGAAGTGAAGCAGTGAAACTAGGGTAGAAGAGGGCCATGTCCAGGTAGCACAGATGAGAGTGGGGCTGGAAGCAGTACTGGGGAGGTAAAGATGGTCAAAGCACTTACATGGACCAGAGACCAGAAGATAGATGGAGCCTGGAGGCCAATGAAGGGGGGCCCAGCAAGACCGATGGGCTCAGGCATTAGAGACCCACAGGACCAGAGAAAGCAGGACCAGTGATACCTTGGTGACCCAGAGAGCTCTATATCTCAGACCCAGAGCTTTGCTGTGGTCTCTGTCAGGCTAGGAGCCCACTAAGGAGTGATTGACCAGGGCCCAGCAGGAGAAGGGGTTAGGATTAGAAGAAACTGTGGCTTCTGGCAGGTGTCTTGACATTGACTAACACTTGACGGTGATAATCTTGATTCATTCATTCAATATATCTTTGTAACTCAATGGAGAAAAGTCTTATTTTCCTAGCAGTAGATTCCTACCTCTCTTGGTACCTCCCCTGCCCTCCTCCCTTTCAGGAAACCCATGTAGGTGGGGTGAACACTTTGATCAGCTGTTTGGGGTGGGGGTGAAGATGAGCTCCTAAGCATTAAGCTTGAAGAAGATAGATGGTTCTGCTCCATTAACCAACCACCAGGCTCTTATTTGTCTGAGTAGGTTGGCACTGTAAGGCTGAGAACTGAACAGCTTTGGGACAATAGAGCATATATTTTTAGAGGCTGAGTTAAAGGAAGAAGAAGAGAGGAAGGAAAATGAAGTAGTGGCAGGGGAGAAGACTTTGAGGAAAAAACAGTAAGAGAAATATTTAAAGGAATTTTTATGAAGTCTTGCCATATGGTGTGCAATATAAACTTGCCTTCTTTCCTCCCCAAGAATTCTTCAGTAAAGTAGACATTTCTTATTGATATGTTGTGGTGTTTAATCTCTTTTGAGAATGCATTGATATGCTGAGTCCCAGTTCAAGGTGGCCATGTGGTGAACAAAAGTTGCTTACCAGTGTCTTGCTGCACCTGGGTCACATATTTTTGGAGCACCTACTATGTATCAGAAACAATGTCAGGCACTGAGGTTACAAAGACAACTAGACGTGGTCTTGGCTCTTAAGGAAGTACAGCCTTTTCGTAGAATATGTATGGAAGCAGATTATAGTGGAAGACCTTTAATCCACAATGCCAAACATCATAATTGTTCAGAGTTGTTAAAAAAGATATTCAAAGTAATCACTCTGCTTAAAGCAGACATATAGACGAATGGAATAAAGAGCCCAGAAATAAATCCTCACATATATGGTCAAATGATTTTCAACCAGGTTACCAATACCATGCACTGGGGGAAAGGACAGTCCTTTCAACAGATGCTTTTGGGAAAACTTGATATTGACATGCAAAAAAATGAAGTTTAACTCTTACCTTACACCATACACAGAAATTACTTCAAAATGGATCAAAGATCTAAATGTAAAAGCTAAAACCATAAAACTTTTAGAAGAATACATAGGGAAAAAAATTTCTTGACATTGGATTTGGCAATGATTTCTTGGCTATAATATCAAAAGCATAGGCAACAAAAGAATAAATAGATAAATTGGACTACATCAAAATTAAAAATTTCTGTCCCTCCAAGAAAACAATTAACAGTGACTAGGCAATGAAAAGAAAGGGAGAACATATTTGCAAATCATATATCTGATAAAGGGCAAATTCCAGGACATAAAGAACTCCTACAACTCAACAACAACAAAAAACAAGCAACCCAATTAGAAAATGGGCAAAGGACTTGAGTAGATATTTCTCTAAGGAAGAAAAACAAAGGGCCAATGAGCACATGAAAAGATGCTCACCATCACAGCTCGCTAGAGAATGATCAAAACCATGATGAGGTACTACTTCACGCCTATTGGGATGGCTACTGTCCAAAAAGGAAATAACAAATGTGGGTGAGAATGTGGAAAAATTGGAACCTTCATACACTGTTAGTAGGAATGTAAAATGGTACAACCACTGTGGAAAACAGTATGGCAGTTCCTCAAAAAAGACAGGAGTGCCTGGCTGGCTCAGTTGGTAGGGCATGGGACTCTTGATCTCAGGGTCATTGAGTTCAAGCCCCACATTGGGTGTAGAGATTACTTTAAAAAAAAAGTAAAAACAGAATCACCATTTAATCTAGCAATTCAGCTTGTGGTTATATACACACAAGAATTGAAAGTAGGGACTTGAACAAATATTTATGCACTAATATTCATAGCAGCATTATTCACAATAGCCACAAAAGGTGGAAGCAACCCAAGTGTCCATTAGTGGATGAATGAATAAACAAAATGTGCTATATACATACAATGGAATATTATTTAAGCTTAAAAAAGAGTGAAATTCTGACACATGATACTACATGGATGAACCTTGAGTACATGCTAAGTGAAATGTCACTAGTCACAAAAGGTCAAATACTGTATGATTCCACTTATTGAGAGACCTAGAGTAGTCAAAATCAGAGACAAAGTAGAATAGAGGTTACCAGGAGCTGGGAAGTTTAATGGGTACAGGGTTTCAGTTTGGGATGTTGAAAATATTCCTGAGGGGCGCCTGGGTGGTTCAGTCGTTAAGCGTCTGCCTTCGGCTCAGGTCATGATCCCAGAGTCCAGGGATCGAGCCCTGCATCGGGCTCCCTGTTTGGCGGGAAGCCTGCTTCTCCCTCTCCCACTCCCCCTGCTTGTGTTCCTTCTCTTGCTTTGTCTCTCTTTGTCAAATAAATAAATAAAATCTTAAAAAAAAAAAAATTCCTGAGATAGATGTAGTGATGGTTGCACAACAATGTGAATATACTTACTGTCAGTGAATTGTACATTTATAAGTGGTTAAGATGGTAAATCTTATGTGTATCTTACCACAGTTAAAAAATTTTTTTAATTAAAAAAATGATCACTAAAAATCATACAACTGTAAAGACTGACAACATGGTGTTGTCAGAGATGGTGTGATCCAGTGGACTGTGAATGACCAGTGGGTGGATAAGGTGATGGCTGCCCACCTCTGGTAGACAGTGGCCATGATATTGCAATGGACTCATGGCAACAGAAATGGTGACAGTTTTCAGACATTTATCTGTTTTGGCAGGTAGCAATGACTTTAGTTTGACAATGATCAACAAATTTTGGCATGAAGATATTCAAACTCCAGAACTATTGTAATTTCAGAATGGAGCAGTTCTCAGACCTTTCATGTAAATGATTTTCTGTTGTGAGAACAGTTTGAGAAATGACAAAAAAGATATAGATGTAGTACCTATTTGTTCACTCATTCTTTTTTTTTTTTTTTTAAGATTTTATTTATTTATTTGACAGAGAGAGACAAAGCGAGAGAGGGAACACAAGCAGGGGGAGTGGGAGAGGGAGAAGCAGGCTTCCCGCGGAGCAGGGAGCCTGATGCAGGGCTTGATCCCAGGACCCTGGGATCATGACCTGAGCCAAAGGCAGACGCTTAATGACTGAGCCACCCAGACGCCCCTTGTTCACTCATTCTTGAGACATTCCTATGGATGTCATATGTTCCAGGAGACAGGACAGAGGAGTGAGTAAGTCCTATTTCTTCTCTCCATCCTCTGCCATTCTGTGCTTTCTCTTTAAGTTGTCATGCTTTGGCTGTATGGTTCATTTTGCCTTGTTATCAAGGCTGATGTAGTGCAAATCCAACCCTACAAAATGGTACCAATGAGGAAACCAACTGTCCTCTAAGTTTTTCAGAGATTATGTGCAGGTTTATGGGACTGCTGTCAGCAACAACACCTATGGGGAGTGAAGGCAGCAGGACTGTTCCCATGGGAAGCTCTGAAGCCAGGAGCATCCTTCAGGATTGAGTGAGGCAAGGGGGTGGGGCCACCTACCTCATAGTTGGTGCAGGTTCCTGGGGAAGGGATGAGTAGCTCTCTTTGGCTGTGGTCAAGGCCCTCAGGGAGTTGGAGCTGGGAGTCTTCAACAGCCAACACTCCTGGGCAGGTGGGGATTGAGTACTTCAATCCTGCAGGAAAGCTGGGAATCTCGGTGGTACAGCACACTCATCGACGCTGCACCAATCCCTTGCTTTTGTCCTCAGGAATTATTGGTACAAGAAGTTGGCCATTTCCTGGAAAGGGAGCACAAAATACTAGCATCATGAACAAAACAGGATTGAATTTTTGTTCATTAAAAAAAAAAATCTCTTGCTCAAACAAGATTATAACACCAAAAATGGAAATAAAATTTTATTAGACTTGCACCTTCCTTCTGAATTGCTTGTTTTTACTTGCTGTGCTGTTATCTGGTCAATATTCTTATACACATACCAATTTTATATAGTTATGATTATAAGCATTATATATGTGTGTGTATTTATAATATTTATATTATATGTATACAAACAATACAATTTTTCCTGATTGCAGTGGTTATTTTTTAATGAGTTAAATTTCATACAGAGAAATGTAAAGATCTTAAATATGCAATTAGATTAGTTTTGGTAAATGTATACATCTGGGTAACTACCATCCCAGTCAAGGTAAACATTTTCATCATTCTAAAAAGTTCCCCAGTGATCCCTCCCAGTCAAACTTCACCCCCATAGGCAACTCCTGTTCTGATTTCTTTTTTTTCTCTTTTTCCTTTGTTCCAGTTTTATTGAGATATAATTGCCACACAGTACTGTACAAGTTTAAGGTATACAGCATCATTACTTATATATATTGTGAAATGATTACCATAATACATTTAGTTAGCATTCATCATGTCATATAGGCACAAAAAGGAAAAAAAGAAAAATTTTTTCCTTGCAATGTGTCATGATTTACTCTCTTAACAACTTTCAAATATACCATATAGCAGTGTTAGCAACGGCCATGATGTTGTGCATTACACCCCAGTACTTGTTTATCTTTAGCTGGATGTTTGTACCTTTTGGCGACCTTCATCTTTTCCCACCCTCCCCCATGCTCCCCCATCCCCTATCTCTGGTAACCATAAATCTGATCTCTTTTTCTGTGAGTTTGTTGCTGTTTTTAGAATTCCACATATAAGCGAGAACATATGGTATTTGTCTTTCTGTCAGACTTATCTCACTTGGTATAATGCCCTCAGGGCCATCCATGTCATCACAGATAGGGTTTCCTTCTTTTTTATGGCTGAATAGTATTCTATTATATATAAATACCACAACTTTTTAATCTATTCATCTGTTGATGGACACTTGGGTTGTTTCCATATCTTGGATACTATAGATAATGCTGCAATGAACATAGTGTGTGGGGGGGGGGGCAGATATCTCTTCAACATAGTGTTTTTTTTTCTTTGGATATATTCCCAGAAGTGGGATTGTTGGATCATATGGTAGTTCCATTTTTAATTTTTTGAGGAACTTCCCCACTCTTTTCCACAGTGGCTGCACCAATTTATATTCCCATCAGAAGTACACGGAGGTTCCCTTTTCTCTATATCCTGGCCAACATTTGTTATCTCTTGTCTTTTTGTTGATAGCCATTCTTTTTTTTTTTTTTTTAAGATTTTATTTATTTAATTGACAGAGAGAGAGAGAGACAGTGAGAGAGGGAACACAAGCAGGGGGAGTGGGAGAGGGAGAAGCAGGCTTCCTGCTGAGCAGGGAGCCCAATGCAGGGCTCGATCCCAGGAGCCTGGGATCATGACCTGAGCTGAAGGCAGTCGCTTAACCACCTGAGCCACCCAGGCGCCCCTGTTAGCCATTCTAATAGGCATGAAGTGATGTCTCATTATGGTTTTGATTTGCACTTCCCTGATGGTTAGTGATGTTGAGCACCTTTTCATATTCCTGTTGGCCATTTGTCTCTTCAGTAAAAATGACTCTTCATGTCCTTTGTCCATTTTTAATTGGATTATTATTATTTTTTGCTATTGAGTTGTATGAGTTCTTTATATATTTTGGATATTAGCCCCTCGTCATTGGGTGATTTGCAAATTTTTTTGCATTCCATAGGTTGCCTCTCATTTTGTTGATGGTTTGCTTTGCTGTGCAGAAGCTTTTTAGTTTGATATAGTCCCACGTGTTTATTTTTTATTTAGTTGCTTGTGCTTTAGGTATCATATCCAAAAAATTATTGCCAAGACTCTGATTTCTGTCACCATGGATTAGTTTTGTCTGTTTTTGAATTTTACCTGGAAGGAAGCATAAAAGATGAACTCTTCTGACCCGTATATATTTATTTATTATTTTATTTTTTTATACTCATTTTTTTTTGTTGAAGTATAGTTGACACACCATGTTACGTTAGTATCAAGTGCACAACTAGTGATTCAACAAGTTTATACGTTATTCTATGCCCACCACAAGTGTAGTTACCATCTGTTACCACAGAACACTATTACAGTACCATTGACTATATTCTCTATGCTGTACTTTTTATTTCCATGACTTACTCATTCCATAACTAGAAGCCTGTACCTCCTGCTCCCCTTCACCCCTTTAACCCTTCCCCTCACTTACCTCCCCTCTGGCAGCCCTCAGTTTGTTCTCTGTACTTATGGGTCTGTTTCTGCTTTTTGTTTGTTCACTCATTTGTTTTGTTTTGTTTTTAGATTCCACATATAAGTTAAATCACAAGGATATTTGTCTTTCTCTGACTTATTTCACTTAGCATGATACCCTCTAGGTCCATCCATGTTGTCGCAAGTGGCAAAATCTCATTCTTTTTTATGGCTGAGTAATATTCTATTGTATATATATATGCCATATATTCTTTATCTATTCATTTATGGGTGGACACTTGTGTTGTTCCTGTACCTTGGCTATTGTAAATAATGCTGCAATAAACATAGGGGTGCATATGTCTTTTCAAATTAGTGTCTTCATTTTTTTTTGGGTAAATACTCAGTAATGGAATTACTGAATCATATAGTATTTCTATTTTTTTTTTAAAGATTTTATTTATTTGACAGAGAGAGACACAGTGAGAGAGGGAACACAAGCAGGGGGAGTGGGAGAGGGAGAAACAGGCTTCCCCGTGGAGCAGGGAGCCCGATGTGGAGCTCGATTCCAGGACCCTGGGATCATGACCTGAGCCGAAGGCAGACGCTTAATGACTGAGCCACCCAGGCGCCCCAGTATTTCTATTTTTAAAAAAGATTTATTTATTTATTTTAGAGGGAGAGAGAGAGCAGGGGGAGGGGCAGAGGGAGAGCAAGATAAGCAGACTCCCTGCTGAGTGGGGAGCCCAACTCGGGGCTTGATCCCAGAACCCTGAGATCATGACCTGAGCTAAAATCAAGAGTTGGATGCTTAACTGATTGAGCCACTCATTCTCTCCTGGTATTTCTATTTTTAATTTTTGGAGGAACCTCAATAGTGTTTTCCACAGTGATTGCACCAATTTACATTCCCACCAACAGCACGTTCCTTTTTCTCCATGTCCTCTACAACACTTACTTCTTTATTTCTTGTCTTTTTGATTTTAGCCATTGTAACAGGTGTAAGGTGATATTTCATTTGGTTTTGATTTGTATTTCTCTGATGATTAGTGATGTTGAGCATCTTTTTGTGCATCTGTTGGCCATCTGTATGTCTTCTTTGAAAAAAAAATCTATTAAGTTCCTCTGCCAAAAATTTTAATTGGATTATTTGAGTTTTTTTTAATGTTGAGTTGTAGAAGTTCCTTATATATTTTGGATATTAACCCCTTATCAGATACATCATTTACAAATATCTTCTCCCACTCAGTAGGTTGCCTTTTCATTTTGGTTTCCTTCACTGTGCAAAAGTTTCTTATTTTGGTGTAGTCCTAATTGTTTATTTTTGCTTTTATTTCTCTTGCCTTAGGAGACATATCTTGAAAAATGTTGCATAGGCTGATGCCTATGTTCTCTTTTTGAGTTCTGTGATTTCAGGTCTCACATTTAGGTCTTTAATCCATTTTTGTGTATGGTGTTAGAAAGTGGTCCTGTTTCATTCTTTTGCATGTAGCCGTCCAGTTTTCCCAGCACTGTTTATTGAGGAGACTGTCTTTTCCTTATTGTGTATTCTTGCCTCCTTTGTCATAGAGTAATTGACCATGTAATCATGGATTTATTTCTAGGCTCTCTGTTATGCTTCATTTATCTATATGTCTGTTTTTGTACCAGTACCATTCTGTTTTGATTACTACAGCTTTGTAGTATATCTTGAAATCTGGAATTGTGATACTGGCAGCTTTGTTCTTCTTTCTCAAGATTGCTTTGGCTATTCAGAATCTTTTGTGGTTTCATATAAAATTTAGTATTATCTGTTCTGGTTATGTGAAAAATTCTGTTGGCATTTTGATAGGCACAGTGTCGAATCTGTAGATTGCTTTGGGTAGTATGGACATTTTAAAATACTAATTCTTCTAATCCATGAGGCTGGACTATCTTTCCATTTGTGTTGTCTTCAATTTCTTTCATCATTGTTTTATCGTTTTTAGAGTACATAAAGTACATAAGCCAGAGTACCCTGGCTTGCAGACAGCTACCTTCTTGTTTTGTCCTCACATGATGGAGAGAGAAGGAGAGCAAGCTTTTTTTTTTTTTTAAGATTTTATTTATTTATTTTATTTATTTGAGAGATATAATGACAGAGATAGTGAGAGAGATCACAAGCAGGGAGGAGAGGGAGAAGCAGGCTCCTGCTGAGCAGGGAGCCCGATATGGGACTCAATTGCAGGATCCTGGCATCACGACCTGAGCCGAAGGGAGACACTTAACTGACTGAGCCACCAAGGCGCCCCAAGAGAACAAGCTTTATTTTCAGAGTACATTGTTCTACAGTTTTCAGAGTACATACCTCCTTAGTTAAGTTTATTCCTAGGTATTTTTCTTTTTGGTATAATTGTAAATGGAATTGTTTTCTTAATTTTACTTTCTCCTACTTCATTGTTAGTGTATAGAAATGCAACTGATTTCTTTTTTTTTTTAATTTTATTATGTTATGTTAGTCACCATACAATACATCATTAGTTTTTGATGTGGTGATCCACGATCCATTGTTTTCGTATAACAACCAGTGCTCCATGCAGTACGTGCCCTCCTTAATACCCATAACCGGGCTAACCAATCCCCCCCCCCCCAAAACCCTGTTTGTTTCTCAGAGTCCATAGTCTCTCATGGTTCATCTCTCCCTCCAATTCCCTCCCACCCCTTTTTTCCCTTCCTTCTCCTAGTGTCCTCCATGCTATTCCTTATGTTCCACAAATAAGTGAAACCATATGATAATTGACTTTCTCTGCTTGACTTATTTCACTTAGCATAATCTCCTCCAGTCCCATCCATGTGATGTAAAAGTTGGGTATTCATCCTTTCTGATGGCTGAGTAATATTCCATTGTATATATGGACCACATCTTCTTTATCCATTCATCTGTTGAAGGGCATCTCAGCTCTTTCCACAGTTTGGCTATTGCGGACATGAAATGCAACTGATTTCTGTGTATAATTTTGTATCCTGCAACATTACTGGATTCATTTATTACTTCTAATAGTTTTTCGATGGAGTGTTTAGAGCTTTATATGTATAGTATTATGTCTTTTGCAAGTAACTACAGTTTAACTTCTTCCTTACCAATACGGATGCCTTTTATTTCTTTTTCTTGTCTAATTGCTGTGGCTAGGATTTCCAGTACAATGTTGAATAAAAGTGGTAAGCATAGACATCTTTGTTTTCTTCCTGATCTTAGAAGAAAAGCTCTCAGGTTTTTCCCCATTGAATAGGATGTTAGGTGTGGTTTTTTTTATATATGGCTTTTATTATGTTGAGGCGCCTGGGTGGCTCAGTCAGTTAAGCGTCTGCCCTCTAAACCCACTTTGTTGAGAGTTTTAATCATGAATCGATGTTGTACTTTGTCAAATGCTTTTTCTGCATCTATTGAGATGATCATGATTTTTATCCTTCATTTTGTTAATATGATGATACACATACATTTAAAAGAGCAACTTTTCCCCTTTATTTTATACTACTTACGTATTTTTCTTTTTTTTTTTTTTTAAAGATTTTATTTATTTATTTGAGAGGGAGAGAGAGAGCAAGAGCACAAGAGCAGGGGGAGGGAGAAGCAGATTCCCACTGAGGAGGGAGCCCAACACAGGGCTCAATCCCAGGATCGTGGGATCATGACCTGAGCTGAAGACAGATGCCTAACTGACTGAGCCACCCAGGCACCCCTGTAGTTTTCTGATTATAAACAATACATCCTTTTATTATCAGTATTCAAGAATATGGAATAATATTATGCAGCATTAAAAATAATTGTCCCTAGATCCACTTCCTATAGATAACCATTGAATCTTGACATATTTTTACAGCAGTGGTTCTCAAAAAGTCTGATCTCTAGACTAACAACATCAGAGAACTTGTTAGAAATGCAGAATTTTGTGGTGCCTGGGTGGCTCAGTTGGTTGTGTCCAACTCTTGATTTCAGCTCAGGTCATGATCTCAGGGTTGTGAGATTGAGCCCTGCGTTGGGCTTCATGCTCAGTGCAGAGTCTGCTTGGGATTCTCTCTTTCCTCTTCCTCTTCCCCTCCCCCTACTCCTTCTCTCCCTCTCTAAAATAAATAAATTTTAAAAATCTTAAAAAAAAAAAAAAGAAATGCAAAATTTCCAGTCTCATCCCAGACCGTAGGGCCACCAGTGTGTTTAAAGAAGTTTTCTAGGGTGTCTCTGATACGTGCATATTTGAGAACCATTTCCTTAGAGTGCTTTTTTTTCTTTTTTTCTTTCCTTTTCTCTTTCTTTCCTTTTCTCTTCCTTTTGTAGGTGAAATTATACTATACTCACATTTTTAAATTCTACCTTTTTGTGTAACAATTTATTAGGAGCATTATCATGTCATGATGGATAAGGAGTTAACTTATCCAGATTAATTAAAATTGGTGTGGTCTGTAATGAGGCTAAATATAGCTTGTTTTTGCTCTTGCCTTCTCTTGGGGTAACTATTTCCCAACAAGACTACATTTGTGGATGGCTTCCTTTCCTTGCTCTCACCATCATATAGTGTGATGATGCTGGTAGAAATGTGTTTGAATGGATTGACTCCAGTTGTATGTGGGAAGATTTATAAACAGACCTTATCTCATGCAGGACTGGTGAGTAACAGTTTTATCGGGGCAGTTGACACAGAGGGCTGATACTTGTGGTTCCCAAAAAAGAACCAGTCTTAGGAAATCTAGGGGGGCAAACACAGACATGCCAATGGCAGGGGAAACATCTTGAAAGAAAGGTAACTACATAGCTGGGATCTTTTTTTTTTTTTTCCTACAGATTTTATTTGTCAGAGAGAGAGAGCACGAGAGCAGAGGCAGGGGGAGCGGCAGGCAGAGGGAGAAGCAGGCTCCCTGCCGAGCAAGGAGCCTGATATGGGACTTGATCCCAGGGCCCTGGAATCATGACCTAAGCTGAAGGCAGACACCCAACCGACCGAGCCACCCAGGCATCCCTGGGAAACACTGGGTTCTTGATTCTGATTGAACAGTAACCCTCCCCCTTATCTCATGACACAGCACCTCTAAGGTGCACTGCTTCTGTTGAAGACTCCAGACTGGAAGGCCTGACTTTGGTGTGCCTTGGAAAATGCTTATTGACTCTTACTGTCGTGAGATGATATTTGTTAGGTGAAAAAGGAAGGCAAGGGACCTTATTCAAAATTGTCCCCAGAATATAGACCTCTACATAAAAGCTTTCTAATCCTCTTATAAGAAATAACTTAAAAAAAAAAAGAGAAAGAAAAAGAAAGAAAGAAAAGAAAAGAAAAGAAAGAAAGAAGGAAAGAATCTTTCAGGAGATGGCCTGTGAGGACTCAGACTGGGGAAGTGACTTGCAATCACTTGCACAGGGGCAGTGTCAGATAGTTTCCGAGCAATAGCACCTATATCGGCACTCCTGGGAAAAGGTGAGGAAAAAAACATAAAAAGCGGTGCAATGGAATACAAAAATCAGTGGGTTCTGAGATCAGGTTGACTTGATTTAGAATCAGAGCAGAGGCACTTGTGGTTTGTGTGACTATATCAGTTATGTATTGCTAAGTAACACTTATCCCCCCAAATGTGTCATAAGGACACACACATTTATTATCCTACAGTTTCTGTGTAACAAGAATTCAGGCTGGGGAGCCTGGGTGGCTCCGTTGGTGAAGCGTATGCCTTTGGCTCAGGTCATGATCCCAGGGTTCTGGGATTGAGCCCCGCGTTGGGCTCCCTGCTCAGCTGGAAGCCTGCTTCTCCCTCTCCCTCTGCCTGCCACTCCCCCTGCTTATGCTCTCTCTCTCTGTCCAATAAAGATATAAAATCTTAAGAAAAAAGAATTCAGGCTTGGAATCTCAGGGTCCTCTGCTTCAGGCTGCAATTGAGACTCACAAAGCTGCAGTTGAGGTGTCAGCTGGTCCTGAGGTCTCATATGAAGACTCAACTGGGGAAGGTCTTATATTAATCAGCTCAGGCTGCCATGACAAAGTACACAGAATGGGTGTCTTAAACAACTGACATTTATGTCTTCCCAGTTCTGGAGGCTAGAAGTCCAAGATCAGTATGGCGGGGTCTGGTGAGGTCTCTCTCCCTGGCTTGCAGACAGCCACCTTCTTGTTTTGTCCTCACATGATGGAAAGAAAAAGAGAAAGAGAGCAAGCTTTCTAGTCTCTTATAAGGCCCCACCCTCATGAGCTCATGTAAACCTAATTACCTCCCAAAGGCCCCGTCTCCAAATACTAGCACTTTGGTGGGTAGGGCTTCAACATACAAATTTTGGGGGAGCACAATTCAGTCCACAGTGGATCTGCTTCCAGGCTGACTCATGTGGTTGTTGGCAAGATTCAGTTCCTCACAGGTTGTTGGACTGAGGGTCTTAGTTCCTTGTTGTCTGTTGGTCAGAGGTCACCCTCAGTTCCTTCCACGTGGGCCTCTCCAACAAGGCAGATGACTTAACTTCTCTGAATTCTCCCCCTTTATACCCTGTGAAATTGGGATAGTTATAGCTGTCCTAGAGTTGTTGTGGGATTCATTGAGGTAATGTGGAAAATGGCTTTGCACAGAGGCTGGCGTTGTTGGGGCTTCCTGAGTGGTAACTATCATTATTATTATAATTTTCAGAGCATCCCATGCTCTGGAGTCTGGCTATTGTCCGGACAGCATATGGGTCTATGCTGCTTGTTCTCTGCTATAACACAGAGGCTTCTCCAGGGAAAGGACAATTTCTAAACTGCAGAGAAAATGCATCTCTTTTCCTGAAGCATCTCAGACCACATGCCTGGAAGTTCTAAGACATGCATTATGGAGTATACAGTAGTCATACTTTCTGTTTTCCCTCTGTACGAGCCTCTCAGGGCAGGCCTAAGAGTTTCCTTTCATGCTCCTGGAAATCAGACCCCTTAGAACATCCTCTGGCCTTGCATGACATGGATTCTCAGGGAAGTTCAACTTGAGCCACCTTGGCAAAGTGTAGTTTGTCCTGTCTCATAACCCAGTGCCTGTTCTCTGTCATAGCATCTGCATTTGCTTCTTTCCCATCTAATCCTGGGCACAATTCACAAGGTGAAACATGCTTTCCAGAGGCCTTGGCAGCCATATCTTTCTCAGTCATCATTTGGGGTGATTACAGGGGAAGTGTAACTTCGTCTTACTGCCACCAGGATAATGTAGATGTCCTAATCCTCACTGTGTAGAAATAAGACCAGACTGAATGTCTGTTCTGAATTATCTTTCTGCCTAAATGGAGCCCGGGAGGGACCCTAACTTGCAAAAAATATATTATTCAGCCCAATGCTGATTTCATTTCCTAAAAGAGATTGGGTCCAAATATGACTTTAATTGAATTCAGCCTCTTGACCTGATACTGACTTGGTTCTCCCTCCTAGTGCCTTCCAACATTAGACAAGGGAGGAGGAGGAGGAGAAATAGACAAGTAAAGTGATTCACATGGCTTTATGGGCCGAGTCACTTCCACATTCCATAAAGCCCCAATGACTGTATAGGAAACAGCTGCAGTATTTACTGGGGACTGGTAAGGCCTCATTACCATCCCACCTCCTCACAGGGGGTGTTTGGCTCCAAATGGAGTGCAGTGGAGGGAGTAATTGATTCTGCTGCCCTGGCACCTGGTGTTGCTGCCAAATGCCTGAGGTCACTGCAGCAAACAAACCCCACTCCACCCAGTGGAGGGAGGCTTCAGGGCCTCTCGTGTGAGGTGGAGAGCAGAGCCAAGAGCAGGTCAAAAGAGATTTTGTTGTTTATCTGTTCATATCTTTGTTCATTCACCCAAGAATTATTTATTGAGCACCTACTAAATGTCAGGTACTGTTGAAGGCATAGGAATGTAGTGACAGACGTGGTCCCTGCCTTCTTAGAGTTTACACTGTAGAGGTGCTCGGTCCAATACAATAGCCACTAAATTTAAATTTGAACTCATTAAAATGAACTCAAATTAAAACTTTAATTCTGCAGCCACATTTCAAGTGCTCCATAGGCTAGTACGCTCTTGTATTGGACGTTACAGGTACGGAACGTTTCTACCATTGCAGAAAGTTCTATCAGACACACTAGTCTAATGTGGGTAGGGTGGGAAGGGTCTGGAGACTGTCATTCCGTGAACAAACATATACATAAATAAGATAATTTCAGATGTGGTGGTACTATGAAAAAAATGAAACAGAGGGATGGGCTAGAGTTGCCCTTTAATAGGTCTGGGTGGGCTTCTCTGAGAAGGTGACACATGGCCACGGCCCTGGAAGGAGCTGAGTGAACAGCATTCCAGAAGTATAAGAAAGCCACTGTGGCTTGGAGTAGGGAACCAGAGAGAGAGAGCAGTATGAAATGGGGCCAGGAGCAAGTAGAGGCCCTATCACATGGGATCATGGGGAAGAGTATGCATTTAATTCTAAGTGGTAGGAAGCCACTGCAGGATTTTTACCAGCAAGCTGTCATGATCTGATTTACATGTTAAAAGCTTGTTCTGGCTCCTACATTGATCATGGACTGTCAGGAGGCGAGAATGGAGGCAGAGGGCCGGGGAGGAGGCTATTAAAGCTGTAAGTAAGAGAAGCTGGGCCCTTGGTATCAGGGACAAAAGGGCAGCAGCTAATCCCAGAGGGGTAGCTCTGTGGGAGACAATCTCTTATCTGAAAATATGGGGACAATAATAGTACCCAGTTTGTGCTGTCACTGATACAAGGACGCAGTGAGGCAAGGTTTGTAAAGTACCCCATCCTCCCAGGACAGCAGCACATGGTGTTACCTTGTCTGGCTCACCTTTGTGTCTCTCCTAAAAGTTGGTAACAGCCTCTCCTCTGGCCCTCTAGTCCTTTGTCTTGCTTCTTCTAGACTGGTTTCCACACTGCCACCGGAGTCACCTTTTCTGAAATTACAGATCTGATGAGGTCAGTCCCCTTCAGGGGTTCCTGATTGAATCCCAACCAAACTCCAAACTTGTTACTGTTGCTTAGGAGGCTCTTCACACTCTGGCCCACATCTCTCTCCAGCATCATCTCCCTCATGCCCCACCTTCAGCTCAGGCTCCAGCTACACTGATTATCGCCCCTCAGCTCATGCTGCTCCCCCTGCCCAGGGCACTTTCCCTTCCTGTCTTGGACTTACTATCTCCAGCTGTCTGTCTTTCTAGGCCCAGCTTAGAAATTTCTGCCTCCGAGAATCTGTCTCTTGGCTCTCTAAGCCCAGGTCAAATGCCTTTAGTATCAGGTCCCATGGAACCCTGTACTTCTCCATCACCTTGAATTATAATTGCTTGTTTACCTGTCTCTTCTGTTAAACTAAGATCTCCATGACAGTTGGGACTGTGTCTGTCTGGTTCATGATTGTGTCTAGTTCTTTGAATGCTTAGCTCATGAGAAGTGCTTAAGATGTATTTATTGAATGAGTAGGTAAATGCAGTAAAAATCTTCTTTCATATCCTTTGGTGTTGCTACTTTCTTTCCCTATACCCTCTTTTCCCCATCATTATTATTATTATTTTGAGTTAACCATTCTCCGGGCTTCCTAACCTAAGTATCTTAGCTTAGGGTGCCATAACAAGTGGAACAAACTGGGTGGCTTTAAAAATAGACATGTTTTCACACTTCTGGAGGCTGGAAGTCCCAAGATCAGGGTATCCGCATGGTTGGGTTCTGGTGAGAGCCCTCTTCCTGGCTTGCAGATGGCTCCCTTCTCACTGTATCCTCACATGGCAGAGGGAAGGAGGAACAGATGAAGTGATGGAAGGAGAGAGAGAAAGAGAGGTAGAGGGAGGGCAAGTGCAAGCTGTCTGGTGTCTCTTCTTGTAAGGCAGTAATCCCATCATGAGACCTCACTCTCCTGACCTCATCTTACCCTAATCACCTCCCAAAGACCCCACCTTCAAACACCATCACATTGTGGCCTAGGACTTCAACATGGAATTTGGAGGGGGGACACAACCTTCAGTCCCTACACTGAGACAAGGTAAGAATTTGATGTTCTCCATTTCCTACCCTGATCTCTAGATCTCTTAGGAATTTATTGGCAGTCTATGGCCTGCATGATGTAGTAGAGTCAGACAACTGAGGTTTAGAGCCCAGCTCCAAAAGTTATGAGCTATAAGACCTTGATCAAGTCACATCATCTCTTCTCCCAGTACTTGATGGAGGGCATCTAAGGTGGTCAGGACATACTCATTAACTGCATACACAGCCTCAGTGGGCACTTTGATAATTCCTCAAAGCCATATGATAAGCCTTCTCATTCATTATCTCACTTAATGCTTCCAGGAACCCTAAGAAGTTTTATTATTCTCCCATTGCAGAGATGAGGAGGCTGAGACTCTGGGAGTCTCAAGTTGGTCATTTGTCCTGATCCTGGAACTTTTTCCCCATGCTCTTATTTCATGATTTCCTGTTTTACATCCTTGCCCTCTCTCCGATCTTGAGGACTTGTGACCTGGGCAGGCATCTGTTGGTCTCTGAGATGTGGCCTGAGGCATGATAGCTTGGTGCTGTGGTCTGAATGTTTGTGTTCCCCCAAAATATACATGTTGGAATTCTAACACCCAATGTGATGGTCTTAGGAGGTGGGGCCTTTACGAGGTGATTAGGTCACGAGGGTAGAGGCTTTATGAATGGAATTGGTACCCTTATAAAAGAGACATGATGGGGCATCTGGGTGGCTCAGTCCATTCAGCGGCTGAAACTTGATTTTGGCTCAGGTTATGATCTCAGGGTCATGAGATTGAGCCCCACACCAGGCTCCCTGCTTGGCAGGGAGTCTGCTTAAGATTCTTTCCCTCTGCCCCTGCCCCCACTCTCTCTCTCTCCCTCTCTCTCTCAATCTGTCTCTCTAAAATAAATAAATCCTAAAAAGAGAGAGAGAGAGACCTGAGGGAGTTCCCTAGTTTCTTCTGCCTTGTGAGAATACAATGAGGGGCACCTGGGTGGCTCAGTCGTTGAGCATCTGCCTTCGGCTCAGGTCATGATCCCAGGGTCCTGGGATTGAGCCCCGCATCGGGCTCCCTGCTCCGCGGGAAGCCTGCTTCTCCCTCTCCCACTCCCCCTGCTTGGGTTCCCTCTCTCGCTGTGTCGCTCTCTGTCAAATAAATAAATAAAATATTAAAAAAAAAAAAAGAACACAATGAGAAGTCTGTGACCCAGAAGACCCTTACCTAGCTACACTGGCACCCTTGTCTTTAAATTCCAGCCTCTAGAACTGAGAGAAGTAAACGTTTGTTGTTCATAAGCCACCCAGGCTGTGGCATTTTGTTATAGCAGCTTGAGGAGACTAACACTCTTGGCTACTTGACAAAACACCCATAACTGTGCATTGCTGTGATTGACCCTCATACCTTAGAATTTAAAAGCTTAAAAAGGTACAAGTTCTTTAGTGTTGGACTTTCATGGGGTCAATATATCACACACCCCCTTTTAAAAAAAGATATTTATTTATTTATTTATCGAGACAAAGAGAGCGGGGGGAGGGGCCGATGGGGAGGGAGAGAGAGAATCTCAAGCAGACTCTGCACTGAATACTGAGCCTGATGCGGGGCTTGATCTCCTGACACTGAGAGCGTGACCTGACCAAAAATCAAGAGATGGACACTAAACCAGCTGAGCCACCCAAGCGCCCCATATAATACCCTTTTCTTCCCCTTTCAAGTTTTGAACCAACTGAGAAGTAAATAAAGGAGACAGATGTAGATTCTGTATTTATTTAACAAACACGTATGAGGTATTTACCAGATGCCAGCCAGCAACTTGCCCAAGGTCACGCAGCTAGTAGGTGGCAAAGCCAGGCTTCCAACCCAGCTCCAAAAACTTCTTGTTATTCTGCTTCTTAAAACCTAAGCTTTAGGGGCGCCTGGGTGGCTCAGTCCTTTAAGCGTCTGCCTTCGGCTCAGGTCACGATCCCAGGGTCCTGGGATCCAGCCCCGCATTGAGCTCTCCACTCAGCTGGGAGCCTATTTCTCCCTCTCCCTCTGCCTGCTACTCCCCCTGCTTGTGCTCTCTCTCTCTCTCTGTCAAATAAATAAATAAAATCTTTAAAAACAAAACAAAACAAAAAAACAAAAATGTAAGCTTTATTTGTGATAAAACTAGATTGGAGGACATGGTTTAGGCGAATGTCCAAAAAGGGGAGTTAACTCTCTATACCTGAATTAGACTCTCCCAGCTAGTTGTAGCCACCCCAAGTGTCCCCACAGGGGGACAGGGCAAAGCTAGCCCTGCTCCTCTTACTGCAAGGTCAAAAGAGCAGAGCAGAATGTATCCTTCCCATAAGGAGGGACATCCAAAAAGAGAAGATGAAGGGGCGAGTTCAGTCCCTCCTTTCAAGTTCACCAATTGGCTATCACTTTTTCTTCTCTGGGGAGGAGTGAGTGAAGAATGGGGAGAATGGCTGAAGTGTTTACATTTTCCATGGATCTCTTCTGTGAATTCCCCTTCCTTTTTTCCCATATCCTTTTCATAGCAGACACATGTTGATTTTGCTCATCTAGAATCCATTCCTCCTTCTTCTGGAGTAGCCCCTTGATCCTTCTTTCAGAATCTCTTGGGCCATGTGGATTGTTTGGGACTGACCCCATCCCACAGTTCCAGGGGTAAGCCCACGATCCAGGCCTGGCCAAGCAGAACATTCTACCCTTCTGGCCACAGTGATTCCCAGCCTGGGCCAGTTGACTACTCCTGGGACTTTTGCTAGAACTCTTGGGAAAGACTTTGCCCTCCGTGTTGGAATTCCCAAGCTGGGAGAATGGGAGCCTGGAGCTGCTGGGGCCACCTTTGCCATCTTGTGGGGAGAGCCTGCCACCATACAGGAGAGCGGAATGGAGAGCTGGAGAAAGGCATACAGTGTTCTGTTGACATTGTTAGAGCCCCTGATTTATGTTCATTATGAATGAGGTTGATTAACATTTCATAGGTTTTTCCCTTTCTGCAAAGTGTTATTTATATCCTTTACTTATTTATCCACTGGACTGTTGGTGTTTTTCTCACAGATTTGAAGGAACTTTTTTTTAAGTATTCATTTTTTATTGAAGTGAAATTCACATAACAAAATTACTGTTTTATTTTTTTAAAGATTGTATTTATTTATCAGAGAGAGAGAGCCCAGGCAAGGGGAGCTGCAGGCAGGGGGAGAGGGAGAAACAGGCTCCCCGCTGAGCAAGGAGACTGATGTGGGACTCAATCCCAGGACCCTGGGATCATGACCTGAGCTGAAGGCAGACAGATGCTTAACCGACAGAGCCACCCAGGCGTCCCCAAAATTACCATTTTAAAGTGTACAATTCAGTGGCATCTAGTACATTCACAGCGTTGTGCAACCATCACCTCTTTCTAGTTCCAAAACATTTCCATCACCACCAAAGCGGCCCTGTATCTGTTAAGCATTCACTCCCCCTGCCCCACCTGCCAGCCCCTGGCAGTCACTCATCTGCTTTCTGTCTCTGTGTGTTTATCTAGTCTGGATATTTTATATAAATGGACTTCTACAATATGTGGCCTTTTGTGTCTGGCTTCTTGCAGTCGGCATAATGTTTTTTGTTTTGTTTTGTTTTTTAAGATTTTATTTATTTATTTGACAGAAAGAGATACAGCGAGAGAGGGAACACAAGCAGGGGGAGTGGGAGAGGGAGAAGCAGGCTTCCCGCTGAGCAGGGAGCCCGATGCGGGGCTCGATCCCAGGACCCTGGGATCATGACCTGAGCCGAAGGCAGACAGATGCTCAATGACTGAGCCACTCAGGCACCCCTGGCATAATGTTTTTGAGGTTCATTCATATTGTAGCATGTATCAATGCTTCATTTCTTTTTATGGCTGAATAATATTCCATTGTATGAATAGAACATGTTTTATTTCTCCATTTATCTGCTGGTGGACATTTGGATCGTTTCCACCTTTTGGCTAGCATGAGCAGTGCTGCTATGAGCATTTGTGTACAAGTATTTGTTGGAATCATATGTTTTTGTGTATTAGGGAAATTAGTCTTTGGCCTGTAATAGGTGTTGCAAATATTGTTCTTCAGTTTGCAGTTTGTCTTTCACCTTGTTTTATGGTGGTTTTGACCAGGCAGAATCTTGAAAAAATTGTTATGCAGTTGACTCTGTCAGGCTTTTACGGCTTACGGGTTTTGTGACACAGGAAAGCCGTCCTCATACTTGAGGTTATAAAATAATTCTCCCATCAGAGCTGCCACTTATACACTCATTTCCTCAAATGGGGATTAAAAACAGGCCACTTGCACTGTCCCCCTGGGGTTATTGTGAGGCCCAAATAAGATAAGCAATATGAAAGGGCTTTATAAAATATGAACCAGCATATACACGCATGGTATGTTGTCATTGCCACTATTAATTGTATGCAATCCTGGCACTAACTAGCTGAGTGCTGTGCTTGCTTTCGTTTTGCAGAGCAGAGACCGAAGGGCAGAATTATTCACTGAGCCAGCCAAGGATGCAGTAGTTGGTGGCATTGGAGAATGTCACAGAAGATATCAACTCTTACTAGTCACCTTGGGAGGGTTTCATATTTGACCAAAAACCCCCCACAAACATTGCCTTAAACCCAAAACTTTTCTGGTCATTCTTCCTCCGAGTAGAGTCTTTTTTTTTTTTCTCTACCAGGAAAAGAGTTTTGTGTTATTCAGCTGTAATTGTGACTTGAGCCTCATCAATGGCCATTTTGAAATGTTTTCCTTATGTTTTTAAACCTAAATTCTTTTTTTTTTTTTTTAATGGCAAACTTTAGGTTGAACACCGTATTGGTTGAGAAAAATACTTGACAGTGATTGTCACTGCATTGTCACTACAGTGATCATTCTGATATAGCACTTGCACTGGTTAAGTCCTTGGGCTCCCATATCAGTCAGACCTGGGTTTGAATACGATTCCATTAGTAGCTAGTTGTGTGATATTGGAAATTGCGTCATTGCTCTGTGCCTCCGTTTCCCTATCTGTAAAACAAGGATGATTACAGAACCTGACCCATTGGGTTGTAGCAAGAAGTCAATGATAAAATCTATATAATATATGTGGCCCCGATGGAAGGCTTGATAAATACTAGCTATTAGGATAATTCAGGAATAGCTAAAAAAATTTAGGAAATGAGCCTGAGGTAAATGGAATATACCCTTCCGGGGGGTACTCCCATCCTTGGGGGGTGGCACAGATCAAATGACATATTAGAGCCCCTTGCCCTGCCGCATACTACACTTATTTTTGGAGAAATCTGATTTCTGTTACTACCTTGTGAAGGGTAATCATCAGGAATGGCAGTTGGTTCTCATATAACAAGGAAGA
This sequence comes from Neomonachus schauinslandi, assembly GCF_002201575.2. NCBI lineage: Eukaryota > Metazoa > Chordata > Mammalia > Carnivora > Phocidae > Neomonachus > Neomonachus schauinslandi. The sequence continues at coordinate 164,181,306 of NC_058403.1, forward strand.
AGTGGCCATGTGGAGGAGTGTTGCGGAAGGGCAGCTGGGAGGCCGGTGAGCCTTGGGGAGGATTGGAAGGAAAAAGTCGAGGGCATCTTACCAGGGGGCCTGCCCAGGTCATACCACCTCTTCCTGGGGAAGGAAGATTCTGGGTGATGTCGTTTCACTGTGTGTGGTGATGTATTTGCAGGGGACATAACCGTTGTCTTATTTTTTCCTCTCTTTCTGCTCTTGACCCAGGGATCTGTGGAGCCCCAACTCTGATCCTGGGCCCAGCATGTTTGGGCCCTAAAAAAGAAGTAACATTTGTGGGACCTCTGCTATGTGCCAGGCACTTTAAGTTCATGATCACCTTGGATTCTGTGCTATGAGTAACATCACTACCATTTTACAGACGAGGAAACTGGAGTGAAGCTCAGTCAAGGCACGAAGCGACTTAGGGCCCCCCACAAGCTGGTAAGTGGCAGAACTGGAATTTTAATCACCATCTGTCTTACACCAAAATCCAGCTCTTTTGCTCCTCAGCACGTAGCTCTATACCATACTTCACTTCAGTTTCTAGAGCCTTTTGTGACATTTCTGTGGCTCAGTGCCCTACGCATGGGTCTCCCAGAAATATTTGTGGATTCAAAATTTTAGTAACGATGAGAATAGCTGACACTTACTAGTTCCTGCCTCTGACAGGTTAAGTCAAGCAGGTTAAGTCACTTGTGCCGTTTCTCAGAACTACAGTGGCAGAGCCAGGCAGGGAATCTAGTCTGTCATATCTCAAGGTGTGTGCACTTAACTTTTTTCCTCTGAGGGTCTGTGCTTGAGGCAGGGATGCTAATCTCTGGGCACATCATTCTCAGGTGACATGTATGGCTTTCGTTGTTTTAAACTGGTCCCGAGGGGGACCTCCGAGGGACTGAGCATGCCCCTGAGAAGGGTGAAGCAGGAGGGTGATGGCACTGGCTGTGGGACAGTACTTACCAACTCTGTGACCTCCTATCTGGGGACGTGAAGCTGTAATAAGCCCTGTGATTCACGGCCAGCCTTCTCCCTGTGTCTTTCTCCAAGCAGATCCTGTGCCTTCCCGTCTATAGGCTTAGCTCAGACTGTTTGCTGCATAGGAATATCCCGTCTCCTCCTGACCCCCCGGCCCCATGCCTGTCTGAGGAGACCCATTACAACTGCCCCCTTCTCTGGGAAGCCTCAATGGACTGCCGTGGATTCATTTCTGAACCAAATCCAATCATTTATTATGCACTCCGAAATAGGCAAATGGGAGACTATTTTGAGAAATTTGTGAAAATACCAAACTGAGGGGATAAACATATTAATGACAACCTTAATATGTATAATTCCCATGCTCAGAAACCCTATAGTGTTTGATTTCATTTTTTGTAAAACAAATCTTATTCTACCGAAGAGCATATGAAATGGGTTTAATCTCTTTAGTAGAATGCAGGATACTTGAGCATTTGCATGGCCAAAATCTGGTGTCAGATAGCCTATGTTTGAATGCTGGTGACTTTGGGTAAGTCCCTTCCCATATCTCTGCCTCTCTTCCTTCACCTGTGAAAGAGGGGTGCTTTTACTACGTTGTTGGGTTTTTTGGGGGAGGATATCATGGGGTAATAATAATTGCTACCATTTATTGAGTGCTTACTATGTGCCCAGCACCGTGCTAAGTTTAGCTTTTCATTCTTATTTGATCCTCCCAAGAGCTCCCTCATTCTTGAAGTCCCTTACCCAGCAATATTTTCTTCCCCATAGCACTTATCTTCTTCTACCATATTGTATCATTTACTCATTTTGTTTATTTTTCATCTTCCTCTTCCAGGGCCTCTTGCCTTACATGACTCCAGGAGGCACCATTCACTGTGCATTCTGAGTTCGGCCTTTACCGAGAATATGAGCGTGACTGGTGGGGATTTCCCGGAGTTGTGTAATGTGGAGACCTGGAGCTCCAGGAGGACAGGGATCTATCTTTTCTTTTTTTTTTTTTTTAAAAATGTGTGTGTGCTTATTTTGATCATTGCTGTATCCCTGTATCCAGAACTATGCCTGATCTATAGTAAGCTTTCAATAAATATTTGTTGAAAGAATGAATTAAAAAGCCCTTAAAGAGAGCCCATTTCACTGGTGAGGAAACTGAGGCGCAATGAGTTACTGATTTGCCGAAAGCTCCAAGAGACACTGAGGCAGCTGGGTGTTTTCAGCATGCCTGCTCTCAACAGCTTTGCAAAGCTGCATGTCTGAAATGCCTGGCATTGTCCCTGCCAGCTCGCACTTGCTCAACAAATATTAATGAATTTGCCTACATGGGTCAGCCTCTCTCCTCTGCTAGACAGTCCCTACAGAGTAACAAACTGTCACATAGCTGTTGCTTTGAGAAATTAAATTAAATTGCAAGGTGCAAAGAAAAGGTGAACCTTTTGGAGTTTTTGGAAGAAAAATTCCTAACCCGACTGCTAATGGAGTTTGCAGGGGCCTCTCAGGCCTTTCCCACCGGATTCTTTTTCCTGCTGCCTTCCCTTTTGTGAGCATTTCTTCCCCTTTTTGCTTGCAGTGAGTTCTGCTCTCCTGTAGGCTACAATGTGTCAGTTGTTATAAAATCCGGGAGGTGGAGCTTGGTGACGAGGTGGGTGGGGGAGCACTCAGCCAGCCCTGCAGGGCGAGCAGTTCAGCCTTGGTTCACCCGAAGCTTAAGCCTTGCAGCAGGAGAACTTCCATCTCGCTCTCCTGGCTTTGATCCTCACTGTACATCAGACCAGAGGCGCCGAAGGGAGGGAGGATGCGAGATGACCGGTCCTTTGGCAACCTGACCATCTCCTTAGCAGAGCTTTTGAAAGCCAGCCGGGGACTGACTGCCCGACCAAGGAGGCGCCGCGCCTCTCGTGAATGTGTGTGTGTGTGTGTGTGTGTGGGTGGGTGGGTGAGCCGGTGTGAGTGAGTGAACGTGTGTGTATGTGTGTGTGTGCATCACGACTGTGTGTGTGTCCGGATGAGTGTGTGAGTGCACGCGTGAGTGTGTTTGCGTGCATGTGTGTATGATCGCTCTCGGTTATTATTTCTGTGGAAGAAAAATCTTGAAAATCTGGGGCAGGTTACTGTGCTCCTAGGGTGGTAGTTCTTCTTTTGCAAGAAGAGCTGACCAGACCAAGCTACTAGAGACATTTTTTTCGGCGAGTAAAGAGAATTTTCCTCCCGGATCGAGAGGGATTTTTCCCCCTCCTGGCTCTGCAGCCAAGTAAAAGAGATTAGTCCCTAAACCTGTGAAATCGACTAGGGCCGTGTGATTACCAGGGCTTGAGAGAGGACTTGGGAAGAAAAAGAGAAATAAATTAAACAGCTTGTCAGTGCCTTTGGCCACGTTGGAAGATGTCATCTCAAACTAAGTTCAAGAAAGACAAAGAGATCATTGCCGAATATGAAGCCCAAATAAAAGGTGAGATGCGGGCTGGGGAGTCATGCTTCCCCTCCCCTTTCCTTTTTCTCTTGCTTTGGCTTTCTTTTACCCTTTTCCTCCCTGCCATCACGAAATGTTGTTATGCATCAATAATCTTATTGTGAGTGGGACCAGTGGCAGCCGCACAAGTCCAGACTGGTTTCAACTGCAGAGAGCGCCGGCGCTGGGAGTATGGATTATAGAATGGGCAGCAATCACTGCATTGCAGGTGTGTGAGGAGGATCCGACGCCCGGCTTTAGGAGTGTCGCGGATACTCCATCATCTTGGTGGTGACATGTCACTCTAAGGCCATTTTGACAGTCACCACCTCCTCCCCCCATCCCATGCCGAAAGCCCGTTCATATGATTTTTTACCATCTGCTTTTCTTTTTCTTGCCTCTTTTTGGTTTTTGTTGTTGCTCTCCCTTTCCCCTTTCTCTGGGCTGGAATTCACATGCATATGCACAGGGAAGCAGCATCCCTGGGCTGCCATTCTTTGTCACTGTCTCTCGGCTGGCCTGGGTTGCCATGGATGAACTGTTACAGGGCATATTGATCCGAACTAATGCAGGCATTTAAGCATAAAGAGGGAGCTCGGTGCAGAAAATGTATTCTCTCACAGTGTGCAGCCCCAATCACCATCCGGCTGCTTGCTAGCATGTAGGGGCACCAGCCTTCATTCAAAGCCAACAGCTCAGTGTGCCGTTTCGGCTGGTCGGAGCTGCCTGGCTGCCGTAGTGCCCAAGGACGCCTGCCAGCAGGGTGAGATGACCTCTGGCTGCTTGGTCCAGCTTTGCTGCACGGGGGGCACACTCCTCTCTGAAGCTGCTCCCTAAGTCCTCCCTAGCAAGGCGAAATAGGACACTGGACACAATGGCATAGACAAATGCAGGCGGGATCCTCATTCATGCCAGACTGGGGTTCTCCCACCTTCGTGAGTTTTAGGCTCAGCTTTGGTGAGGAAAACCTAAAAGCACCATGCTCACTCTTTCTCTGAGGATGTACCCTGAGGGAAGCCTGGGCCTGCGCCTCTTAGTGTCTGGTTTCTTTCTGGTCCTGGATCTCCTTGCTGCGACACAGGCTGTGTTGTGGTCTTCCATGGAAAGACTGAAGACAAAATACGTCTTCAGGGGATACCGAGGCCTGCCCTTGAGGTTCTGGGTGGACTATTAGAGCAAGTTGGTTATTTGGGGCCCAGGTGACGTGAGGCTGCCACACCTGCTTTTAGGTGCTGCGGCAGCTCCAGACTCGGTGACCCAGGAAGTCGGGTTGCCTCCCCAGGAGCACTGGGAGGCCGGCATCCACAGCTGCTGCACACGCTTCAGATGCTTGGGAACCTTTGGGAGGGGAGCAGCCATCGGGAGAGCTTTGTTTTTTTTTTCCAGTCTCGCCAACCGTCTTGTGCCTTTTAGTTCTGGTCAGACCCGGCATGCTAATCACCTCTGGGTCGACCCCAGGGCAGAAATAAGCAGAAAACCCTTCTCCAGTTTTCAGTTCAGTATGGAAAACAGTGCCTTACGATGTTTCAGCCTTGCTGAGGATTTAGAAGCAAGTCCTTTATTGGTCAGAGATTTGAATTCACCCGACTGCTCCAATACAAAAGCCCAGGTTCGGTCTTTGCATACACACTTTTTAGGGAGTTTATGTTTTATAAGACGAATGTAGCTGATTATTACTGTTCTTTTTAACTGCGGTTCCCAAGAAAAATGGCACAATAGAGAAGGGGATGTTGAGTTTTGGACAATTTGGGGTTTTTATTAGCATTGTCGTGGTAGGGAGCACGCTTGTCTCATTTTTGGATTGCTACCACTGGGCCCATGAACTTTGCTTGAGGATCAATTAAGCATTTATTGCTCTGGCTGATTCTTTTACTTTTTACCTTTCACCTTTATTTTAACAACTACTCAGCAAGCCCAAGGTAACGCATTTCAGCAGGAAATTTGTCCAGATGATCTTGTCTCTCCCAGACTCTAAAGGTCTCTACATTCTGGTTAAAGGAATTGAATTTTATTCCTTTGGAATTGACACCCACACGACTTAGATCAGGATGTTGATGTGCCCAAAACCGTCTGGAATCTTTTCTCTCAAAATTCTGTTAATCATCATCATAATTACTGATGTCCATACAGCACTCTACAGTTTCTCTGGCTCACTCCCAACATCACTACTCGTGGCCTACACAATGTTACAGAAAGGGTTCGTATGAGCTCAGTTTTGGAGATGAGGAAACTGAGGCCTCATTGTGTGGAATGACTTGCCCAAGGTCACAAGGCTGGAAATGTGAAGGCAGCCGGTCATCTTTCCCAATACATTGTTTGCCTGAAGCTGCCCCCTGAAGGATTGATGTTAGTAGCAGATGGCGGTTTTGTGGTGGGGACTGGCTGCCTCTTGATCGTGTTCCATTGTTTACCCTCCTACTTTTATCCCTTGCCTTTGTTGTTTGTCTCTGAAGAATGTTTGACCAATCACCAAAAATAACGCCTGATGCCAATTTCCTTTCTCCCAGGGTATCATATGGCCAATTTGGTGCAAACACTTCACTTAGGTAGATTTTGTCCTCTGTGAGTCGAGTGGGGAGAATTTTTGGTTTTTTAAAAATGACACTGAGTTCTTTGTCGACTTATTCTCTTTTATCTCTTTTTGAAGAATTTATTGACCTAAGAATTTTTAAAACTGTTTTTTTCCTGTTGTAAAAAATCTCAGATCCATGCCTTCTCTTGCCTCGTCAAATACTTGAATCCCTTTGATTATATATTTGCAGCATAGTAGTATACCATGTGCTTTTACATTTCCAGTGATGGGGAACTCATCACTTCCCAAGTCTACATATTCTACCTATGGACAGCTCCGGCTGTTGTGTTGTTTATGTCCACCTATTGCTTCTATATTATCTTCCCCTTGGGACTTCATAGAACAAGACAGATGCTGCTTCGTCCCCATGACTGCCCGTTGGATGTTTGGAGACTCTGATCATAGCCCCTGCACTATGATTATCCTCATTTGCTCATGTAAGGTGCTTATCTGCTGCTTAATCATCTTCTCTCTCCTTTGGATTTACTGTATACTGGGATGCAAACTCTAGTGTCTTTGGGTGCTTGGCAGATAGAAAAAATGAGTGAAGCTGGCTGAGTAAGATGATTTGTGGTAGTTGATCACCACTTCATTGAGGGCAATAGAAGAAAGAGTGGTGGTGATTATGGTAGGCTTGAGAGCACGTGTCCTGTCCAAATGGAAAGTCACTACTTGGGTTCAGCCTGTTGTTGCCATTTAGGAATGTAGGCCTAACTAGATCTTTCAATTTCTCAAGAGATGCCAGAAATCTAGATGAAAGCTTTATGCTATTAAAGATGTTTTTCCAAGGTACACCTGGCTGACTCCACTGGTAGAGCTTGTGACTCTTGATATTGGGGGTCATGAGTTCGAGTCCCAAGTTCAGTGTAGGGATTACTTAAAAAAGTTTAAAAAAGTTTTGTGACTCTTGATCTTGGGGTTATGAGTTCAAGCCCCACACTGGGTGTGAAGATTACTTAAAAATAAAATCTTAAAAAGAAAGATGTTTTGCCAAATCGACCTTCAAAAGATCATACTATCAAAAACCTTCTTCAAGAGTGGTAGCAAGTTCTAGATGAAGGTCTCTGGATGTGGTCAGAGAAAGAAAACAACTATCACCTCCTTTATGCTGCATGTAATGCTTCTACTAATATAGCCCAAAGATTGAATTAGCCCTTTCACTGCCCGCCTCCTCATTGTACCATATCTTTTATATCTGCTGTATTTTTCCAATCCACTAGGCTAGGAGTTTTGTCAGAGAAAAGAAAATGAAATGAATTTAATAGGACTTGTTTTTGGTGACCCTGTGCTGGCTCCAGGACTCTGCTTGCTGTCTGAGGTGCTTACAAGTGTCCCTTTATGAATCTGTTCAAGAACTTTCCTTGAGAGTGACATCACATTTCTCTAGCCTGGAAATGGCAAGCTATAACTTCTTTCCCCTTTTGAAAATCAGAATAACATTTGCCCATCTCCAGAGTTTTGGCATCTATCCTATTTTTCACAATTCCCTCAAAGATCACTGATAGTGTTTGGTAATCTTATTTGCCAGAGTTCCTAGTATCCTGGCTCTAATTCATCTTGCTGTCAGACATGATGATCTGTTCTGCTTTTATTCAGAGTTCCCATTTCCATTTCAACCTAATAGAAAATTGAAATAGAAACACTGTGATTGACTTTAGTGTTTTGTTTTTTTATTATGCATCCATAGTCACTTTAGGTCATCTTCTTAAGAGCAAAAGTCTAGAATTTGGGGGAAGAAGAGCAGATTTTTGAAGACGATCACAGAGAAGTATTTCTTTACTCATTCATTTATATATTCATTCAATAAACATTGATTATCTACTTTGTTCTTAGTGTTGGTGCTGGGGGTTGTGAGAGATGCAGAGTATATGATATTCTTGGTTTTCTAAGATTTTTCTTGAAATATGGTGATAAAATCAGTGAAGGAAATTTAAAAACTCAGAACACGGGCGCCTGGGTGGCTCAGTTGGTTAAGCGACTGCCTTCGGCTCAGGTCATGATCCTGGAGTCCCGGGATCGAGTCCCGCATCGGGCTCCCTGCTCGGTGGGGAGTCTGCTTCTCCCTCTGACCCTCCTCCCTCTCATGCTCTCTGTCTCAAATAAATGAATAAAATCTTTAAAAAAAAAAAAACAAAAAAAAACTCAGAACACAAAAACTTCTAGCTGAACACCAGAATGAGTTTAGTCTGAAAGAGATTATGCCATTGAATGAGTGGATGAGCTCCTTAGGAACCCTCACTACTCTCAGCAGGCTCCAAGGAGGAAAGGACGCTGGGTTGGGGAGACACTGGGGAATAGTAGGGACTGTGGCTGATTAGCGAGCTCACTTAGAGGAGTCAGCTGCTGCTCGTCTCCAGTCTTCACCGCCAGGCAGGGTATGAGCCCAGAGTGGTCAGTTCTTTCAGTGTTTCAAGGGCATCTGGATTTTAAAACAAAATGTCTTGATTTTTATTTTTAATTTCTAAATTTTTAAAAATTTTAAATTAAAAACATTAAGACATTGGGTTGTCTTTTTTATTTTTGAGCTGTAAGAGTTCTTTTTTAAATTAAAGGATGGGGCACCTGGGTGGCTCAGTCAGTTAAGCTTCTGATGCTTGATTTCAGCTCAGGTCATGATCTCAGGGTCGTGAGATCAAGCCCTGCGTGGGGCTTGGTGCTCAGCGTGTAGTCTGCTTCAGATTCTCTCTCTCCCTCTGCCCCTCTCCCTGCTCCTGCATGTGCTCTCTCTCTCAATAAATAAATAAATAAAATCTTAAAAAAAACAAATTGGAGGATAGTTGACATACAATGTTACATTAGTTTCAGGTGTACAATGTAGTGATCCAACTCTGTATATTAGGCTATGCTAAGCTCACAAGTGTAGCTACCATCTGTCACCATACAACACTATTACAATACCGCTGACTATATTCCTTAGGCTGTGCCTTTCATCTCTGTGATTTATTCATTCCATAACTGGAAGCCTGTACTTCCCACTTCTCTTCACCCATTTTACCCATCCCCCCACTCCCTCCCTCTGACAACCATCAGTTTGTTCTCTGTACTTATGGGTCTGTTTCTGTTTTTGTTTCTGTTTTTTTTTTTAAGATTTTATTTATTTGACAGAGCACAAGCAGAGGGAGAGAGAGGGAGAAGGAGGCTCCCCGCTGAACAAGGAGCCCGATGTGGGACTCGATCCCAGGACCCTGGGATCATGACCCGGGGCGAAGGCAGCTGCTTAACTGACTGAGCCACCCAGACATCCTGTCTGTTTCTGCTTTTTGTTTATTCATTTGTTTTGTTTTTTAGATTCCACACATATGTTAGATCACATGGTACTTGTTTTTCTCTGTCTGACTTAACTTCACTTGGCATAATATCCTCTAAGTCTATCCATGTTGTTACAAATGGCAAGACCTCATTCTTTTTGATGGCTGAATAATGTTCCATTGTATATATATGCCACATCTTCTTTATCCATTCATCTATCCATCCGTGGACATTTAGGTTGCTTCCCTATCTTAGCTATTGTAAATACTGCTGCAGTAAACATAGGGGTGCATATATCTTTTCAGATTTGTGTTTTTGTTTTCTTTGGGTAAACACCCAGCAGTGGAATTACTGGATCATAGGGTATTTCTATTTTAATTTTTTGAGGAACCAACATACTGTGTTCCACAGTGGCTGCACCAATTTACATTCCCAACAACAGTGCACAAGGGTTCCTTTTTTTGTGCTCTAAGAGTTCTTTATTCTGGATACAAGTCCCTTAGCAGATATATAATTTGCAAGTATTTTCCCCCATTCTGTGGGTTATCCTTTCCCTTTTTTGATGGTGCCCTTTGAAGAACAAAAGTATTTAATTTTTATGAAGTTTAGATTATCTATTTATTCTCATGCTTTAATGTCATATCTAGGACTCTTTTGCCAAATCCAAGGCCATGATGAAAAGCTCCTGATTTTCAAATAGCTCAGATTTTTAAGAACCACTATGCTGCTGGACAAACCCATCAGTAGGACATCTTCAGCCCATAGCCCACCACTTTGCAACTTCTGGCCTACAAGTTGAAGTCCATAAAAGGTCTTGGTGATGGAGCCTCAGCCAGTTCTCCTGTTTTATCTTCAGTTGTTTTCTCTATAATAAGCCTGTGCTTTTACAACCACATGAAACCAATCCTTGTCTCTGAGTCCTCCATACCCCTTCCCACCTCCAGATCTTTCCACATTTGTGCCTTTGTTCTCTTTAAAATGTCCCCCTCTTCTCACACGTTCTTTGTCTGGCCAATTCCTGACCATCCTTCAGTGCCTGCCCAAATGATACCTTCTTCTGTGATGCCTTCCTAATAACTCTCCTAGGCAGAATTAGTGGTTCTGCCTCACATCTGCCCCCCACATTCTGAGCCTTATTATCCTTCATTACAATCTTGTGATTAGTCCTTTGGCCATGAACTCTTGAGGCCAGAAATGCTCATGGTCATTTTGTTTCCAGAATGTGGTTGGCACAAGATAGGTTGAGAGAGTGGCTGGTAAGTTACTAATAAGAAGTTTTACTCTTACAACTTTTAGCTAACATAGTTATTCTCTTTGACATGTGTCTTAGTCTGCCATAACAAAGTACCGTGAACGGGGTGGTTTAAACAATAGACATTTATTTCTCACAGTTCTGGAGGCTGGAAGTCCAAGATCAAGGTACCTACACATTTGGTTCCTGGTGTTGTAGATGGCTGTCCTTTCTCTGTATGCTCACATGGCCTTTGCTCAGTGTGTGGAGAGAGACAGAGAGCTATCTTCTTCTTCATATAAGGGCACCAATCCCATTATGAGGACCCCACCCTCATGACCTTCAACTAAACCTAATTATCTCCCCAAAGCCTCATCCACCTCCAAATACGATCACACTGGGGGTTAGGGCTTCAACATATGAATCTGGAGGGGGAGACACAAACACTCAACCTATGACAGCACCCATATTTTCTGTTCCATGGAAAGTAGGGGTTTTACTGAGAAAGGAAATATTCTCCATAGTTTGCTGAAGTTCCTTGTTTGTCCCTGATAGTGGAGATTTGGTGAAGGCTGATGTGTTGAAAGCCAAGGTGATGTTTGATGAGGTGATGTTTGCTGTGATCATGGTGGAGTGTGCATTCCAGGCTCTTTCCAGTTTGGGGAAATCAATGGATCTGGGGGTCTGTATTGGCTGTTTTTGGAGTTTTCACCACCAGAGTTTTTTAGAGACAACCTTTCCTTTCTAGAAACCTCTCTTACTCATCCATTCCTTCACTTACTCACTCATTCATCAATGATGGTTACAAACTATGCTTCGGGTTATATAACTTTCTTTAGCAGTGGGAGATCATTAATTTTTATTTATCTCTAGGTCTCAGTCATATATAGCAGTATCTCATTTTGTGTTCTCAGTAATTCTCTGAGGTAGTCATTATTATTCCCATTTTATAGGTTAAAAGCTCTAAGGTTCAGAGAAATAAAGTTACATCAGATCGCATAGCAAACAGGGGCAGAGCTAGGATTTAAATGAAGCCTTCCTAACTTCCAGTTATAAAGGGAGGCAAGAAGCATGCCAAGGCAATGTGGCTCTGAAACCTAGGGGTTCCTTTATTGGGGGGCCAGTCTGGGATGGGTCTTAATCTTTGACTTCCTACCCTTCCTAAAACTTCAGCTCCTCTTCTGATCTGACTTTTCCTAGTGCTCACTGGATGCCACCTAGCTGTGTCAGATACCTTCACCCCGCCCCCCCCCCCCATGGAGTCACCTTTGGCAAAGTGCCCACTGGAGATACCCCTGTAGACTTGACTGAGGCTGCCATATCTGCCTCTGTCAACCTGGAAATATAGAACCAGAAACCTGAGTGGTCTTCTAGTCCAGTTCTCCCACTTCTAACCCCCTAGATGTGGAAACTGATGTTCAGAGAAGGGTTCTGGCTTGCAGACACTTGTAGATCATAGTTCCAGGAGGGGGAAAGCTCTCTCTGCTAGGCCCATTGCTGTAGGCTCGTGCCTGGCCTCTAGTTGGTGATCCATAAATGTATGGAGTTGAATTGCTTTGGTGGGTGGTGCAAGCCCAGGTGGTTGTGATTGCCTGGGAGGCAGAGCTGAGTGGTACCTTGGAGAACAGGACGAGGCAAGGATATAATAGGGAAGGATGGGAGGGCGGGGAGGTTAGGCTGGGTCAGAAATTGGGTCTTTTCCGGGAAGGGATGGGGGTTGACTTCTTCAAGATGCTGAGTTTCAGAACCTCTGGCCTAATACAGGACCCAGCAAGTGGTGTCCTGGGCTTGATTTCACTTGTAAATGATTCATTCCTGATGGCTTGTTGGTGTTTATAAAATATCTTGGCTGGCCAGGAGTGGGATTTTGGCTCTTTTCTCTTCATTTGTTTAATCATTAGGCCAATTTATGTTTGGAGTAGTGTTCCCTGAGGTGTATTCCATGAAACTGGATGTAAAGAGGCTTTAGCTGGAAAAAACAGTTCTGTGGTCAAACGAGTCTTGGAAGTTCTAACATAAACTGAGTTAAATAGGTTTGTTTCCCACAGGACTTCTGGGAACCTTAAATGTGTTAAGTATGAAGTGCCAAAAAGGGGCCGTGGACTTTTCTCAAACTTGTTCAGTCTTGTAGACATTTTTCATGGAATATCTCACACAACTTTATTCCTGAGGGGCGCCTGGGTGGCTCAGTCAGTTAAGTGTCTGCCTTTGGCTCAGGGATTGGAGCCCTGTGTCGGGGCTCCCTACTCAGCGGGGAGTCTGCTTTTCCCTCTCCCTCTGTGCTTCCCCCCACCCACTTATGCTGTCTCTCGCTCTCTCTCTCAAGTAAATAAATAAAATATTAAACAACAGCAACAACAACAACAAAAACAACAAACTATTCCTGACTGTATTCCCGAGATTACATTTTGGAAAGTATCAGACTATACAATTTGTGGATTATCCCGATTCTTTCTCTTTTTTGCCTTTTGCCCAGTTCCCTAATTTTTATACTTTTCTCAGAGGGCAGTTTGAAGAGGGGAAGAGGTAAAACAAATGCATATCCAGCCCAGCTAAGTGATATTGATGTGGTGTTTTGAGGTCACTTAGAAAATGTGGGTTTTGACATCTCCAATTACAGAGCACTCAACCATTGATTTAAATGGTAATTTGGCGACAGCTTGCCCCTGATCAATATGCGTGGCGTGTGCCCGTCTATGGGTGACAGTAGGGGATGCCCTCAACTGCAGGCTGCGTTCAAGGTGCCTTGAGTGGACCCCAGCACTGCCCCTGGGATTGTACAGTCGATGCCAGGTGACAGGTGTGCTGAGGAACGCATGGAAGCCCACAGCCCTTGCACCTCAGAGTGAACAGAGATCAGCCACAAATCCAGGTGTATGAGAAATGTGTTTTTCTTTATGTTTCTGTAGCTTGATTTCCATTTCTCATCTCTCTTCTGCTGGGGGTGGCAGAAATAAATATAAGTCAATTTGGGGGGTCTCCTGTTTCCTTCCATGCTGTGCCCCAAGGTCCAGGAGACGAAGGTAGTGCCAAGGGACATCTGTTGTGCTTTATCATCAATCTATTTTGGCAAATGAAATAGCCTCCTTCTCTTCGGGCCTTTGGTGGTCTGTCCATGCCAGTGATCCATCCTTCTTTGTTCCCAATCTCGAGACTCCTTCCTGTGTCCCTCTCTTCAGTCCTTCCGTGCTGTTTGCAAGCACCAGGAATCATCCTGGTGCTCACGTACCATGCTGGCTTGTGAAGAACTCTGGACATTTGTCTCAGGCCTGTCTTGCCATGCCCTGTCCTTGCTTCTCCAGTGCCTCCCTAGAACTCTCTGGCTGGGGAAGCAGCCCAACTCCTCTGTTCTACAAATCTATATGGGGGTTCCCTTGTCACCCTCTTTCCCTGGGCTTGTTTGGGGTGAGGCAGGGTACAGGCTGTTTTCCTATAGATCCATAAAATCTACATACACTTTACTGACTCCTGGAAATCTTTATCCATGTGTAGATTAGAGGTGGTATCCTGGCTCTTTGTCATCAGACATTCCCTCAAAGCTGCTGTACATAATCCACATTCTTTCTATTCTCCCTGAGGGCTAGGCTTTTGAAAGTCAAAAGCCAAGAATTGACTCTTTCTCTGTATTACCCCAGAGGCAACAAACATAGAAAGCCCTCCTTGCCTGAATCTGGTCCAGAAGCTCTTAAGGAAATATGGATGAAAAACCTTCAATATTTCAAGATATTAATTGTAGTGAATTTCTTTTCTTTTCCACTTGTACCATCCTGACCCAGACCACTGTCACCTCTTGCTGGGATCATGGCAACATCCTTCTAACTCAGGGTTTCTTAACCTCCGCACTACTGACATTTGGAGTTGGATCAGTTTTTGGTGGGTTGTTAGAGCCCTGGCCTCTACCCACTAGACTCCTGTAGCACCCCTCTCCCTCCCCGAGCTGTGACAACCAAAAATGTCTCCAGACATTGCCAAATGTTCCCTGAAGGGGCAAAAGAGGCCCTAGTTGAAAGCCACTGACCTAACTGGTCTCCCTGATTCTTCTTTTATTCTCATGGCCTGTTCTTTGCACAGCAGCCAGCAGTAATCCGTACACAATTTAAATCAAACCATGTTACTCCCTGGGTCCAAACCGACCAGTAGCATCTCATTGCATAAGAGTCAAATCGAGGGGCGCCTCGGTGGCTCAGTCGGTTAAGTGTCTTGACTCTTGATTTCCATTTGGGTCATGATCTCAGGGTCCTGGAATCTGGCCCGGTGTTGGGCCCCTGCATTGGCCTCATGCTCAGCATGGACTGTGCTTGGGGTTCTCTCTCTCCCTCTCCCCTTGCTCCTCCCCCAACTTTTTTTTAAAAAAGATTTTTTTTTTTTAAAGATTTTATTTATTTATTTGAGATAGAGAATGAGACAGAGAGAAAAGAGTATGAGAGGGGGGAGGGTCAGAGGGAGAAGCAGACTCCCCGCCGAGCAGGGAGCCTGATGCCGGACTCGACCCCGGGACTCCAGGATCATGACCTGAGCCGAAGGCAGTCGCCCAACCAACTGAGCCACCCAGGTGCCCAAAAAAGATTTTATTTATTAACACAGAGAGAGAGAGACTGAGAGAGAGGGAGAGACAGCACAAGCAGGGGGGAGTGGGAGAGGGAGAAGCAGGCTCCCCGCTGAGCAGGGAGCCAAACACAGGGACCCTGGGATCATGACCTGAGCCGAAGGCAGATGCTTAACTGACTGAGCCATGCAGGTGCCCCAACAAATAAAATATTAAAAAAAAAGTTGAATCCAAACCCCTGGCTAGGCTTACAAAGCCATGTTCTGCCCACCTTGGCCTCCTTACCTCTCCACAATCCAAGCTTGTAACCCACTTCAGGCCTTTGCACATAGCTTTTCCCTCTCTCTAGAATCCTTTTCCCCTGGATTGTCACATGGCTGGCTCCTTCTTGGTATTCAGCTTTCAGCTCTCATGTCACTTCCTGACTACTCAACCTTAAATAGCCATGAAGTAACTAGTGGATTAGCTGACTTGAATTCTCAGCAGAACACTTATGGCTATATGATATTTTCCCTTCTTTGTTTATTTCTTCTCTTTACCAGAATTGAAAGTCTCTAAGAATAAGACTTTTGTTTCCCTTGCCCATTTGTGTTTTGTTAGCACTTGGAACAGCCCTTGGTCTATAATAGGTGATCAAAGTATTTGTTGAATGAATGAATGAATGTACATTTCCTTTTGATGGACTTTGTGCCCAAGCGCGTATAGATGTTCTGCTTCAGGGTACATGGGATTGTATTGGGAATTGCAGTTCAGAGGAACATAGTGAAGCAGATCTAGTCCCCAAGCCCTGAAGGAAAGGTAATTCAGGAAGATGAAGAATACAAAGAACAGACAATCGTATCTAGGCAGGGCTGTCCAACTCATTAGAGGGACCAGGGGGCCACTTGCAGGGATACTGCAGGGAATCCAATATTTTCTGTTAATTGTGTTCCTAGTGTGTGTCTGATATGGGGACACAAAAATGGGTAAAATATAGTCCCCATCCCTGTCTTGATGGACTCATAGTTTTCTAGGAAAGATAGTTACAAAAATAGATTAATTGATTATAATAAGTATAATAAGTACTGGGATAGTGCTGGGACCACACACACTTTGGGAACTGAGAGTGAAAGTGACAGCTTTGCCTGGGAGAGCTGGAGAAGTTCTTACAGAAGAAAGGAATTTTGAGTAGGGTTTTGAAGGATGGATGCAGCTCAGCTGGTGACAAAGGCATGTCATGAAGAGAGAATAGCATGCACAAAGGCATAGGGGTTATGGAAGGGCCTAGGTACTTGGGAAATGGTGAGAAGTTTGGTATGGCTGAAGTCCAGAGTAGATGGAATGGAGTAGGAGTTGGAGATGAGACTAGAAAGGAAAAGAGCTTGAAGTTCCTTTCTAACCATTGGATCCTATGAGTCTTTGACCTTGGAGATGGAGGATGAGGTTCTTATTTTTTTTATTACATTTTTTTTTTCTGATTATGGATATATACATGCTTGTTATTTTAAAAGTTTCTAAAATACAGAAAAATAAAAAAAAATTAAAAAAAAAGAAACTAGAAGCCACTACCTGAGCCACCACTATAAATAGTCCATGTATTATTACTTTTCAGACTTTATATCTCTATCTACAAATCTGTTTTATTCATATATATATATATATATAAGATAAAAAAATGGGACCACAGATCTTTAATGAAAAGTTATAAAAATAAAGCTGATAGGCAGAGTGTTATAGGCCTAGAGCTTAAAATGGATAGAGTATGGCCTAAAAATACACAGACTTTGTCAAGTAAGAACGTTAATCAATAAGCATGACCTTCCACGTGTTTTGATGGTCCTTTAGAACAGGGGATTGGTTTGTTGGAAACCATCCTACTGTGGTGGTTGGCTTGTGTTGCCACTTCTGTCCCACTGGATTTGTGTAAAATTGAGGGGAACTGAGTTGACTTATCAAGAACTGCCCTCCACATCTGTCCTAGCCACTCACAGCTGAAATTTTCCCCCTTTCTGGTCCCCTGTTGTCTCACTTCCCTGTTGGTACCCAAGCAGCGGTTCCTACCTTTGGCAGGAAGTATTAAAAGGAGAGTGTTGTCTAGGACAAAGAATTTAGCCTCAGCAGTGGGTTGCCCTTCCCTGCTGGTACCTTTCCTTTGGTCCACCTTTCCCTGTTGTTCTCTGCCAGCATCCCTGGTCACCCGTAGTACTTTTGGGATTCCTGATTGCTGGTCTGCTTCCAACAGTGATAACCTGCTTTCCTCTTGCTTCTGATAGTTGGTGGGGGTATTTCGGAATATAGTTTATTTTAGATTAGTATGTTTCCCAACTCTTTGTCAGACAGAAAGGCCTGGATTCCTGTAGGTAGGTAGAGCTCTCACTCAGAGATCGGAGCACAGTGGGAGGGGACGGCTCTGTAGGGGCACCTTCCATAGCTTAGGGTGCTTTAAAAGCAACAAGAGAAAGAGAGAGGGAGATGACATGAGAGGACCCTTACCAATGAAACACCTGAGCCACCTTCAGGGACATGAAAGAGTGGGTGTTGCTTCTTTGATTTTGTTTGTATTAAAGAATGCAAACTGGCTGAGCAACATGGCTGCTGTCCAGCTGTCATCTTGGTAGGGCATTTACAAGCAGGGTTGGCTATTACGTTACTTTTTACTTTATCAGTGGCCTCTCCAGACAGTATTTTGGATCTCCCAAAGATATATCTTCTTGAGGAAACTGAGGCAGAACAACAGTTACCTCCTGGCTTCTGACACCTGGTAACTGATAACTCCTTGACCTCCTACCCTGGCCATTTGGGTTCCTGATCTTTTGCCTGGTTGTGGTCTTTGGAGTTTATTTGTCCCTTGATCCTTAGCTAATACAGGGCTTTAGTCTTGGCCTGACCCTCCTGCTTATGCCCCACCCTGAGTATCTCTGCCTTGCCAGATCTCATACTTGGCATAATATTACCATCAAAACTCTGTGCCAAAAATGGCAGAGGCCCCACTGCTCTTTGCCAGAAACATGCAATTGTTGTGCTATCAGGAATAGTGGGGAAGAAATGTTGAGAATGTGGTGGGCCAGTTCACTTTGATTTAGCTTAACAAATATTTATTGAGTTCCTACTATGTTTTCTGCCCTCATAGACTTTAAAATTCTGTGGGGAAGGTGGATTTTTAACTTGTAATGACAAAAATGTTGAGTGTTAGGAGGGGGTGGTACCGAGTTGTTGGGTAGGTGATTTCTGATATTGATCTATAAAGTTGAACCATA
The DNA here is from genome assembly GCF_002201575.2 of Neomonachus schauinslandi. Lineage (NCBI taxonomy): Eukaryota > Metazoa > Chordata > Mammalia > Carnivora > Phocidae > Neomonachus > Neomonachus schauinslandi. The sequence goes on from NC_058403.1 coordinate 164,199,564, forward strand.
TTGGCCAAGCTTATCTCCCAACCATCATTTTCTGAGCTATTTAGGATCTAGACAGAACCATCTTTCTGTTTAGAGAAGAGTCAGAAGCCATCAAAATATTGAAGGAGTCAGGAAGTGGTACTTCTAAGAGAAACATACAACTCCTGGTATAAAAGACAAAAATGGTTCCAGAAAAGGAACTTTGCAGTAGTTATACTCAAGATGGTAAATACAATTGTGGGATAAGTGCTATTAAGGGGAAATTAAAGCCAGGGATCAACTGAAAGCGGCTGAAATCCATCCTGGTTGAACAAGTTATGCTAAAGTCACAGAAGGGAGTTGAGTGGAGAATATGGACTGTGGAAGGAGGCGGGGGATGAGGCTCTGGATGGAATCTCACACACCTGGGTCTGAATTTTGCCTTATGGCTTATCAGCTGAATGACCTTGGATAAGTCTTTTCTTATCCAAAAAAGAGAAGAAAAATAGGGATAATATCTCACCAATTTCCTTATTTGGAAAATGGGGATAATAATACCTCACTCAAGTGTGTGTGTGTGTGTGTGTGTGTATGTGTGTGTGTGAGAGAGACAGAATTAGTTGAAGTAACACACATCAGAATTTCCAGCACACTTCTTGGTACACAGGAACCAAGAAAAATGAAAATGTTAGCTAAACCAGTTAAGAGGGTCATCAGCATTCAGAGCCCTGGACCGTGAACCTAAACTTACAGTTGAAGCACTTAGTAAGTGCAACCGGTTGGAAAGGAGAGGAAGATGGGGCATCTAAGAAACCATGAGTACAGGCGCAATTGCCTGCATGGGCAGCTGGGAAAGGAAGTCCTGGCCATGATGCTTTCTTTGACTACTGCAGCGTTTTTCCCAGTGTGGCTCCTGGGCCACCTGCATCAGAATCATGAGGGAGGAATTGATAACAAACTCAGATTCTGGGGCTTATCCCAGACCTATTGAATCAGAATCTCTGGGGGGTGGGGCCTGGGAACCTACATTTTTTAAGTGCCCCAGGTTTTATGAACTTGAAATATTTGGGCCTGAACTGTAATAAACTCATCAATTTGACTGTCTTTGTATCTTTTTCTTGAAGGCAAAGGAACATTTAGTAATTATGTAGATTACATGAATGAGAAAAAAAAAACCCAAGTCCCCAGTGTGTATGTGTATCCTGTGCGTGCATGCGTGCATGTGTGTGTAATACAACCCTGTTTTTTTTTTTTAAATAAAAAATGTGCGTCTTTATGTTTTGGGTGTGTATAAGAGTCTGATAGTTCTTACTTATTTGTAATGCTGTTTACTCTTGGGGAGTAGGAAAAGAATGTAGGTCAGGGATGAGGGCAGGATGTTAGTGACAGGGAATGGTGGAAAGGAGACGTTTTTTCCTTATATTCTTCCATTTTGATTGATTTCTAAAATAATGAGCATGATTACTTTTCTAACTAAAAAGCCCACAAAGTTGACAATAAGTAAGGAATTTATTGACAAAATTTCCTGCTATGGAGGATGCTCAGACATCAGCTGAACTATAAAACGAAAGTGGAAAAGAAAAGAAGACAGACAGACACCTGCAACAGATATATAAGTAATGCTTAACTTCTTGTGGTATTCATTATATATTGTAAGAATGATGGCTGAAATGAAATATACTACTTTACTGGATGATTCCCCAGTGGAAGTAGAAGGTGTTTCTCCCTGTTCTGTCAAAATTCTAAGAGATGGGGATGGGGTGGAGTAGTCAAGCCCAACAATTTAATTTATTGGGTTCATATTGGGAGCCGTTGAATCTGGGGTTTAGAGTTGTAAGACCTGATTTTCCATCTCTCATCTGTCTTTTGAGCAAGGCACATCTCTATTTTTGCATCCTTGCTTCCTCATCTCTGAAATGAGGGCGTTATCTACCTTAGAGGCTAGTTGCTGCGAGGATGAAATGAGGTGGTGTGTGAGAAAGTAAACTCTAGAGTGCTGCAGAAATGTTAATTATTTCTATTTTTGCCTAGCTCCTCCCTTGGACATGCTGCTATTACCGTGGGGTTGTTTATGTGTCTGTCTGTCTGTGAGCTCATTGAGTCCAGGGACCTTCATTCCCGAATTCTTGTGCTTAGTGCCTGCCACACAGGAGGCATGCAAAGCAAGTTCTGGAATAGCTATCAAGGTTAGAAAAATACATGCACAGTTAGGTTTAGGCTTATGAAAATACTAAGATGCTCTTCCAGGAAACACTGCCTTCCACTTCTATTTAAAAGAATTAAAAAAAAAATTCACCCAAGTTCACAACAGAAATGATATTGCTAGGAGAAAGAAAAGAACTTCATTAAGGAAAATTTAATTGCTCAGTTTTCTAAAGAGACAGAGCCACATCCCTCCATCCTCATTACTGTCAAATGCAGGATGGCTGGTTCCAAGGAGGGCAAGATGAATGAAAAGAGATTGTGAAAAGGCAAATCCTGATACTCCTGAAGAAAAGTCTCCCAAGAAACAGGAATGCCCCCTGGATCACCAGTTTCCTTTGTTGGTCAGAGCCCGAGAATAAGCCTTTTCTGGGTAACTCAGACAAAGGCCTTCTTTGGCCTCTACCCCAGAACTTGGCCAGTAAACCACAAAGTCCCTTATTTCCCCTGGAAGTGGGAAAACTTCCAGTTGCTTGACAAAACTGGAAGGATTATCTGAGGCTCAACTTGGGGGCTCCAGTACCTCTAAGACCTGGGTAATTATCATCTGAATGGGCAGGGGGAGGACTGGAGCCAAGTCTAGAAAAAGAACCCTGGGGTAGACCTCCAGTTAGGAAAGAGGGGACCCATCTCAGGTTTGGTCCTCTGGACCCTTTTCCTATACAGTCACAAATCTGCGATTTCTTCTCTCTTCTCCTATACCAGTTCAGCCTGAGGGCACCATTCGATGGGTTCATAATTGTCCAAACTGGTGCCAATTATTGCAGGGACCATTGTCAGCCTAGGTGAAGTCTTCAGTGGTCTGTCAAAAGGTTCTATCCTGTTCAGTGTTTTTTTTTTTTTTTTTTTTTAAAGATTTTATTTATTTATTTGAGACAGAGAGAGCACATGAGAGGGGGGAGGGTCAGAGGGAGAAGCAGGCTCCTTGCTGAGCAGGGAGCCCGATGCGGGACTCGATCCCGGGACTCCAGGATCATGACCTGAGCCGAAGGCAGTCGCTTAACCAACTGAGCCACCCAGGCGCCCCCTGTTCAGTGTTTTAATCGAGTATTTGGATGAAGATGTGAGTGTGCTCATCTACTTTGAGAATGGTAGGAAACCAAGGACAGCAGGCTTCATAATCAGGAACATGGTTATTGCTATCGAAATGCCTGAGGTTTGCAGCCCAGCTCTGCTGCTTTCTAACTGTGTGACTTTGGATAAGTCTTTTCATCTCTCTAAGCCTCAATTTCCTCATCTGTAAAGGGGAGATAATAATCCTATCTCAAAAAGTAATGTAGAGGGGGCGCCTGGGTGGCTCAGTTGGTTAAGCGACTGCCTTTGGCTCAGGTCATGATCCTGGAGTCCCGGGATCGAGTCCCGCATCGGGCTCCTTGCTCAGCGAGGAGTCTGCTTCTCCCTCTGACCCTCCCCACCTCATGCTTTCTCTCTCTCTCAAATAAATAAATAAAATCTTTAAAAAAAAAAAAGTAATGTAGAGGATTAAGTGAGATAAAACATATAAAGCCCTCTGCACAGTGCTTTGCACTCAGTAAGGACTCAGTCAGTGTTAGCTATTGTTATTAATACTCGCAGCTGTAAGAGTCATACTCCAGGCTCTGGAGTCCAGTAGATTGGGCTCAGATTCTAGCTCTGCCATTTATTAGTTGTGGGCAAAATTGTTTAACCTTTCTGAGGCTCAGCTGTCCGGACTTCCGCAGACAAGGAACAGTGATACCCACCTTGGGCATTTCTATAAAGCATTTAGTCCAGAACAGACACATAGTAGATGCTCCATAAACAGTGGGTTATCATTAGGATAAATAGCACCTCTTGCTGTGGACAGAACCAGGAAGCAGAGAGATCTTAATAGAACAGGATGAAGGACAGACTCTAAAAATGTGAAGGTAAATAGTATCTTTAAGAGCAGACCACCAACTTCAAGAGAAGCTCAACTTTTTTTTTTGCCTATTGAGCCCTGAGAGGAGTTTCTCCTATGAATTGATAGAAATGTGAATAGGGGTGAGAACAAATTGGCATTTGGATAGGATACTAGACCTTGGGCCCTGATCCCATTTGGTCCCTTGGCCAGGTAGCTCTTGGCCCCTCCCCAAGAGGCTCCAGAGGGAAATACATGATAGAGGCCACTGACTGGGCAATGAACACCGATCCTGAAGCTGCCACTCAGTACCCCAGTACTGAGCTGTTCTCCCCTGGAGAACTCCTTTAGCTGAGGTGGGTTAGGCATTCTGGCCTCCCTTCTAAGCCTATACTTGAACTTGACTCTGTTGCTCCAGAGTAACCAAAACAGGCTGAAGCTCAAAACTCTGACCCCTTCCCTTTAGGGACCAGCCTAGACAATTGGTCTGACTCCTCTCTGAGATGCTACTTACATCTAACCTGCCACAAGGGGGACGAGTCAGAAGTCTGGACCCACCCAGACTTGACCTTTGAACTCCTTGGAAGTATAACCTCTGGCAATTTTGGTCCATGAAGGTCATGAAGGTATTCCTAAAACCTGGCCAGTCCATAATGTTACCTTTCCTTTAGGTGGGTGGATTTCCATGCCCTTAATCTTGACCCTGACTTAGGAGTGCATAGAGTTGGCCTTGAGCTCCCTGAAGGTCAGAATTCCCCCCCTTGTTGACCTTTCTTCTGTCCCCAAGAGCTTAACAGCCAAGCCTATGATTAACTCAGGGTGTGGCTCTCTCCCCCTGCAGAAGAAATCAATGGAGAATCCGTGACATCACTCTGCATCCTCAGTTCTGCTCCATAATGTGCCTGCTGTGCAGCCAGGAGCTGGATAGTTTACCCCCCAAGGATTTAAGAATGCCTCTTTGATGTCCCTCTCCTTTTCCAGATGTGTAAAAGCAGCTAAAGACTAAATTGAAAAGTTCAATGTAGTTTTTCTAACCAACACTGATCACCAGGCAGGAGGTGGTCTGCAGTCCAGTGATGTATTTTGTTGAGATGCACAGCAGAGTTGGGCAACTTCATATACAAATCTGTATTTTTCACTTTTTGAAAGTGAAAATTGATCTGGCTGTACTGGGCCCCCATTCCCACAAGCTAACAAATCAGCCAGAGCTGAGTAGCAGCCCCTATTTTTAAATGAGGCATGCATCCTTGAGTCCCTGCTGGTTCCTGGGCAGGAGCTCTTGGGTCCCTAGGCACCCTTATCTCCCCCCTGCTGTTTCACTCACCTAAGCTTCCTGGTTTCTATAGGCATTCAGCATTGCCACTCCTGGATAAGTCCAAGATATTCTATATTCTATCTCAAATTATGCTCACCAGATGGGGTTGTACAAGGAGAAGTGAAGGACAGCATAACAAATAATTCAATATCTGTGATATAAAAATGCCTTCAACTTGCCACCATTTTTCAGGTTCACAATAGAGACTCCCTGTCATTATTTAAGAGTATCCTTCTTCACTTCTCCTCAAGGAGGAGTTTGACATTGGAGTCAAGGACAAGACATTCTTCCCTGAGAAGTGCTGCTGTGTTTGCCCCTGACCCACCTTGAGAGGAGCTGTAGGGAAGGTAGGGGCAAGGACCCTTCAGCTGCTGGAGGCCATTAAAGATTCCATGATGTGATAGATGGTATCCTTAGTTACCTTAGGTGTAGTCACTACAACACATTTTTTTCTTAAAAAAAGATTATTTATTTGAGAGAGCATGCGTGCTTGTGCAAGCCAGCTGGGGGGAGGGGCAGAGGGACACAGAGAGAGGGAATCTCCAGCAGACTCCCCACTGAGCACAGGGTTGACGTGGGCTTGATCTCACAACCCTGAGATCATGATCTGAGCCCAAATCAAGAGTTGGATGCTCAACCGACTAAGCCACCCAGGCACTCCTACGACACATTTTTAATAGTTAAAAGTCCCTCAATGTAAGTTGATAGTTTTAACAACAAAGCAGAGTCCACTTAAAGCAATTCTGCTCAAACACCATGGTCTCAGAACTCCCCATTAGACTCTGAAATCAGACAGACCTGGGACTGAATTCCAGCTTCATTACTAATCATCTCACCTCTCTGCCTCTCAGTTTCTGTCTCCTTAAAATGGGCACCTCTTTGGATTCTCGTGAAGATTAAATGAGATAATCCACACTTGGTATCTAGTCCAGTGTCAGAACATGGGAAACACTCAGTAGTGCTCTCTATTATTCTTACTCAGATTTGGAGGGTTTGATTTGCTCCAAGAGTGAAATTTAGAACATCTACAGCAGAACCGGCAGCCTGGAGGCAAACTTAGACCCACAAGTGTGTTTTGTTTGGCCTTTGGAACATTTATAGAAGCAAATTAGTTTCATGAGTATTTTATAGTTTTCTGAGTACAATGGAATATTATGCAGCCATCAAAAGGAATGAAATCTTGCCATTTGCAACGATGTGGATGGAACTGGAGGGTGTTATGTTGAGCGAAATAAGTCAATCAGAGAAAGACATGTATCATATGACCTCACTGATATGAGGAATTCTTAATCTCAGGAAACAAACTGAGGGTTGCTGGAGTGGGGGGTGGGGTGGGAGGGATGGGGTGGCTGGGTGGTAGACACTGGGGAGGGTATGTGCTATGGTGAGCGCTGTGAATTGTGCAAGACTATTGAATCTCAGATCTGTACCTCTGAAACAAATAATGCAATATATGTTAAGAAAAAAGAAAAAGAAGAAGATAGCAGGAGGGGAAGAATGAAGGGGGGGAAATCGGAGGGGGAGACGAACCATGAGAGACGATGGACTCCGAAAAACAAACTGAGGGTTCTAGAGGGGAGGGGGGTGGGAGATGGGTTAGCCTGGTGATGGGTATTAAAGAGGGCACATTCTGCATGGAACACTGGGTGTTATGCACAAACAATGAATCATGGAACACTACATCAAAAACTAATGATGTAATGTATGGCGATTAACATAACAATAAAAAATTAAAAAAAAAAAAAGCAAATTAGTTTCCAACATTTAAAAATCAAGGGGCGCCTGGCTGGCTCAGTCAGTAGAGCAGGCAACTCTTGAGCTCAGGGTCGTGGGTTCAAGCCCCATGTTGGGTGTAGAGCTTACTCAAAAAAATAATAAAATAAAAATCAAGAAAAAATTTTTTAAAAAGTCAGGAGAGTTCACATAAAAAACCCAGATTTCTGACATTTCTTGTGATATGGGCAGATCTAAGTATACTGGGCCCTCATTCTCAGATAGAAGCAAAAATTGGCTGTCCCCTTCAAATGGGGTATGGGCTCCACTTGCTTGAGGGCCCACCTGACCCACTTCACTCATTTTTGTTTCCTGTTTGACTCCTAGGGGCATTTCAGTTTTTTGATCTAAAGGAATGGACCAATCTCCATTCCTCCTTCCTCATTATGGAGGATTCAGTCAATTCTCCATAAATATTATTTCCATCAGCCAGGCTTTAGAGAAGGCAGACAGCAGGTTGTATTTACTGGCAAAAGCCCCAATGCCATCTCTGTTACCGGTTGAGTGCAGAGCCATCAGCTTCAGCAATCCATGGGGCAGAGGTAGGGTCAAGGTCCTCTTAAAAGAATCTGGGAAACGAACAAAGATTTGTACCTGTGAACAGATGCCCACCTCATCGCAAGATGTAGGTGGGCTGAAATTTAATAAGGAAGAAAGTGTAAAGTCTTGCCCTTATGTCTAAAAACCCAGCTGGCCAAGTACAGACTAGGGAGAGATGTGCTTAGCAGTAACGCTTGTAAAAAAAACTTAAGGTTCCCGTTGACAATAAGTTTGGTGTGAGTCACGGGGAGGCAGCTGCCAAAAACCTAATCTGATTTTGGGCTGGGTTTATAAGAAGTCTAGTGTCTGGAAGACCTTTCTAACAATTAGAACTGTCTTGAAGGGACAGGCAGGCAGTCTCCAGAAGCCTTGATCTCGCTAGTACAGGAGGTGTTCGAGGTTGGGGTGATATGCCCCAGGAAGAGATGGTCAGAATGGGGATTTAGGCATCAGAGGGAGATTTGTTCAAGGTGACAAATAAGGTCTCTGCCAACCTTGTGATTCTGCTTTGTGCAGCCCACTGGAAGAAGATAATTCCCATAATAAAAGTAAAAACTCTTGCTTCCTGGTAGAGGAAAGCAGACATGCTGAAGAAGCTGAGTGGATACAGACATTTTGATCTGTCAAAATGGAAATGTGAACTTCCGGTTCTTACATCATTAATTTGGACACAGATGCCACGGGGCCTTCTTCATCCCTGAACCTTCTCTCACCTGCAACCCCATCCCTGACCCCTGGCCTCATTTCTCAGAGATGGAGGGGGTGGCTGAGAGAGGGAAGGATCTGTTTTGCACATTACTGGTAATTTGTTTAAGCTGCATTTTTATGCAGAGCTTGCAAACTGATGGTGTACAGGCCAACTCCAGTCCTCAGATGTGTTTGATTTGGCCTGCACTATGTCTTTGAAAAATGCGATTTGGATGCCAGCATGTAAAAATGAGGAGATTTCACATAAAATCTGGATTTCCAGCACCTTTTTAAAAAAAGTCAGAAGGTCTGGCAGCCTGGGTCTGCATTCCCACTTGGCAGCACCAGCTGGAGCTGAGCACCCGTAGCTCTCCTTTGATAGGACTTGAGCTCCCTTGGCCACTGTTGTCTCCTTAACCTCCCCTGCTTTACTAGTTCACCTGATGTACCTGGTCCCCTAGGTACTGGAGTTACCACCCCCTGGTGTAGTGGTGGCGGCGGCTTTTTTTTTTTTAAACAAAAATATCATTGAATTTTATTTTCATTATATAAAAGTCACTGATTACTTTTCTGCAACCTTGGGGAGAATTATCATGTTTGGGATGGGTCTGACTTAAAGTATAGCCTTTGTGGCATACCTGGAATGCACTTTCTAGGAGGTGTGTCCAGGGGTACCTCAAACAGAAACAGGCATCTTCAGAGCAGCTGGAACTGCGGTGAAATTTGTACTGTATCTCAGGAAAGACTTGCTTATAGGTGTTAAGACAGTGTGGACCAAGAATGCAAACAGTACCAACATGAGCATCAAATTGAAATTTTTCTCCCAGAGCCAAGTCTATACAGTATGTTGTTTCACGATAAGAAGAGATTTATTTATTCATTTAAGCCTGACTAATACATTAGATAATGGTTTATTTTCAAGACCATATCAAAATGCCCCGCACTGTCGGAGACATCTTTAGGATGCAGTTGTGTGGACTTTGCTCATTCATCTTCCTGACAGTGGGGCCGGCAGCTGGAGGCCCACAGGGGAGGGTTGGGGGTGTGGTGGGGGGAGCAGAGATGCCTTTATAGCTGCTCCCAGTATGTACGTGTGGCTCATATAATACCACAAGCCCCCAGTTCTTGCATCTCAGCGAACATCCCCAGCTGTACTTTTGAACTGCTCCAAGGCTTCTGATGGTTTTTCTTACATTGACCCAAATCCTCATGTAACTTCCCCACCGTGGGCCTGTTCTGGAGCCGTGCAGAACAATGGCTGCTTCTTCCACAGCACAGCTCTGCAGAGATTTGCAGACAGCAGTCTCCTCTGTTTTGGGAGCGTGCTGACGATCCTTGAGGAGGGGGGTGGGTGGGGCACAGAGAGACCAAGGGGATTTAAGAGAGACAGTATTGCCTTCAGGTGGGTCTGGAGCTGGGCAGTTTCTGCTTGGGAAGCCCTTAGTCTCACACAAAGCATCAGCCTCTCCACAGGCTTCTCGTGCCAGCCTCTGAACCTTTCTATCAGCTGTGGGGCCTGGGGGAGACCAAGAACTGAAGCTTTTTATGAAGCTTTGGTATCTGGTGGTAGAAATTGTAAGAACTTTATCAGAAACAGGGAACCATCAAGTGCAGTTGGCTCAATGTGTGAGTTTGCTACCAGTCAAGGGGAGTGAGGCCTACCTATAGGCCTATTGATTGGCTTCCTCACTCCAAGATAGAATTTGCTAGACCCTCATGCTGCTTGAGTCTGTGTCTCTGCTCTTAGGTTCTCAGACTGAAATTGTCCAACCCAGGACTTTGAAACCCTTAGGGACACCCTCCAGTCTCACTTCTTTGCAGAGTGGGCCTGTCCCTACATGGGACCTCAGGCTCATGGCTTAGGAAGTGCCCTGTTGGTCTGAGTTACCTCTAGTGTGGACAAAGGGTTTCATCTGCCTCTCCATGGTGTAGCATCTGGTGGCCATCGTGTGTTTTTCCTGTAGTTGCTTCAGTGAATCCCTTCCCTGAGTCATCTTTTGAGTGTTATTTCTCTTTTACCTTTCCTCAGTCTCTCTCTCTCTCTTTTTTTAAAGACCTGCCCTTGCTTAGGGCCTTTCTTCTACAGATGGAAGTGGTACATGTGAATTGTGGGAATTCCAGGAAGGTATTATCTCTTGGGCGTGGCAAGGACTCACTCCGATGACATGGCATCTCTGGAGGATGCGGAGTCTGTGTGGTGGGGTGAGGGAGAAGATGGGCAGGCACCCTCTGAACTGTCTGGAGAGGGTAAGGGTTGCAGGTGGGTGGATGGCGTCTCTGTAGTGCCGTCTCCCTTCCCACTTTCTTCCCAATGTCCTCTTCCCCACACTCCCCGTTTCTTGTTTTGGGAAAGGAAATGGTGACATCCTTTTGTAAAGGGCATGACGTCTCAGCATCATGTCATTGCTGCTTCCTAGTCCAGGGTGCTGGCCATTCCTTACCTGACCTGCTTGGCCTTCCCTGGCGCTTCCGTGGCTCTGAGTCAGAAATAGAGAAGTTTGTATTTCTAGGAGTTGTTCTATTAGCTGGGTTTGGGTGATAGTGGGGGACCCATCCCAGTTGGTGCTGTAGGCATTATGTGCCAGGGCTAAGGGCACAGAGCTTGTATGTGTAGAGTGTGAGGAGGGCTCTGTGGGGGAGGGAAGGTGGTCAGGTGTTCCTTCTAGAGGAGCATCTGTCCCCTTCGGAGCCCCGTGGCTTGTGACATGGCTGTATGTGAGGGAACAGTCTATCTGGAGCCCATGTTACTCCTGTGTAGTAGAGAAAGCTAATCAAAACCTCCAGAGGAGAACTGCCTGTCTTCCATCCAGAATCAAGACTAATTGATGTTCTTTAATGGAAACAAATCGAATCTCTCAGCAGCCCTTCCCATTAAGCTTACAATCATGTACTTTTCTACCAAGGCACAGGCGAGTTTTTCAGAATCAGCAGGTTCTTGGAAGCAGCTGACTCTTGGAGACCATTTTTATCTGTCCTCAGAGTGGCTGGTGGGAAATGGAGAGAAAATGCCTTTAAGTTATGGGGCTGGAGGTATAATTATCCTTTGCCTGTGGTTTGCACAGCCTACTCACATCCTTGTTGCACGTGATCTTCCTGACAGCCCTGTGATGCAGATGGTGTCAGGGTTATTATTATCTCTATTTTTTTTATTTTTTAATTTATATGAGTACTTTCTTTATTCTCAAATTGATAAAAGCATTTAACACATACTTTACAGTATAAACAAAGTAAGTGTTATGCACTTTGCTTATAGAGGGACTTAAGGTATTTCAAGCATTCTATAGTTCAGTTTTTACAAAAAGTAAATTTCCAAATAAACCTTTGATTAGTAGAAGTGATTATGTACTGTCAAATCCATTTTCCAAAGTTGTTCAAGGAAAAAAAGGCTTCATCCACTAACACAGGTATTTCTTGTACAATCAAACCTTTTTACTATTTAGTAAGTGGGGAAAATATTACAGTAATTGCTTTTAATTTCCAAGTCTGGATCAGCTTTTTCCTTCTCATTTATATGTGGCCAGAATACCATGACTTTTGAAAAGCATAAATTAGGTGGAATATTATGTCTATTTTATAGCTGAGGAACCCCTCTAGACTTTGAACACTACTCCCTCAAGATGTTTGCTATAGAAAGGGCTCTGTTCAGGTAAGTGTAGGAAGCATTCTAGTGTGCTCCCTTCTTATTTTTTTTTTAAAAGATTTTATTTATTTATTTGCTAGAGAGAGAGCACAGGCGAGAGAGAGTGAGCGAGAGTACAAGCAGGGAGAGCTGCAGGCAGAGGGAGAAGCAGGCTCCCTGCTGAGCAAGGAGCCCAATGTGGGACTCGATCCCAGGACCCTGGGATCATGACCTGAGCTGAAGGCAGCCACTTAACGGACTGAGCCACCCAGGCGTCCCGTAGTGTGCTCCCTTCTTAGAGATTCGTAGTGTACTTCCATATAGTAAAGGCTCTGATAAGTCCTGTAGAAAAGAAATTATTTAACCCATGGTTTTTTTTTTTTTAAAGATTTTATTTATTTATTTGACAGAGAGAGACATAGCGAGAGAGGGAACACAAGCAGGGGGAGGGGGAGAGGGAGAAGCAGACTCCCCGCCGAGCAGGGAGCCTGGTGTGGGACTCGATCCCGGGACCCCAGGATCATGACCTGAGCCGAAGGCAGTAGCTTAACTGACTGAGCCACCCAGGCGCCCTAACCCATGGTTTTTTGAACTCATTAATCCAGGTACTATTTTTTCTTTAGGATACACCTATTGGCATCTTCCAGATGTACAAATGTTTTCTGTAAAAGGCCAGATAGTAAACATTTCAGCCTTTGTGGGCCATATGGTCTCTGTTGCAACTACTCAACTTTGCTGTTTAATGCAAGAGCAACCATTGATAGGCGCATGGGCATGGCTGGCTCCAGTAAAACTTTATTTACATAAATAGGCTGTGGGCCGGATTTGACTCATGTAGTTTGTAGTTTGCTGACCCCTGTTCTAAAACGAGCATCCTGCGGTACCTTTTTTGGGAGATGCTGTTTGAAGTGTCCAGGGAGTCCTAGAAAGGGACTGACTCATCTTCCAGCATAGCTGGGATGAGTGGCAATGTCTTGTTGAATGTGGTTCAGAGATTGAATGCCTTGCTCAGGATATATGACTGCTAAGTACCATTACAGAGATGTCACCTAGGCTACTGACTAAAATTTTAATTTATTTTTCATTGTTCTCTGCTCCTTTGGAGTGAAGGACCTGGGAAGGAGGCAAAGGGCACTGAGTGCACGCTGTGTGCAATTGAAGTAATGTGCACGTAGGTACGTATGGGTGTTTGTGTGCAGGTTAATCTGAGTGTGACCATAGTATCTGTGTCATTAAGCATGAATATGGCTGATAGATAAGTTATCCAGCTAGATGTCTTTGTTTCAAAGCACCTAATGGGAGATGCTGAAGAAATTCACCACTGCTATTTTTTTTTTTTTAATTTTTTTTATTTGACAGAGAGAGACACAGCGAGAGAGGGAACACAAGCAGGGGGAGTGGGAGAGGGAGAAGCAGGCTTCCCACTGAGCAGGGAGCCCGATGTGGGGCTCGATCCCAGGACCCCAGGACCACAACCCGAGCCGAAGGCAGATGCTTAACGACTGAGCCACCCAGGCGCCCCTCACCACTGCTATTTGAATTGAGGTCTGTGGCGATGTTAGGAATATATTCAATGAATGTGCAAGAATTTACAAAACATGTAACATGTGAACTTGCTTTAATCAGAACCTTTGGTGGCAAGCAACAGAAACAGCTGAAGCTGGTGGTAATGAAAATAGAGTTTATTTAGGGCGCCTGGGTGGCTCAGTTGGTTAAGCGACTGCCTTCAGCTCAGGTCATGATCCTGGAGTCCCGGGATCGAGTCCCGCATCGGGCTCCCTGCTCCGCGGGGAGCCTGCTTCTCCCTCTGACCCTCCCCACTCTCATGTGCTCTCTGTCTCTCTCATTCTCTCTGTCTCAAATAAATAAATAAAATCTTTAAAAAAAAAAAAAGAAAATAGAGTTTATTTAAAGATACAGGGTGTTCTGTGGAACCCGTGGGGAAATGCAGTTGGCCTTGGGATGGCCCAGGACCAGGAACCGGGTTGCTAGGGAGCCCAGGTTTGTTCTAGATATTAGCTGGTGTACTTTCTCTCATTTTGGCTTCTCTTTGCACATCTGCTTCACTCTTCCTTCTTGGCTATTTCTTCTCTGGCCATTTCTGATATTTCTACATGACACATAAACAATGGTTGCTGACAGCTCCCAAGTTCATGTTTCATTTGGAGGTGAACACATGGAAAGACTGTCTCTCTTGCTCCTTCTTTCTCTGTTTCTGATTTGTTTTCTTTTCTTCCTCCCTCACTTCAGTATTGCTGGGGAAGAGATTCTAATTGGCCCAGCTTAGGTGGTCCCTGAACCAAGTTGTTGTGGCCAGTGAGGTGGGGTTAACATCAGAACTGTGTCAGCCAGAATCCTACTCCTGTTTATGAGTAGACACTTTCCAAAGAAGAGGGTATACTCTAGCCCTGCCCTAGCTAGGCACTAAGTAGGTGCAAAGTGAAGTTGAATATTTTTATCCAGTGACATTTATAAACTACTTGGAAAGTAAAACAAATACATAGTAGTGATGAGAATGTCAGATGTGCTAAATTGTTTCATTAAACAGTGAAGAAGATAATAGTATAAATAGGGGACTAATTTTGCTGTACAGACTTTGAATGGAAAAAGAGAGACAGGAAAGGCTTGTGTGGGCTCACATCACCAGAAAGGGCTTTAGGCAGCAAAGGTGTTCTCTGAAGGTGGGTGGGAAGCAAAAAAATTCTGACTAGGGAGATGGGCATGGGTAAAAACATAGAATTATAGGTAGAAATATGGTCTGGTTCCGTAACACAAAGCTCCCTTAAAAGGAGGGGGATAACTTTGGACAGCAGTGGGAGGCACACTCAGGGAAGTGGAGAACATTGCTGGAGCCAGTCCACTGTTCTCAGGTTAACTGCAGCAGATGCAGGTGGGGCTGTCCCAGGAAGGGCCAGAAGCTAGAGCCACGACCTCCTGGGGGAGGGGCCCTCCTCCCTCCCCAGCTCCACGTGGGCTGGAGAAAGTACAAGTTGGCAGGTGCAGGTCTACACAATGGGAGTGTTGGGTATCTGAGATGGGGGTACTCTGTAGTGATGGCAAAACAGTGCGCGCAAAAAGCAGGGCCTGGCCATGGTGTTGGGTAAGTCAGGGACAAACCTTGGGCTCTGGAGAATAAAGACAGGTACTGTTACCGGAGGGTGGGACAAGGTGGAACTTGAGAGAATGGGGTTTGGGGTACAGGACAGAAACCCCAGGAATCTGAAATGGGCCATGAGGCTGCAGCAGGACTAGCAAGGAGAATGGAGTTGCTTTGTCTTTCTGCAAACTGTCCTTCTCCCTTTCCCTCTTTGCAGCCTTCCTGTCCTTCCTCCCACTGCTCAGGACCTTGCAGCCTGCAATTAGCTAATCATCTGGATATCCATGACTGATGTGGCTTTAGCCCTCACCCCATTTTAGGAACTTTTGCATTGGAACAGAAGCTATAAACGCCTCAGACCAAAAGAACAACAGTGCCTGGGATGTTAGGACAAAGACACTAAGTTCAATGTCAGAAATTCCATCTGTGCCCCTCTGTGGCGAGAACTCTCACTGGGGATGGAATGAGCAAACAAAATGCCCGCTCTGTAGCAGCTTTAGCCTCACTGAGAGCAGCAGATACAGGGCCACCCTGTAACAGTTGGGCAGCACCTTCAGGGAAGGAAAAGCCCCCAGCGTAGGCGCCATCTGAGAGCCAGTTAGCTTTAGAGGAGGCCTTGTGTTGTTGCTTGTTTGTAGCTCGGAGAGGCAGGTGGAAAACATGCAGGACTTGGGAGTCACAGGATCAGGATTTGAATTCCTGATGGGCCATTCCCTCATTGGGTGAAGATACTCAGTCCCCTGAGTATTTGGAGGTCACGGTATCCACGGTGATAACTTGTGTGCCTGTCCCTGCCACATGGTAGGTGCTCAGTACATAGGTGTTCTATCTGAAGCTCCAGTCCTGATGAGTATCACAGCATTTGCCTGGATGCCCACCCTTGGCTGGAATCGCTGACAGCCATGAAGCTTCTGATTGGAACTTCCAGTAGCAAGGGACTGACCACCTCATAAATCAGACTATCCCCTTGTTGGAAAGGTTTGCTAGAAAGGTCTTCCTCGAATGGAACTGCAAGGCACCTCTGTCTTTTGGAACAACTCAGAGTAAGTCTAAGCTGGCTGACTTGTGGTAACATTTTCATGATTTGAAGACCACTTTTGTGTACTCCTAAGTCAAGGGTGGGGAATAGTTTATGTCTAATGTGTCACCTGTGTCCCTTTATGGAGAGACCTCTCGTTTGGAGATGGTATGATCCCCAACCAAGTGCCAACTATGATGGATTGGTAGTGGCTGCTAGGGGGCTGTGTTGAGAAGGGTTCTGAGACTGTGTTCCAAGGTCAGTAGGAAAAAATATCATACCTGCCGTGGGCTCAGGGGTGGGCAGTGGTGGTTTATATGCAAAGTTTGTTTTCTCTGCTAAGCATTCTGATGCTTAGATTCTTCTATTATGCTCTAGATGACTTGTTCCCTGACCCTCTGGTCTCTTTTTCCTGCCACATTTCAGCTTATCAATATTTTAAAAGCCATCTGGCTGCCATATCTTCCACCTAATTCATTTCTAGGGTGGATTTAACCAATCCGGCTGGCAGGGCTGGGGTCTCTCCTAGAGCAGTGTTTTCTGGGAAATCTTCCCAAATAGAGGAGGACCAGTTTTGAGTCTGCAGTCCACTGATAAGCCTTCCAAATTATTAACATCACTTAGAATATGGAGATCAAGCTAAGCACTGTCTTTCCGAAATACCCTGAACAATTTGAAGGCCCGCGAGACTAATAATACATCCCTTGATCCTGTTAATGCAGCTTAAAGGTTGCGTTAGCTTTCTCCCTGTGTTTTAAAGCTGAAGCTCAGAGACTCTGCTCTTGACTCTGAGGTTGGCAGGGAGGAGAGGGCGGAGGGAGGTGGGGGGAAGGGCAGGAGAGCCAGACCCAGCCAGGACATCTCCTCCTGCCCCTTCTGTGCCAGCCCCCTGTGGCATGTGGGTAATGACCACTGGCACGGGGCTCACTGAGGGAGGAAGAACTTCCACTGGGGCCGGGGGCCCGTCCTGCTACCTATTTTCTGCCATCATGGTTCTCTGTCTTACCCTACCCCCCCACCCGTCTCCTCCTTGCCTCTGTGACTCTCTCTGGGCGGTTTGGCTTCCACAGGGCCAGGGCCTGCAGCCAGCACTGAGGTCCAAAGGCCACAGGGCTCCTTCTGTCACAGTGAGGTTGTCTGCCCTAAATGTCCCTGGACCACTGTCAGTCTGTGAAGTGTCTCTCAGTCTGCAACAACATGAAAAAATAAGGACAATGCAGGGATTTTCCCATAAAGCTAACTGTGCGTGATTAAAGACCTGCCTTTTATTCTAAATGATGTTCTTCCTTCCTTTCTGGTGTGTGTGTGAGAGAGAGGGAGAGAAAGGAGAAATTATACTTTCTTAAACAACTGGGGTTGTTTTTCTCCCTAATACCTTTTGTAACTTTGGCCACCCTTTGTAGACACAACCCCTACCATTTTTGAGGTGGGGGGATTTTATTTTATTTATTTATTTTTTAAGATTTTATTTATTTATTTGACAGAGACACAGCGAGAGAGGGAACACAAGCAGGGGGGGAGTGGGAGAGGGAGAAGCAGGCTTCCTGGCCGCACAGGGAACCCAATGTGGGGCTCGATCCCAGGACCCTGGGATCACGACCTGAGCTGAAGGCAGATGCTTAACGACTGAGCCACCCAGGTGCCCCGGGGGGTGGGGTGGGGGCGGATTTTAGTGACCTGTGAAATCTGTTCGGAAAACTACAGCCTTGTCCAAGGTGAGGCCCATCAGGACTACTCGGTATGTTTCCCAGGATTGCGGAGCGGTGGGGGTGGGGTAGTGAGGGATCCTGGAAGATGCAATCTGGTATCCTAATGAGGCCAATGAGGCACAGGATTGGACCATGGGTAACTTTTATTAGGAGTTTAAATTTCCCACAGCTCTATTTATTGTAAAAGCGGCGTTGTTTGGGATTGTGGATTTGGGAGACTCGGTTAATGAGTGCCTGCCTTGTCAATTTTTAGCATGGCTCTGGCAAGTGACTTAGCCCCTTAGTGCCTCAGTTTGTCTGTGAAATCAGAACAATGGGGCCCTTTTCCTAGGGCTGTTAGGAGAATGACTGTACGCCACATTGTTTAGCTGCAAGGAGCCATCGGATGCTGCTTTTTATTGTAGTTATTTCTGACAACATTCAGCTAGTGCTTCTCAGGGCTTCTACTACTGTGCAGACATGCAGTGTTTGCAGGGTGATAGAGGATTCAGAGAATGAGGCAGAGATAATGGGTGGGACTGTCCCATGGGGCATTTCTGGCCAGGTGAGTCTTCTCTGCGTGGACTGGCCTGTGCATTGTACATGTTTAGCATCCCTGGCCCCTACGCAGTAGATGCTGGTATTGCTCCCCAGTTTTGGGGGCATACCCCCACGAGTTTTGCATTCCCCTTGGGATGGTCCTGCCTCCAGGGGAGAGCCAGAGGCTGAGCGCTCTGGAATGGTCTGAGACAGTTTAATAGAGTGTGGAAAAGAGGAGTCTTTAGGGAATGGCCCCGTGGGCTGATACTCCTACACTGTGCATATTAACACTTGGTATTCTGGTTTTCTGGATGTTGAACAGAGAAGGAGCTTGGTGTCACAGAAGGAGCACAGCACAGGGAGACAGGGAATCTGCACTTGGGCTCTAAGTTTGCGACTGCCTAGTTGGGCGATCCCGAGAAAGTCTCTTCCTTTTCTGGGTCTCATCTGTAAAATGAAGGGTATGGAGAAGATGGTTCTCTATGGCTCCAGGATCGGAAGGGAAATGGCTTAGATTTGAGTGAGACCAAAGGAAGAACCTGCTACAGGTCATGCTCTGAAGAGGGAGGAGTAGGCCTGACTGCTCACCTTTGACTGGATTGGGAAAGATGAAATCTGATGTGGAGGCTGGGGCTGGAAGAACTGACTGACCGAAGTGGCTGCCGAAACCAATTCTCTTGGTTTTTAAATTGTTTGTTTAAATTTAGTTCATGTTTTGAATATGTAGTAGAGACACATACAAAGAATTATAAATATAATGGTAAGTACTCCTTCGCATCCACCCAGCTCCCCTGCCCCAAAGGCCACTTCAGTTTCACTTCCCAGGGATAGTTATGTCTCGGTTTCTTTGACCCGGGACTGAGAAGACGGTTTTCAGCATGCCGTGGTTGTTCTGCCTTTAACTTTCTGGTCTGAAGGGTGAGAAATTTGATCCTCCTGTAGCATGTGGTTAGTTTCCTACAATGAGTTTCCCCTATTAGTCATAGTTTCTATTTGCTACTCTTGGGTAGAGATACAGCCTTTTTCATCTCTCTCCATTTCCCCCCACTTCCAAGTTCCCTGTCCTTCATTTGAATCAGGGAATTCCATAAACACAGATTAAACTTGAGATAGGACATCTGGACACTGCATCTTCGCCATCATGGATTTCAGAGGGGGCTCATATCACATAATTGTCTATTTTGATGATACCCAAAATGGTTTCAAAGCCTCATATTCTTTTTTGTCTTGGAGCTTAACTCAGTCCTGCGAGTAACTGCTTTTTTTCTCATCTGGTGTTGTAAAGTTTATGCCCAGTGAGTGGGAAGCACTCTTGGATGTTAACTGTATATTGAGGGAAGAACTCTGGACTTGGAAGGAGAAAACCTGGGTTTGAGTGCAAAATAAGCTGCTTTCTTGCTGTGTGATCTGTGGCAAACTGCTTGGCCTCTCTGAATCTTTGTTTCCTCATCTGTAAAATGAGGGTTGTGCTACCTACCCTTTACAGCTGTTTTTAAGGTTACATAGGGCAATGATGTGAGTATACTTTGCAAACTGTTAAGAGCCTTGCAATTATCATTATTGTAATTCTTTAAAAAGTATTTATTGAGCTTCTGTTGTGTTCTAGATACCAGAGATAGTGTGGGAAATGAGCTTATATTCTGGTGTGTGTGTGTGGTGGCTAGTGTAGGGGCATGAAGGAAAGCAGGGAGACTGGCAATAAAAAGGTTAATAATAAGCAAATTCAGATAATGGTGATTATTACAAAGAAAATAAAATGGAGTAATGGAATGGAAAATGAATGGGGGGAGGAGGATTGGAGTTCTTGATAAAAGAGCAGGAAAAACCTCTCTAAGTTGGCACCTAAATGTCATGTGAAGAGCTGGGAAACCAAATCCAGGCCTAGGAAGCAGCAAGTGCAAAGGCCCTGGGGCAGGAACAACAAACTTTGGAGAATAAAAAAAAAAGAAAGGAAGAGAAAAGGGGGGAGGTATACTGTAAGAAAGTGGATATAGCAGGCGCAAAGTGAGCATGGTAGAGAATGTCGCAAGAACTGGTGGTGAGGTTGGCCAGAATAGGGCCACAGAGGGCCTTGTGGACCATGTTAAAAACTTGAATTTTATTCTCTGTGCAATTAGAGATTTTAAGCAGGGAGATGACATGATCAATTTTCTCCTTTAAAAAGACCTTCCTCCTGGAATGTGGAGAATAGATCGTTGGTAGGCAAGGAGAACAGTGAGGTGAGTCAGGGGTTATCACAGCACCCTAGGCAAGAGATGATGCCTGCACATCAGAACAAGCTCAGCTAAAATCATCCTTGAGGTATTTGGGTATGAAGCTCATGTAACTGGTTTCATATGAAAAGGATGGTCTCCTGGTGTAAAATTGGGTGTTCTCTTTTTTACTTTTGCCTATCCGCTTTGCTCTCTCTTAGGAGTATGGAAGGGGTTGAAGTGAGCAGGGGAAATTCTGCATTTCCTTTTCAGAGGATGCAGGGGTTGGGACTACATGGTCCTGTAATTAATAAGCAAACATTTAGGGGCGCCTGAGTGGCTCAGTCGTTAAGCGTCTTGCCTTCGGCTCAGGTCATGATCCCAGGGTCCTGGGATCGAGCCCCGCATCGGGCTCCCTGCTTGGTGGGAAGCCTGCTTCTTCCTCTCCCATTCCCCCTGCTTGTGTTCCCTCTCTCACTGTGTCTCTGTCTTTCAAGAAAATAAGCAAACATTTACTGACCATAGGAAGATTTTTCTAAGCCTTTGGTTTTCACTTCAGGTCAGACTTTCCTGGGGACAAACGGGGCATCTGCCCAGAAACCTGGCAAGGAATAGTCTACATGATTTGTGTTGACAATGGGCACAAGGAGCAGCAGTGATAACCAACACAGGGCCACCCAGATGGCAGGGCAGGTTGTCCCCTACGCAAGGGCACCTGGCTGAGAGGAGGGCCTAAAACCCAGTCCAGACTCTGCTCAACAAGCAATTTGCTCTGGTGTGGAGCTAAATCAGCAGGAGAAGGGGCTGTCTTTTTCTAACTGGCACCAAGGCACCATCTGGTTTAGCAGTAGCCCTCCCCAAAACTCTTGGGGTTTCTGCTCTGTGGCCTGGTTTCCAGGGTTTGTCTTCACCTTAATTATTCGAGTCAGTCAGGATTTCTTTTAACAAATATTTATTGACTACTTATTGTGTACCAGGTAGCAGGTTTATATTGATGAACAGACAGACATGCTTCCTGCCCTCATGAAGCTTATAGTCTAATAGAGTTCACTCCATCTTTCTTTCTTTGTAACAGCTGGAGAGCTTCCTTTTGGGGAAGCTTGGGCTGATCTCAGCCCCTCTACTCTGAGTCATGAGATGTTGGCACCTGACTTGGAAGCACCTCTTGGGGTTAGGGAACAAACCACCACCCACAGTACACATCTCAGTCCAGATTTTCAGGGATATGGGACCAGCGTGGCTATGGGTTATGATTAGCACAGCTCCTTCATTCACCTCTGATTAGGAGAAGCAAAAAAAAAAAAAAAAAGTAGCACTGTGGTTTCCATTGATAAAGGGAAAGATTTATCCTTGAGACTTGGAGTCTTCATAAAAACTCTACTTAAAATATGTACACTTTTGGGACATCTGGGTGGCTCAGTTGAGCATCTGACTTTTGATTTTGGCTCAGGTCATGATCTTGGGTCCAAGGATTGAGCCCCGCGTCAGGCTCCATGCTCAGCAGGGGTGTCTGCTTGAGGATTCTCTCTCTCCTCTCTCCCTCTGCCCCTCCCCCTGCTCGTGCTCTCTCTCACTCTCTCTCTCAAATAAATCTTTGAAAAAAATATGGGCACTTTTCTGTATGTCTATTACACTTCAGTAAAAGTTAAGAAAATACTAAAGTTTTTGAGCTTCCAGAGTCTGAGCTTAAGAGAACTCAAGACAGGGAGGCGTGTCAGGTATATAGGTGAGGCCTTCCTGGGGTCTCTGTATCTTGATGGGGTCCTTAGGCCCTTGATGTCATTCTTCAGCTTAATGAATAATCAGATTATTTTTATCAACCTTTGAGAAATCCTTTTTTTTTTTTTGACTAGCCAAACTCAAAAGAAATTGCATTATAAGCCAAGGTATCCATAGATAGGTTAACACTGGGGGATACACCTCTCCAGGGCATTCCTCTTCCCAGCTTTAAGGTGGCTGGCTGGGAAACAGAATTAGTCATTGTTTGGGGAGCTTGGAATGAGAGAAAGACAGAGATGGGTGGTTTTCAGATTTTTTTTTTTTCCAGGCTGCGGTGGAGCTGGGAGAAAGAGATTCCATACATCTTGTGACCAGATGTGGCATTTTTAACTGGGACTCAGCAGTATCAACAAAACAGAGTCCATTTAAAACAACACTGCTTTCCTTACCTATTTATTTTAATTTTTACATTGTATTTTTTTAGATTATAAAAGTAATGCCCACTTCCCCCTAATACTTTGTTAAGAAAATGTTCAAACATATAGCAAAAATACCTAGTTCTAAAAAAAATCATATATATGTGAAGTGCACCATAAAGAAAGTAAAAGGTTCTTATAATCCTGCCTCCTGGAGAGAATACCACTGTTAACCTGTTTCCTATATATTCCTACAGAATTTTTTCTGTGTGTATACTAATATATATTATGATTGCCTTAACAATTGTATAATATTATTCATACTATTTCATTTGTTCTAGGAAAATTTAAGTTTTTCTTGGACATCTTTGCCTGTGAGAATTTATTGATTTATCTCATTTTATTTTTAAAATAGTTTTACTGAGGTATAAATTATGTACCATAAAATTCACCTGTTTTAATTCATTGACCTCTATAATTGACTTTTTTAGTAAATTTTCAGAATTGTGCAACTAACACCATAGTCCAATTTTAGAATGTTTCTGTCACCCCTAAAATATTCCTTTTGCCCATTTGCAGTCACTCCCCGTCCTCATCTCTGTCACCAGGCAACCACTAATCTATTTTCTGTCTCTATAGATTTGCCTTTTATGGGCTTGCATATAAGTAGAATAAAAAATGTGTATTTTTCTGTGTCTAGCTCCTCTTAACAGAGTGTTTTTGAGGTTCATTCATGCGACAGACCTTTGTTCCTTTTCAACAGTGTTACATTTTAGGATATTCTTCATTTTGTTTACTTACCAGTTGGTGGATATTTGGGTTGTTACCAGTTTTTGGCTAGTACGAATATGCTGCTGTGGACATTTGGGTCTCTATGTGGATGTATGTCTTATTCTTTTTTTTTTTTAAAGATTTTATTTATTTATTTGAGACAGAGAGAATGAGAGAGACAGAGAGCACATGAGAGGGGGAAGGGTCAGAGGGAGAAGCAGGCTCCCTGCCGAGCAGGGAGCCCGATGCGGGACTCGATCCCGGGACTCCAGGATCATGACCTGAGCCGAAGGCAGTCGCTTAACCAACTGAGCCACCCAGGCGCCCCTATGTCTTATTCTTCTTGAGTGCCTATACACATTTCCATTTTGTGTTCAGCCAAACCTCACTGGTGGCCATTTACTTGTTTTTTGTTGCTTTTTTTGTTTGTTTGTTTTTGATGAACAAATAATGCTGTATTGAACATCCTTTTTTTTTAAGTAATCTCTGCACCCAACGTGGAGCTCAAGTGCATGACCCTGAGATCAAGAGTTGCATGCTCTTTTGACTGAGCCAGCTGGGCTCCCCTGTATTGAACATCCTTATACATATATCTTTATGCATATGTGTGAATGTTTTTGGAGGATATATATTTAGAAGGGGAAGTTCCTAGTAAACAGTTGTAAACATTTGACATTTCAATAGCTAGCATCAAACTGTCTTCCAGAAGCCGCACCAACTTCTATCTCCTGCCCCTGGCAGCACAGGAGAGTGACCATTTTCCCTTGTACTTGTCAGTGCAGGCAAGAATGAATATTTTAGTTTTTCTAATATCATAAATGAAAGATGTCTTATTGTCATTTTAATTGATATTTCTTTTATTATGAGAGAGGTTTTGACCATTTGTTTGTCTATTCCCAATTTTCCAGTGAGTTGCTTCTTTTCCTATAGCTTTGAAATAACTCTTTGTATTTTGGGAAATTGACCTTTTGCTTATAAAATCTACTGCAAATGTTTCATTCCTCTGCTTATCCCTTTTTTTTCCCCCTCAAAAATTCTGTTCATGGTCATTGTGCCATACACATGTTTTACATTTTTAAGTAATCATATCTGTTAGGGACAAAAAAAAAATCTGTGAACATTTTACAACTATCACTGAGATATTTATAATATCCCCAGAAGGAGGTGAGGAAGGTAAAATGTTGATGGGGGAGAAAGCTGAGGGACGTTATATGCGCTTCATCTACCAAACATCTGGACAGTTAAGAGATTTTTCCCCACTCTTTATGTAGTTGTTTTGGTGTCATATAAGCATAGCCTTCACATATAAGTGCAAAGCCTGAGAACTAAATCTGGACATGTTTTGCTTCCCAGCCCCTTGCTAATAATAATTATGACAGCTGACATGAATCGAATGCATACGATATGTCATTGGTTGTTGTTAATCGTTGCAATCACTCTGTGAGAGAGGTACAGTTATTTCCCCATGGAAAAAGTCACAGGGATCTTTTAAGTAACTTGGTCAAAGTCATACAGCTAGCAGATGCTGGGGCCGGGATTCAGACTTAGGTTCACCTGACACCAGAACGTGTGCTTAACTAGAACTCCTTTCATTATCCCTTCCTAAAGCATTCCATGAATTGACTTAGCTTTGGACAATAAGAGGATATTTCAAGAGGGCTTTAGAAAGGGACTTGGCAACATCTGTGGGTTCTATTCTTAACACCCCAAAACTCTTCTCTTTTCTTGTAATGAGGAGAGAAGGCATGCCTTTGCAGTAGTCTGGGGAGTTGAGGCAGGAAGAGTAGATGATGGGTTTCTAAGACCCTTCTGACTTTTCTGTTTGCTACATGTCAGAAATGAGCTGGCTGTTGGCAATTAGATCTTGGCCCAATGGAGGGAGGTTGGGATAATGGAAGAAGAGAGGTGCTTCAAGCTCTAGCTCTGAAGTCAAAATGGTTTCTTGGTGGGCATTTTTCTGCCTGGGATATTTATTTTTTTAATTTATTTTATTTTATTTATTTATTCATGAGAGACAGACAGAGAGAGAGGCAGTGGGAGAAGCAGGCTCCCAAGGAGCAGGGAGCCCGATGCGGGACTCGATCCCAGGAGCCTGGGATCATGACCTGAGCCGAAGGCAGATGCTCAACCATCTGAGCCACTCAGGCGCCCTCTGCCTGGGATATTTTGACCCTGGGCAATCCTAGGCTAACCTGGATAGGTCTGAGGATATTGAAGACCTAGAAAGAATATGGTCAAAATACATAAAAATCTTGGGGATCTGGGAAAAGATGGGCATACTCTTGCTCATTTATTGTTACTCAAGAAGCCTAGGGTGCCAAAGGCAACTGTGAGAGGGGGGCACAAAGATGAATCGAGCCTGTTCTTAGGGGACTCACTGTCTGGGTAGGGAAGAGGGATCTGTTCAAAGAGTAGTTGAACTAAAGTAGAGGCAGTGACTTGAGAGGTTCAGCTAAAGAGCTGGGAGTCAGAGCAGAAGGAGCACAGACTTTGCAGCGATATAGACCTGGCCTTGAATTATGTCCTAAGATAATGACAACAACAAGAGCATTGTTGAGCACTTACCATATGTGCTGCATGGTTTGGCAGACAAGGGGATCCTCTTCAGGATTGAAGGACTTATCCTTAGGTCCTGGGGGTTCTGTCGGCTGACAGCCCTCAGGTGTTGACCCCCTTGGAGAACTGCCTCTGCTGAGGAGAGCTGTGTAGCTTAAGATTACACCCCCTTCTCAGCTGCAGGTGTGAAGGTCCTGCTCCCTCCCCCAAACCCGGGACAACTGTGAAGGGCCCTCTAAATGTCAGCGCCTCCACTGGGACTGTTGGGACCCAACTTCTCACTCTACCCAGTCCTACTTCCTTTTCCTTCCTTCCACAGGGTTTGAAACAAAGAGCACACCCTAAAAAACTTTCCATGTGATGGTCTCATCTTGGAGTTTGCTTCCCAGGGGGACCCATTCATGGGACATGGATGATCTGACTATTCTCACACAGTCAGCCCCCTGAGCTGGGATTACTTACTCTAGTTTATAGGTGAAGTCACTGAGATTTAAGGGAGGTTGAATGGTTTGCCTAGTGGCATTACATGGCAGATCTTGGGTTCAAACCAAGTCCAGTTACGCCCAAAGCACAATCTTTCTATATCTCCACCATGTAGGTGTGTGGCTTTAAGGACTGGAAACCATGGGGTTATAAAATTAGATTGCTGGTAGGAAATTCAAAGTTCATTTGGTTAGAGCTCCTGTTCCTTCATCTCTGGACCTGAGATTCTCAGATCCAGCCCTGAAAGTCTCACATCCTGGGAATGCCTTTACTTACTGGTGAGCCAGGGTTGTTGGTCACCCTATATGAGGATTGACTGAAGTACTCAATGAATCCATCCATCCAGTCATCCATTCATTCAACAAATGTTCTTTGAGCATTTGTTGTGTCCCAGGTATCACTTTAGGGACAAAGGGTACAGCAGTAAACAAAGCAAACTCCCTGCCCTCTTGGAGTTGCCTTTCAGCAGAGGGAGGCAGATAGCAATGAACTAGACAGAAAAATGCATAATATCAAGTAATGGTGGGTGCTGTGAAGGAAAATGAAGAGAATAGGGGGATGGAGAGTGTCGAGCTGAGGGCAAGTAAGTGTTCTCTTTTAGAGACAGGGAACAAAAAGCCTTCTGGAATGAGGGAACCTCTGGCTAAAGACCTGAATGAAGGGAGGAACTGGCTACACAGATGTCAGTGAAGGGCATCCCAGGAAGGAGGAATGACAGGGGCCAAGGCCCTGGGCATTAGCAGGTTTAAGAAAGGTGGAGAAGTTGGGTGGCAGGAACATGATGGGCCAAGGGGGAGAAGAGATTGAGGAGGCATCAAGGGGCCATAATCCTGCAGGGTCTTGGGGGCAGGGAATAAAGATCTTGTGTTTTATTGCAGGTGGATTTGGAGCAGGTGAGTGATACTATGAAGTCCATGTTTCCAAGGGGGTTTCATGACTGTTGTGCTGAGAATAGATGATAACAGATGTCATTTCCATTTCCTCCCTGGATTATTTCTATTTCTCTTTGAGGACAATCAGAGAGGTTTCGTGGAGAACATCATTATTTAAGATCACGGGCTCAGGAATCAGACTCCCTGAGTTCACATCCGGGTTCCGCCACTCACTAGCCCTGGGATCTTAAACTATTTGCTTAATATATGTAAGCCTTTTCTTCCTCATCATTAAAATGCAGATAATCACACCTGCTCTACAAAGTGGGTTTGTTGTAAGGATGAAATGTGATCATGCTCATGGAGTTTAGCAGAGCACCTGCTTTTCTTTTATAGGTGATTCTTTTTAATTGTGGTAAAATATAAAATTGACCATTTTAACTCTTTTTAAGTGTACAGGGCAGTGACATTAAGTACATTCACTTTCTTGTGCAGCCATCCCGACCATCCACCTCCAGAGCCTTTTTTCATCTTCCCAAACTGAAACTCTGTCCCCATGAAACACTAACTCCCCGTTCCCTCCTCCCCCAGGCCCTGGTAGCCACCATTCTACTTTCTGTCTCTATGAGTCTGACTAGGATAGGGACCTCATATAAGTGGAATTACACAGTGTTTATCTTTTTGTGACTGGCTTATTTCACTGCTTAAGGTTCCTCCACATTGTAGCATGTGACAGAATTTTCTTCCTTTTTAAGGCTGAATAATATTCCACTGTATGCATTTACCACATGTTTATCCATTCATCCACTGATGGACATTTGGGTTGCTTCCACCTCTGGCTATAGTAATCATGTACTTGTGTTCTGTAAGCACTGGACTTATCTTTGCCATAATTTTGATCCTGATTTGTATAAGTGGTGGGAAATGGTAGGTACTCCGGACCAGGAGGCAGGAGATATAAATTCTAGATTTACATGAGGCCGACTCATTTACTCAGTCTGAGCCTCAACTCTTTCATCTATGAAATGATGATGCTAATGCCTACTTCAGGGGTCTTGTTATAAAAGTTTGAATTAGGGGGCGCCTGGGTGGCTCAGTAGGTTGAGCTTCTGACTCTTGATTGCAGCTCAGGTCTTGATCTCAGGGTGGTGAGTTCAAGCCTCACGTGGAGCCTACTTTAAAAAAAACAACTCAAATTAGATATATTTTGCAAACTTTAGAGCTATGGTATCCAATATGGTAGCCACCAGCCTACCAAGCATTTGAGATGTGGTTAGTCTGAATTATGACATGCAGTACATGTAAAATACACTCATATTTTGAAAACCGTACAGAATAAAGGGAATGTGAAATATTCCATAATAATTTTTATATGGGTTGCTTGTTGAAGTAATAATGTTTCGGATGTATTGGATTAAGTAAAATATTAAAATTAATTTCACCTCCTTTTATTTTTAATGTGGCTACTAGAAAATTTGAAAAGAAACGTGTGGCTTGCTTCATATTTTCATTGGACACCTCTGGGCTAGATTTCACTGGGCATTTTCAGCCTAGGCTCAGCAATTTTCTGGGTGTTCCTCCCACGCTTAGTTAAGGGTCTGAAAGGAGATTCTCCCAGAGCTCCAGGCGGACAAATGATTTACATCACTAAGGTGCTGCAGTCTAAATGGTGATCAATGTTTATGCCCATGGAAGCTTAAACAAGCCGAGAGAATAGGTTCAGTCTTGCCGCAAATAACGTCCAGCCATTAACGTGCAGCCTCCCAGTTCCCTCTACAAAGGGAGGTTTCAGCGTCGCCACTCTGCTGGGATTTGTGATTTAGCTCCGTGTTCCCCAGTGACAATAGATTTCTTCATTTCAAAGCCTAACTCCTACGGAGGCTGGGGCTGTGGGGGTGGGGGGTGGGGAGTGGGGGGGTGGGGAGGGCAGGCGATTTCCCAGCTCAGGCCTCTGTGTATCGCTAATTGTATTATCACAGTTTCCTTAGGGAAAAACCATGCTTTCATTTAGGTCTTTAAAAAAAAAAACAAAAAAAACCCAGACCCTAGGGAGAGTTAAGATCCGTTTGGTACAGTGTTTGGGTGAAATTTTTTCCCCCTATGGGGCAGGAGAGAAAAGAATTTCTATTTTGCAGCTGGAAGAGAGCTTTTGTGTACGTACCCCTCCCTCTTCTCTCATTTTATCTCTCAACCGATAGGATATTCAGGGAGCTGAGGCAGTGTAGTGTTCAACAGAAATAGAGATAAAGTTCAGAGCCGAATCCCGTGGAAGCAGAGATAGGTCCAGCTCAGCTCCAGCCGCAGGGTGCAGGAGACTAGGTGGGAGTGTGGGGGGTGTGGCTTCCCCTAGGCCAGTGAGCTGCCCAGAGCTGAGAGGCCGCGCCCTAAGGTTTCCACTAATGTATTCTATCATCCAGGCAGACCCTTCTCCACTTTTCCTGAGTGGCACAGAAGGCCCTGCTCCCTAGGATTTTTGTCACATGTGATCTTCTGCCTTGGGGTCTAAATAGCCCCAGTGTTCATTTAGCAATTTATCATAGGAATCTGACTCAGAGGTTAAGTCATTCCCTAAGGCATATGCTTTCTTCACCCTCTAGAGCTTGTCTAGAAAGAGGCTCAGCTGAAGGCTGTGGGCCACCAACCCTGCAGGCTGGGGTTGGTGGAAGTAAGCCTTTCCTAGAGACATCAAATTCTATGTGAGGTCTGCTTCCTCCTGTTTTGGTTGGGGAGGCTCAGATGGAAGGGAGATACACTAGCTGAGCAGTCAGGAGACCTGGCTCCATCAGGGTGTAAGCCACTTTGGCACATCCTGGTCTTTGGGTCTTCATCTGTAGAATGAGAAAACAGTTCCAGCCCTGCCTACCCTGCAAAGTTTTTCTGAGGACCAAATGAGACCGTGGTTATGAAAACCATTTGCACATTTTATTTATTTATTTTTAAAGATTATATTTATTTATTTAATTGACAGAGACACAGCGAGAGAGGGAACCCAAGCAGGGGGAGCGGGAGAGGGAGAAGCAGGCTTCCCGCCGAGCAGGGAGCCCGATGCGGGGCTCGATCCCAGGACCCTGAGATCATGACCTGAGCCGAAGGCAGACGTTTAACGACTGAGCCACCCAGGTGCCCCCAATTTGCATATTTTAAAGGGCTGTGTGAACTCAGGATATTATCTTTGCTTTTTCTGACACCTTGCTAATGACTTAGTGAGTTAGTTTACAAATATTTTTATGCCCTTACTATGTGCCAGGCATGAGCTAGGCATGGAGGATACAAAGGTGAGTGAACACGTTTCCTGCCCTTTTGGAGCTCATGGCCCAATGGAGGGGAAAGGCTAAAAGCAGGTAATTACAATGCAGAGGACAAGAGCTAAGGGAAGGGTAAAGTCAGGGGCTGCAGGAACACAGAAGTAAGTGATCTATCCCAGCTTTGGTGATTTGGGAGGACTTCCTGGAGGAAGGGACTTTTAAATGGAGTTGCAGGGATGAACCCATGTGGTAAGTTTTCAGTAAATATTTGTTCAATGAATCAGATAATTAAACATGCTGGTAGCTTCAAGGATAACAGCCCCAGTGTTCATTTAGCAATTTATCATAGGAATCTGACTCAGAGGTTAAGTCATTCCCTAAGGCATATGCTTTCTTCACCCTCTAGAGCTTGTCTGGAAAGAGGCTCAGCTGAAGGCTGTGGGCCACCAACCCTGCAGGCAGCCGGGGAACAGTGCCGAGGTTCTCGAGTGGGGAACGTACGCTGGCAGGAGAAAAAATAGAGGTGTACGCTGTGAGACCCAGTATCAAAGGCCTGCACGCTCAGTGGTGAATCAGGCAGAATGTCAGCTTGGGGCTTCCCACTGAGCAAGAGTTTCGAAGGGGTGGACGGAGCTGGGGTAGGAATCTAGGAGAGGGCTCAAGGATGAGGCAGATGGGCAGTTTCCATCTGGAGGTCTGAACAGGGGCGGTAAACCTCTGCTGCAGGTAAGGGTCATGGAGAGGGCCCAGGTCTTTGCCAGAGCAGGGATGGATAGTGAAAGTCAGAGTTATGCTTGTCCTGGGGCCTCCTCAGGTGAGTTTTCAGCCCCCTGGAACGGGGGGCTCAGAGGGTGATTAAGGCTTGACTTCACAGAAAGCCTGGTGTTTGGATTAGCTGGTGTCTTGGGAGGAGACTGAGCCTTTAGGTGGTCCAGCTGTGGGGACAGGAGAGGCTGAGTCCAGAAGATGAAGTGGGAGCTGAGACCACCCTCTCTTCATCAAGGAACAGTCTCCAGAGTTCCCAGCCCAACTGCTGCAAGGGTGAGCTAATTTGGCCTCCGCTCCCACCATACCAGTTTCCATGGATACATTTCAAGCCTTAGTCTGGTCATCTTCAAAAGCATCAAAGGCAGCAAACCCCATCCGTGCATAATCTTTTGTTAGAGCCGCACAAATAGCCTTTGTAACAGCCCTTCCCCCATCCCTCCCACCCATCCTCCTAACCAAAAAAACTGGCTTAATTTGTGGCACAGTCATCCACTGACAGAAGCATTGGACTTTTCCTGGAAGTTTTGAAGACCTGAGTTTGAATTCCAGCCTTGTCATTTGTAAAATGCAAATAATAGCACCTAGGGCATAGAGGTGTAGGGATTAAATAAGATGAATGTATCTGAAAATGCCTAGCACATTGCCTAACTAAATGTTAGTTTCTTTCCCCTCTTTCTTTGTCAGTTGCGCCACTCAGAAATCAGGGTTCTCCAGTAGCACCCACAATCCTTGTACAGCATCCCCTTGTGTGTTTCATGCATTTGATACTGAATAAGCTGTCCTTGACATCAGTTCACTTCCCCTGGTGGCTAACATCTAGTGCTTTGACTGGAGCCCCATGGTGGGGGTCTCTCAACCGTTCTCTCTGCTGGCCCCCAAGTTTGGGAGGAACTGGTTATAGGGCCCTGAAGGTAAATGGGCCAGTGTCTTTCTCTCCCTTCTTGAGGCCAAGTCTTTGCTGGGAGCGTGCAAAGGCACACAGAGGTGGGGGAAGCTCCTTGCCTCCTGAGAGTCTGTTCCAGCAGATGGCTCTGCTGCAGTTCTGCTTAGGAGGTTAATGGACACCAGATGTCTGGGCAGGCAAGCTTTCATTTTCTCCTGGAACCACTTAATTTGGCTGAACATCTGCCTTGGCTTCCGGGCTTTTCCGTCACCTGAGCTTCAACACTGGTTCAGTCACCACCAGTGGACATCAGAGGAGCTTCCTTGCCCCTTTCCTTACTCAGGGTCTTGGGGTATACTAGCCTGATTTGTGAGAGGTAGAGGTGGTGGTCGAGAGGGGACAAGAGTGGTCCATGGTTGCCTCCTGTCACTGTCCTTCATGTTTGGTCTGTTGTCACTGAGCCTTCCTGTTGGAAAACCAATTTTAATCCAAAAGAATGGTGTCTGCCTGATTAGAGAATATATCTATCTGGACCAGCACTGGCTGGCTGTCAAGGGCAGGGAAGTGGGGGACAGTCTTTGGAAATGACTTGAAGGAGATACCTCCATGCTCACCCCTCTTCCTGCTCCATGGCCTTCATTGATGCATTTCTAAACCATTGATGGCTGATGATCTCAGGGGGCAGTTGCGACTTGAATTGTGCTTTGAAAGTATCATTTTGTTGTTGGTATCACTGGTTTAAGCATTGGCATGTGTCAGAGTGACCTGAGGAGTTTAGTGAGGCACAGACTGCTGGACCCCACCATGTCAGTAGGTCTGGGGTGGAGCCCAGGAATCTGCATTTGAAGCAAACATTACAGGTATTGATGATGCAGGTAACTTTACACTATTCCAAGCAATGTGGTCTGGAACTCTGTCTTTTGGGGTTCTGGAATTTCTTCTGGCTTTCTATTTCAGGGATGCACATACATATTCATGTTTGTTTATTTGTTTGTTTTTCCCCTTCTTTGCCTGGGAAACTGCTTATCCAATAAGATCCAGATCAAAAATGGCTTCAACTGTGAGACCTTTTCTGAACACCCTTTTATTGGGCAGATTAACTTCCTCCTTTTCTTCCATAGCACTTTGCAGGTACTTTTATAGGACAGCACAACTCACATTAATCATGGGCTTTTATGTGCTCCTTGAGGTCAGGGAGCTCATCCTCTTCATCTTTCTATTTATCCTAGAACGTAGCATAATATCATGTCATAGGCACCAATAAATATTTACTGACTGAACACAATAATCCTTGTGGTAAATAGGGTCTTCATAAAGTATATTCAAATAAGACAATTTTAGTTTTGATAATATAGCTTATTTATCTTAAAAACAACATATATTGTGACATTTAAAGGACAAATAATTTTCTTCTCATGGTTCATGGCTCTAATCCTCAAAGGGCACAGTTTACTACCTTTCTGGCTAATGCTCTTTTTTCATCCAAGCACATAAATGATGCCTTGCATGTAACTGCCATATTATCAGCCCCTGCTTTAATCAGTTTGCTTTTATTTATTTACTATTAAAAAAATTTTTTTAAGTAGGTTCTGTACCCAACGTGGGGCTTGAGCTCATGACCCCAAGATTAAGAGTTGCATGCTCTCCTGACTGAACCAGCCAGGCGCCCTAATCAGTTTGCTTTTAAATGCCATTTTCATGGTTACTAGCCAACCTGTAACCTATGTGGCATTTTGTAGTTCCTAAGGCCTTTTTTTGAAGCCTTGATTTTTTTCTTAAACATCTGTACTTTAATGTCTAGAGTAATATTGGCCTCCTACTTCTTTTTTGTCATAGTTCCTCTGTTTAATACCTCCAGCTGCTTTCTTTCTCAGTGGCAGGTTTCCAGTGGACAGGTATCACATGTTTGCAATTGTTTTTGGACAGGGCTTGGCACATCCAGTCATAATGAAACATATAGAGTGTTAGACACTTTATAAAACACTTTCTCATCAGCCATGCTTTGCGGTGGAAATACTATTATTTCCCCTTGAGGGTCTCACCAGCTAGTAAAAGACATAGCCAAAATTTGAAGGCAATTTTACTCCCTTCTAGATTCCATGCTTTCAAAAATAATCATTGCAGCAATACTTATAATAACAAACAAAGGCACAACCTATGTAATGTCCAACAGGAAGAGAATAGCTAAGTGTTGGATGGCATCTTAGTCTGCTCAGGCTTCTCTAACAAAATACCGTGGATTGGGTGACTTAAAAACCAGACATTTATTTCTCACCGTTCCAAAGGCTGGGAAGTCCAAGATGAGGGTGCCAGCATGGTCAGGTTCTCAGTGAGGGCTCTCTTCCTGGCTTGCAGATGACTGCCTTCTTGCTCTATCATCACATGGTGGGGAGAGAGGGAAAGAGAGAGTGTGCACAGGCAAGTGGGCATCAGAGCTCTGGTCTCTTCCTCTTTTTACAAGGACACTAATCCTCTCCTGGGGGCCCCACCTCATCATGACCTTATCTGAATCTGATTACCTCCCAAAGGCCCCACCTCCAAATACTAGCACATTGAGGGTTAGGGCTTCAACAAAGGAGCATGGGGGCAGACACATGCATTTAGTTCCTAACAGATGGTCACAGCCATTTGATGGAATATTACTCAGTCCTTAGAAACAAGGCCTCTGAAGGCGATATAGCAACATGTAGACGTTTTTATTGTCATGACAATGATGTGAAATGAGCAAGAGAAGAAACATGGGAAAATGAATGCCATTCAGTTGTTGGTGGGGGTGAAATGCCATGATTTTTTCTTTTTTTAAAATTTCAGTCAGTGTTGCTAGAACATCAGTGTTGGAAAACAAAAACACAACACCGAGAACACCCTCCCCATCCGCCACCTTTGCCACTACGTATTTGCACTTTATTAATGCTTCTGAGGTGCTGATGAAGTGATAACAACTTTCAGCTCCCAGAGAGCAAGTGTGTGTGCATGAGTCACAGGAGTGTGGTCTGACGCAGATGATTAAGCCTGTGGCAAATGCAGAATTAAGTAACTCTGATAACAGAGCCCTGGAGCATCCTTCTTGGAGATTAAACCTTTCAGGCTTTTAGCAGCTGAGAGGTGCTGGGGATCAGAGATAGCAGGCTTAGAAAGGAAAAGAAGGGGGGCACATATTAGTTGGGGATGGGAAGGAAAATGCATCCCATTCAGGTTAGTGCTCTTTTCTGAAATTGGCTGTCGCCTGGAGTTTCGGTGGAAAGCATACCATTATCTGGGGAGAGGGCAGTGTGTCTGCCTGCTTCCTGTCCTTCTCTTGCTTGCCTTCCTACAGGCTGGAGTTTGGTTTTGTGTGCTGGCCTATTCTACCAGCTTGTTTGTGTGTGAGTTTTCATCCTCACTTGCTGACTGATCCTGTTTTACATTTGAATGACCTTCAAAATGTAAGGGCGGTTTTAGGCCTTTCTGAGAAGAGGAGGGACTGGCTTCTTTTCTTCCCTTTCCTTGCACCTATTCATTCAATACATATGTAGTTTGCCCCTTTCTTGTGCTGGCCGCAATGCTAGGTGCTGGGAATAGATAGAGATACGGTCTTTGCCTTCATGGAACTTAAAATTAAATATTGGTTATTCAGGACTGGCTACACACTTTGCGGGGCCCGGTACGAAATGAACATGCAAGGCCCCTTATTTGAAAATTATTACGAATTTCCAGACAGCGCTGGCAGAGCACCAAACCAAGCACCCTCCTGAGCGCTGGGCACTAGGTAGCTTGTATGTATGCAGTTTGTGTATCCAGGAAGCTGGCCCTGAAGTTGTTTCTTGCAAGCACATCGCATAAGAAGAGGGATTTAGGGCTGCAGCCCTACACGCCGTGCGGTCCCCCAGTCTCCCGCGGCCGCCTCCCCCAGGATTGGCACAGGGCCTCTCCTCACTATGGCAGCAGCACGCCACGGCACGCTCGACTTGAAGCTCGGCGCCAAAGCTGATGGCGAGACCATTCTAAAAGGCCTCCGGTCCATTTTCCAGGAGCAAGGGATGACGGAGTCGGTGCACGACTGGCAAGACCACGGTTATCTAGCGACCTACATCAACAAAAACAGCAGCTTTGCCAGTTTGAGAATTTACCCACATGGATTGGTTTTGTTGGATCTTCAGAGTTATGACGGTGATTCGCAAGGCCAAGAAGTTGACAGTCTTTTGAACAAAGTAGAAGAAAGAATGAAAGAATTGAGTCAGGACGGTGCTGTGCGGGTGAAGTGATTACCATCCATAATTCAGGAGGAGCTATCGACAGATACTGGCCCACTGCTGATGGTCGCCTGGTTGAGTATGACATAGATGAAGTGGTGTATGATGAAGATTCACCTTATCAGAACATTAAAATTCTACACTCGAAGCAATTTGGAAATATTCTCATCCTTAGTGGGGATGTTAATCTGGCAGAGAGTGATTTGGCGTATACCCAGGCCATCATGGGCAGTGGAAAAGAAGACTACAGTGGCAAAGACGTGCTGATTCTTGGGGGTGGAGACGGGGGCATATTATGTGAAATAGTCAAACTGAAACCAAAGATGGTCACTATGGTAGAGATTGACCAAATGGTGATTGATGGATGTAAGAAATACATGTGGAAAACATGTGGCAACGTCTTAGACAATCTTAAAGGAGACTGCTATCAGGTTCTAATAGAAGACTGTATTCCAGTACTGAAGAGGTATGCCAAAGAAGGGAGAGAGTTTGATTATGTGATTAATGATTTGACAGCCGTTCCAATCTCCACATCTCCAGAAGAAGATTCCACAAGGGAGTTTCTCAGACTGATTCTTGACCTCTCAGTGAAAGTACTGAAACAGGATGGGAAATACTTTACACAGGGTAACTGTCAGTTTGACAGAAGCCTTGTCGCTCTATGAAGAACAGCTCGGGCGCCTGTATTGTCCTGTGGAATTCTCAAAGGAGATTGTCTGTGTTCCTTCACACTTGGAATTGTGGGTATTTTACACTGTTTGGAAGAAAGCTAAACCTTGAAGACCAATCTCTCCTAATCATGTGTGCTGCAAATAGCCTTCCTACCTTCATATGCTGTACATGACATCGAAATGAGTCAGGCAATTGATTGTGATTTCCTTCAAGTTTTCTTTTTTTAATTATTATTTTTAATTTAAACAAAGCAAATGGAAACTGTATATTTTGATGCGCTAGGGTGTTAATTTTTTTGAAAGTCAGCTGAAGGATGATTAGACAGCACAGCGAAGGCTGCTAAATGCACTGAACCCCTAGAATGTGATTTTTGTTACTTTTTTTGTGTGTGTGTGGGGGGGCTTTTTGTTTTTGTCTTGGTAGACTTCGAATTTGGTTGTTTGGAAGAATGAACATCATTGTTTTGTTCTGGAGGGAAGTTCTTTGATGGTGTTTCTTTCCCCCAAAATTGACTTAGCTATTAAAATTTGGTGCTTATAAGAAAGAGTTAAGAAAAAAATGAATAGCAATGCTTCGATTAAAATTATAAATGAGAAAAAAAAAAAAAAGAAGAGGGATTTATTCCTTCTTTATTGGCCCAGTCTTCCTTATCACTGTGTGCAGAAATCGAGCAGCCTCAGAAGAAGTGTTACCTTTGACTCAGTGGGCCTGCATAGAGAGACAGTAGAACACAGATAAAAGACCGTGTAAATATATATATTTTAAAGATTTTATGTATTTATTTGACAGAGAGAGAGACAGCGAAAGAGGGAATACAAGCAGGGGGAGAGGGAGAAGCAGGCCTCCCGCCGAGCAGAGAGCCTGATGCAGGGATTGATCCCAGGATCCTGGGATCATGACCCGAGCTGAAGGCAGATGCTTAACGACTGAGCCACCCAGGCGCCCCGTCAGTGTAAATATTAAATACCTTTTCGTTGTTTGACACATGCAACTAGGCCACATGGACATCCATAGAACGTTCAACTTCTCTGAAAATATCTGGCCATAATCAAATATATGATAAAGGAAATCTTTACCATCCAAAGTTTTGTCCTTGGAAGCAAATACATAGGCAGTGGTCAGTCTAATTACTCTGGGCCTGAAGGGTTTTTTTTGTTGTTTGCTTTCTTGATTTTTGAGAATAGTTTTCTTTTTCTTTTTTTTCCCCCAAAGATGTTATTACCAAAGATAATGTATTTTATGCAAATTTACCAGAAAGCAACTGTTCAGTAAATAACAAGATTATACCAGTTTACTGGTAAGTGTACTTAATCCCTGAGCAATAGGCTTTGGTAGAACGCCCGTTTAGTGTGGTGATGCAGAGGAGGGAGTTTACCTGTTTCTAGCAACAGCCACCTAGCGGAAGGTAGTAATAGAACTAACAGTACCTACAAGAGGGTAGTTTCACATCTCTCAAAGTGTCCTCTAGAATATTAATTTTAAGGGAGAGATTCTACCTAAATTGGTTAATTTGATTCTGTTCTCTCTTGAAGATTTACCATTCATGTGACAGTCCCATGGCAGCGAAGAAGCCATTAACACTTTCTTTTTTTTTTTTAAGATTTTATTTATTTGATAGAGACACAGCGAGAGAGGGAACACAGCAGGGGGAGTGGGAGAGGGAGAAGCAGGCTTCCCACTGAGCAGGGAGCCTGATGCGGGGCTCGATCCCAGGACCCTGGGATCATGACCTGAGCCGAAGGCAGACGCTTAACCGACTGAGCCACCCAGGCGCCCGTGACACCTGTTTTAAAGAGTAATAACTAGCAACTATATCTCTATCCGTGGACATCTATATAGTTATATAGATAATATATGTATAACTCTAGCAGTCTATGTATAAAACGGATTCTGAAGACTATGCTGTGGGACACATTGGTGATACACTTATAGACTTTTTTTTTTTAAAGATTTTATTTATTTATTTGACAGAGAGATAGAGAGAGAGCACAAGTAGGCAGAGAGGCAGGCAGAGGGAGAGGGAGAAGCAGACTCTCCACTGAGCAGGGAGCCCGACGTGGGGCTCGATCCCAGGACCCTGGGATCATGACCTGAGCCGAAAGCAGCCGCTTAACCGACTGAGCCACCCAGGTGCCCCACTTATAGACTTTCAAGATGCGTGGTCTGGGGTCACGGGATCTAGGTTTGAGACCCACTCACAACCATAAACAAGTTACAAGGCCTTTCAGAGACTGTTTCCCCGCCCGTTAAGTAAGAATACCTGCATCACACAATCGTATAGATTAAATGAGACACTAGGTCTGAACATTTTGTAAACTGTTCAGTTGTCCTGCAAAACACTTCATGGTTACTGAAATGATATTGAAATAAATAGGAACTATTGTCTTATCTGCGAGTGAGTAAACTGAGGCCTAGAGAGGTTAAGAAGGATATCTGGAGTTCAGAGCCACAAAATGGCAAAGACAGTCTCCTCAAGATATATTTTAAACCAGCTCTGCTTGTAGATTTTAGTTTAGAAAACAGGCTACCTCTTTGCCTGATGAAGCAGCCAGCGGCGGATGTTGGCATCAAAAGCCTAACTTTTCCTTCCAGCTTTGACATCTGATGTTAGCAGAATGATGAATTCAGAGGTGACAGATTTCAAGAGGATTTGTCTCCTTTGCAGGCCAGCACACCCTGTTATCTATATGAATCTCTTCTTCTTTTTTTAAAAAAGATTTTATTTATTTATTTGACAGAGAGAGAGAGCACAAGCAGGAGGAGCGGGGGAGGGAGAAGCAGGCTCTTCGCTGAGCAGGGAGCCCAATGTGGAGCCCAATCCCAGGACCCCAGGATCATGACCTGAGCGAAGGCAGACGCTTAACCAACTGAACCGCCCAGGCGCCCCTATGAATCTCTTCTTCACTGAAAACCAGCAGTGAGGGCGATTTAAAAGAGGAGGTAGCTTTTCCTGTCAGGAATGACGGGGGCTTGGTGTGTGTGATTTATTGAAGGTGTGCCCTTCAGGAAAAACCTGTAAGGGGAGAGGGCCTCAGGAGAGGGTAGAGGGAGGAGCTGAGGGGGAAGAGGCCTTAAGTCTAGCCTTGGCTTGATTCCTTGGGGGCTCCAGAATTAGTCATATTACTGACTTGTTCCCTGGATGAGATGGGGCGGCCAGACTTTTGCACCCCTATGTCAGTCACAGGTCTCAGGCTGTCAGGGCTGGAATGGAATGTAAATCAGTGATGGGTTGGAACTGACTCCTAAGGGCTCACTGGAGCAGACTGTCGGATTTTTAGGCATTTTGTGAGCCACTATTAAAATGAAATTATATAAACATATAATTAAATAAACAATATTAAAAACAATAGTAATAGTAATAGATGTTCAAAACTCCTCACTTCCTAATTATTTTACTACAGTTTTCTTTTGGTGCTCTTGTGGTTCTTTTTGCCTGCTAATACCTTTTTGGTGGAAATACCATGGGACAAAGGGCTGTTGTCTGTCACCTCACAACTCCACAGTCAGTGATGTCATGTTGGTGGCTTGGTGGGAGTGTTTACACCAGGAAAAGTGGCACTCAAACCAGGGCTCCCTCCTCCCCCGCTACCAGAGAGCTGGTGGTTAAACATTTGCTAGCATAGCACAGGGTGTAACCTCCTGGGGGAGGCAGCTTCCCCGCGCTGGGCAGGCAGGGTGGGAGCTGTCCAGGGGAGGGGGCAGCTGGAAGCCACTGGCAGCCCGCACAGCAGCTGAATGGTAGGGCAGGCATGGCCTGGGAAAGGGGAGCTGATGGGGCACCAACAGTGTCTGCTGTACTGTGGCATGTCATTTGACGCTTTCTCCACGTCCTGACTTGTAGCACCCTCTCTTCTGTTTTTGGAAGTTTCCACGGAGAGGAAGGAACAATGGACCGTTAAGTCTGGAGTCTGCATTCTGGTCTTGGCTTTGCCAGTACCTTGCTGTGTGATTTTGGGAGAGCTATTTGACATGTCTTTCCCTCGCCCATGAAAAGAGGGATCGGACGATCTCTGGGAGGCTTTTAGCTCTGCACAGACTCAGACTATGTGATGCTCTTAGGCACTCCAGCCTGAGTGGGAGCATTACTGGACCACGACTTGTGTATTACCTACAGGACGAAACACACAAGTTTCCTCTCTGATCCCCAGGCTTAGAGGGCCAACAATAAAAAACAGGTAACATTTATTGAACACTCAGCATTTTAGGCCTTAGCTGCTCTCATCCATGTATCAATCCTGTGAGGTAGGGTTGGTTTGTTCTTTCTCTTTTTTTTTTTTTAAAGATTTTATTTATTTGACAGAGAGGGACACAGCGAGAGAGGGAACATAAGCAGGGGGCGTGGGGGAGGGAGAAGCAGGCTTCCCGCGGAGCAGGGAGCCCGATGTGGGACTCGATCCCAGGACCCTGGGATCATGACCTGAGCTGAAGGCAGTCGCTCAACCAACTGAGCCACCCAGGCGCCGATGTTCTTTCTCTTTTACAGATAAGAAAACTGAGGCCCAGAAATATTCAGTAACTTGCCCAGTCACACAGCCAGCATGTGGCCAAATTGGGATTCCAGCCCCAGTCTGCTTAATTCCAGAGCCTGTGCTTTCAACCATTTCCCATTTTCCCTTATTGGAAAAGAATTTGCGAGAGGCTCGCACTGCATCAGGGTCCCCATTTGGATTCCATTCCTCCTCCACCTACTCTCTACCTTTCTCATTCTGGGCACTCTTCTGGGTAGAATGGATTGGAAGACTTTTTGCAGCTCAGGCCTTTGTAACTGTGGAATAAGCCAATGAAGGAGGAAGGCCAGGAGGGCAGAGGCCAGCTGTGCACTTAGCCGTTTGTCTGGGATGCACAGTGATGGGCGGGAGGGGCAAAGGAGTCTGGTAATGAGTGTCTCCCAGTGATACCTCCCAAGGGGTGCTGCAGGTGCTGTGCTGCTGTCTGGGGCTGTTGGGGCCCTCAGAGCACAGCCAGGAGATGGGGGATTTGTCCTTGGGTTTAGTGACAGGTTGGATCACCTTTGCCCTGAAGGCCCTGCTGCTCTTCGTGGTGTCTGGGTCTGGGGCCAGGTGTGGAGGGACCACAGCTCACACTGACTCCTTGCTACTGGGAAGCCCATGAAGTGCAGCTTAGCCCCAGGCCAACGGGATACTTTCTGTGCAGACCAAAGAGCCTTATTTCTCGCTGCTTCAATCAGCCTCCCATGCCTACTCCAGTGTAACAGAGATCTGAGTCTTACCTCCCCAGTGTCTGGCCCAGAACCCCATCTTGGTGATTAAAATCTCCTCGTATATCTCTTGGTTCTGTAGGCCTCTGCCACCCAACCCGGGCATTTCCTCTGCCTGGCTCCCCATTTCACAGAAGGCGCTAATGCCTTTCTTGTGATTCTGCCAGCAGAGAAATCGAGGTCAGGGAGATCTGCCAAGTACATGTTTTGATGGTTTTTAAGGAGAAGCAATGTGTAAGTGGTCACTGAAGACAAAGGGCTGAAGGGACGGCTTCAAAGAGAGAAAAAAAGAACAGTTGAAGCAACCTCTTTGCCCCTGAATTTTAAGAAATGAATATAAGGAAGGAAGCCAGGCTGGGCTTGGGAGTCAGGACACCCCCAAACATCAGCTTCCCCCTGTAGGATTTCCCATTTCAGTGACTGATGCTGTCATCTGTCCTGTTGCTCAGGCTGGAAACCTGGGCCTTATCCCTGACTTTTGCCCTCACCCCAAAGTCTATTTGGTTACCAAGCCTTGTTGCATCTATTTCCTGAATATCTCTTGAGTTCACTGCTTCTTCATGGTCACTGCCCACTACCAAGCGTTCACCAGCTCTTACCTGGACTGGTGTAGCACTCCCCTCCCTGGTCTTGGTCTTCCTGCTTCCGGCCCTGTCCCCTTCTCTCAGCCGTTCCCAAGTTCAGTCTGAAATACTTTCCAGAAGTGCGTATCTGACCTTGTCATGCCAGCCCCATGTTAGAACCCTCCTTCAAGGTGACGTTCAAACTCATTAGCCTGCCAGCTCTTCTTGCTCTGCTCTTACTTGACCCTCTGTGGTGGGGGTCCCCAAGACCACATGTAGATTTGATGATTCACTAGAAGGGGTCACAGAACTCAGAAAAGTTATTACACTCATAGTTATGGTTTATTACAGCGAAAGGATACAGATTAAAGTCAGCAAAGGAAAAGGGGCATAGGCAGAGTCCAGGAGACTTCAAGCATAAGCTTCCAGGTATCCTTTCCCGGTGGAGTTGTATGGACAGTGCTAATTCTCCCAGCAGTGATGTGTAATAACACAAAGAAAATATGGCCAACCAGGGAAGCTCACCTGGGCCTTGGTGTCTAGGGTTTTTTTTGGGGTCAGTTACATAGACATGGATCTTTCATTTGACTGACCGTAGCTACTCAGTCTCTAGCCCCTCGTAGAGGTCCAGGGCCCCAGGCACACAAATATAGGCTTTCACCATAAATCACATTATTAGTGTACACTGTCTGGTGTGGCCCAAAGCCCCAGGTATACAAAGACACTGTCAGGCAGAAGAAACAAGATCTCAGAGTTTATCTCCCAGGAACTGGTCAAGGACCGGTCCTTTCTTTGGAAAGCACAAGGTTTGAGCACCCCAGGCCTGCTGAGTTAACCCTTTATTGTACACCCTCCAACCTCACATCCAGTACTCTCTCCCAGGCACCCCACTATTATGTAGCCTGCATTCTCATGCCTCTGTGCCTTTGCATGTACCGTTCCATCTGCTTGAAATTCCCTTCCACCTCTCCTGCCATAGTCACTCTTCCTCAGATCTCCAGGAAAGCATCCCTCCTGTGAGAAGCCTTCCTCAATACCCCCAGCCAGGCCAAGTTTCCCATCTTGTGTACCCAAAGCACTGTGTAAATACCTCCTGTCATTCATCGGTCACTGCCCACACAATAGGAAACACTGTAAGTGCCTTTATTTTTTTTAATTTTTATTTTTTTAAGTTTTTATTCAAATTCTAGTTAGTTAACATACAGTGCAATATTAGTTTCGGTGTGCAATATGGTAATTCAATACTTCCATACAACATCTGCTGCTCATCATGACAAGTTGTATGGGGAACATGGGGAACATGAAGTCCATTTAAAAAAATGTTTATTTTATGTTTTCCCAATTATAAAAGTAATACTTGCTCATGATAAAAAGGTGGGGCCATGTGTCACATTTCAATTTTTTCTCTCCAGTGCCTTCAACATAATCATCCTGGTGACCACAGGACCTGGGCCTGGCCCTGCCTCCAGGTTGTTCCCTAAACCTCTCTAAGGTTGTGAATGAGGGTGGCCCACACCTGTGTTCTTTCCCATCCTCCTCTCCCCTTCATTCCAGAAACATGTGGCATGGGGCTGGGAGCTGAGGACAGAGAATTGAGGCAAATGCAGCCCCTGTACTGAGGAGCTAAGGGGGGGCTGGTGGGGCAGGCTAACTTCAGAGGGCGCATTGTGGTGCAGTAAAGTGCCATGAAGGAAAGGTGTGGCAGCATGGAGGAGGAGGAGTGACGTTTTGTTGCAGGAAGT
Source organism: Neomonachus schauinslandi (assembly GCF_002201575.2). Classification (NCBI taxonomy): domain Eukaryota; kingdom Metazoa; phylum Chordata; class Mammalia; order Carnivora; family Phocidae; genus Neomonachus; species Neomonachus schauinslandi. The sequence continues at coordinate 164,244,191 of NC_058403.1, forward strand.
AGAGATGGAGCAGGGATGGAGTCAGTGAAAGTTTCCTGAAGAAGTTGGCATTTGGGCTAGGCCTTGAAGGAACTGAGGATTTTGTTCAGAAAGGGGAGGAAAGAAGTTTCCAAGCCAAGGTCATGGAACAAAGGGCTGAGTGGCAGTGTATGGCCTGGGCTGGCTGAGCCCAAGGCTGTGGGCCTGTCCTTCCTCCAGCGTCCCCAATCCTCAGATGTGACACACCATTTGACTTGCCTTTGATCCCAGGTGGGGGTTGTTCCCAGGGGGCTGTCCTTGCCGAGCTGCTGGCCCCAAGTTCTGTTTTGGTCATGGGGCTTGCTTATTTATTTATTTATCAGTCATTTGGCCCTGGGTATGTGTGAAATCATAATTCAGGCTCAAAATTGCTGGCTGATTAAAACGTAGTGAAACAAAAAAATGGGGGAAATGTGCACTGAGACAGATGCCGAGCATCCCCAGGTAGCTTAGCTGCATGCCAGTTTTAAGCCTATAAATAAGTCGATGGGCACCTCCCTCTGTTCTGAAACAGCAAGCCCTGGGGATCAGAGCCAGCCAGTGCTATTCCATTATACCACATTTTTAGTTTGAAGGAGTCTTTTGAGCAAAATGGGACTTTCTGGGGCCAACTTGTCATACTTGGGATTATGAGGAGACCTGTATGTTCATGCCAAGAGCTCAGTGTCCTACCTGAGTCCTGCTGACTCACCTGTTCTCATCTCCTGTCTTCTAAATCACTCACTGGTGCTCCCTGCTCCTGTAACCAGACTCTCCCCTCCTTATCCTGCTGCAGCCTTTGGGAGCTTTGATCAGATTGCCAGGGCTTCCTGGGATACTTTTCCAATGTGAGTTGACTTTGTATGCATTGGTGAAATTACCAGAATCTTCCACTGATTATGTGAGGATGTTTCTAAATCCAGTTCTTTTCTTTTCTGAATGTTTCCTCCTCTCTGTGTTTAAATCCCTTTGCCACTTACTGGTCCTGGGATCTTGGGCAGGTTACTTAACCTTTCTCATGTCTCAGTTTCCTCTGTATAGTGAGGATGATTGTACCCCCTTTCTAATTGTTCTGGCAGGAGTAAATGAGATTATATATGAAAAGCACTAATATGCTTGGCGCATAGTAAGCACTAATAAATGGTAAAGAGTATTATGATTATCCATATCTCCAAATTATACTCTTAAGTCCATCTCCTATCTTAAACTCTGAACGGAATAATGGGAAAAAAGGAGATAATAGGGACACCTGAGTCTTGGTTCTTCCACCAACTTACTCAGTGATGTTGGGTAAGACAACACTTCCTCTTGGGACTTAATTTGGCTATAGTAAAATGATGAGGGTGGATTAGCTCAGGAGGGACAGATATATGAAGAAGGGAGTACTTCTGGATTTTCTCCCTCATTTCTTACTGGTTTCAGATATGATCTCAGAATCTTCTGAATACAGCCCTCAGTCAGCCATGTTAAATTGATTAAATGGCTCCTGAGTTGACATCTGTTTTCTCTCTCTGGACTAGATGATATTACAGCTTTGAATAACTGTAATCTTAAATAAAGGGGTGTGGGGACCCCTATTTTCAGGCTCCACAGGTAGTTCATCTTCTTAACCAACTGAGCCACCCAGGTGCCCTATTTTTTTTTTTTTTAAAGATTTAATTTATTTATTTGACAGAGAGAGAGATAGTGAGAGCAGGAACACAAGCAGGGGGAGTGGGAGAGGGAAAAGCAGGCTTCTCGCTGAGCAAGGAGCCTGATGTGGGGCTCGATCCCAGGACTCTGGGATCATGACCTGAGCCGAAGGCAGACGGTCAACAACTGAGCCACCCAGGTGCCCCGGTAGTTCATCTTCTTATTGTCTTCCCACATAATTCTTCCCACTAAGTATGACAGTAGATAAAAACTGACTTCCAGAAGGGACTAGTAAGCATTTAGCTAAGGATAGGCTGGAGCTTGCCCTCTTGGATGCAACATTTCCTACACTTCAGTTTTCTCTGGGTAATATTCCAGACAGCCCTACTGAAGATCTGAACACACTGTATTTCTACCTTTGAATTTGGTTTTTAAATCAACTTAATAAGTATTCACATTTATATGTCCTGTTTTAGGTGGCCTCTTCCCTCAAGGAGTTTATAACTTTATAGGGGAGGTAAGATTGAAGCACACAGAGCAGTGGAAGAACAGTACAAGGATGTCTACAATCAGATGCTAAATTACGTACTAAAATACATTATAAGTCAGAGATAGGAAAACAAAACATCATTGCCACTTTTTGTAAAAAAACTTTGCCATGGCAGACATAACTAATGAATCACGACAGACTTCCCTAGCATGCTCAGATGCTACTCAACAATCTCAGCGCCGAGTTGTGGGCAGCCACTACCATAGGTCAGAGTTGGCATATGAAATAAAATCTGTGTGTCATCCTGTGTTAGATAAAATATGTAAAGCTAGCTGCTGTAGCAGAGAAATCTCAAAATCTCAGTGGCTTAGCACAATGAGGATCTATTTCTTTTTCTTTTTTCTTTTTTTTTTTTAAGATTTTGTTAATTTATTTGAGAAAGCATGAGCCAGGGGGGTGGGCAGAGGGAGAAGGAGCAGCAGACTCCCCATGGAGCAAGGAGTCCGATGCGGGACTTGATCCCAGGACTCTGGGATCATGACCTGAGCTGAAGGCAGATGCTTAACCATCTGAGCCACCCAGGCTCCCCTAAAGGTCTATTTTGAACTCATTTTAAATTTCGAGGGGAGTCTGCTCCACACAGTCATTCAGGGACCCAGGCTTTTTCCATCCTGTGGCTTGGCTCCTCCTCAAGGCCTGTGGAGTCCTTTCCACTCAGCCATAGATGGGGAAAGAGAGGACCACAGCTGAGAATTCTTTATGGGCTAGGCCTGGAAGGGCATGCACTACTGTGTTCACCTTTTATTGGCCAGAACTCAGACACTGTGACCACACCTGACTGCAAGGCAGGCTGGGGAATGTAGTCCAGCTGTGTGCCCAGGAAAGAGGGAAGAAATGCAGATATTGGTGGGCACTAACAATTTCTGCCACTCACCCTGGAGTAACAGGAGACTTCTAAAAAAAGTAGAGTTGTCAGAGAAGGCTTTGAGAAAGGCTCTGAAAGATGTCTAAGACATGGCTATGTCAGGAGATGGGGAAATTCCAGGTGGGGGCAAAAACAGGAGTAAAGGTTAGGTGTGGGAACCATTTGGTTTCAGGCAAAGACAGGAAGGAGACAAGATTGGCTAGATCTAAAGGTATGTAGGAAGAAATTCTGCATAGATGGGATTGAGGAATGGTGGGTCCTTGACTGTGATATCTCCTCTCTAAATGGCAGAAATTTGGACAAGTGTTTTGTTTCCAGCAGAAGGGTAAGACCCTGTAGCCTCACTGATCTGATTCTTTCAGCTTCTTTTTTTTCCCTCTGCCATCCTTTAATGAACCCAACAGCCTATTCAGAAATACCACCCTTTCCCAAGTTTCCTCAAAAACCCTTTCTTTAATGGTGTAAAGAGAATTTCCATTGAGAAGAGAGTGAGTGGGCCAGGGAGCCAGGAGCACTAGGTCTTCACCCAACTTTGCATCTCTCCTTATTTGCATTTATTATCATGCACTAATTATTCACAGAGAGCCATGCCCTTTGTGGGTTCACATTAATTTAGATTGCTTTTGAAAAGCAATCAAGGAGGGAATTAAGTGATCATACATCAAAGGGAGAAAAGACATGGCACCCAAGAGCCGGGATGCGCTTTGCTGTAACAGGCTATGTCAAGCTGCAGTGAACTTCTCTTTAGTCCAGGAAACACTGTGCCTCAACTCTCCTAGCACCTCTGCAACCCTGTCCATAGCACTTTGGATCAGTATCCCAGTGGACGGAAAGGTAGAGGAGGCATGTGTGGCAGATGATCACTGGGCTGAGACGCGACTCTTTCTCCTTTCCAGCCTTAGTTTCTGCATCTATAAAATGAAAAGTTGGATTAGATGATCTTTTACACCCCTCCCTCTAGGTCCGCAACTCTCCACCAGTCTTTTGAAGACATGTAATTGCATAACACTACAAATAGACATGCTAATTACCTGCCCGTAATCCATAAGGTTTTCCTTGCTCAGTCTTCCCATAGGCGTTATTAGGAACAGGAAAGTGAACTAATATTTCCCTGTCTTGCTCCTGCTTCAGTTATCCAGTGTTGTTGATCTAGACCATGGATTTCTCCGTTTGCTCTTTGTTTGGTTTGGGGCCTTTAAAAACCTGTGTAAAGTGTAATATACGGAAAAGCACATGTTTGGTAAGTGTGGTTTGATCCTTGCTTTTTATGATCATCTTCTTGTATCCTTCCCTCCCCTAGCTCCCCCTCCCACCAGCCATGTCTTCTGATTTGGGATGGACACTGAAACAAATCTCTTATTCCCATAGGCCTTTGGCAGGGGTTGTTTGCTAAATGAGTTTGGGAGACTGACTGTGGACCTGGTTTCTGTTTCCCTAAGCACCCTTATGGTTAATGCAAAGATTTGTGGGTATTCTGAGGGTGTGGCTGATTGGTACAAGCCATATCTTACACAGGCTGGGGTGAGATGCCCAGGGGGGCAAACCTCCAGTGGAATGAGACAGAGACTGAGGGCAGGGCCCTGACTGAAGAGCTTAACACAGGAAGAGAGTGAGGCCTAATGGAGCGCACATTCTCAAAAGGAGGAACAAAGAAAGAAGCGGCAGAGACAAGATTCATATAAGGCAGTGGGGTGGGGCAAGTTCCAGCAAGAAAGAGAGGATGAGGAGGACGGGGCTGAGACAGCCCACTGGATTTGTGATTAGGAGATTGGCAAAGACGGTGCTTTTTTGAAGAGGTGAAAGGGTGGTGATGTGTGGCGAGATAATGGATGCGAAGCGCTTAGCAGTTTCTGTGTGTGCTGGTGTGGTTCTCCCCCTAATTACCTCCCATCTACTCTCAATTCCTGGGCGACAGTGATTAAATCCTGCCCAGCCCATTCCTCAATTAATCCCCTGACTGGGCTGCTTCTTTTTGACTTTTTATCTTGGAGGCACATTGCCTTTTAGAGAGATTGCCATTAAAGCTCTTTTGCTGGAGAAAAAGTAAGATTCAGGGAGAATTTAGTACCCACTGGCTATAGAAAGAGATAATTAACCTTGCTCTGGGGCTGTCCAGATGACAGGCTGCTCCTCTGTAGAATAACAGATGCTCCTGATGTTTATTCAAGAGCAGCTTATTGACTGGACTGACTCAAATTGAGTAGATTTCAATAACTGGCAATAATATCTACTTCGGGCTACCTAAGGACATGGCATAATTATTCCTGGGGTCATATGTACATGCTTGGTTTTGGAGAGAACTGGAGTTGACCTACTCAAGCTGGTTCACGCTTTCATCTCACATTTAGCTCAGGTTCTCCAAAGGACAGGTTCCTTATCTGTAAAATGAGGTAAGTAATACGTAGTTTGCATAGTTATATGAGGATTAAATGAGATTGTCTGTCTCACGTACTTAGTGAGTCCTTGGCATGTAGTAGGCATTCAGTAAGAGGTGGTATATATCTTTTTTTGAAGATTTTATTTATTTATTTGACAGAGAGAGAGAGAGCACAAGCAGGGGGAGCGGCAGCAGAAGGAGAAGCAGGCTCCCCACTGAGCAAGGAGCCCAATATGGGGCTTGATCCCAGGACCCTGGGATCATGACCTGAGCCTAAGGCAGATGCTTAACCTACTGAGCCACCCAGGTGCCCCAAAAGGTGGTACTAATGCTATTACAAGCAAGCATTTATTGAGTGTCCCAGGTGCTGTTATAGAATTTATAATACAGGACCCTGTTCTTAGGAAGCCAGCAATGTAGCAATAACGGGAGATTCAGAACACACAGGAAATAATCACCAGGTGGTGTGGTAAATATAGTAATAGAGGGGCACACAGGATTCTGTGAGAACACAGAGGAGAGAACGAAGGATTCTTTCTGGGTGAGGCAGACAAGCCTTCCCTAAAGGAGGCATCTTGTAAGTTAGATCTTGAAAGCGAAGAGCAAGGATGTTCCTGGCAGAGGAAACTGCAAAGTCCAAAGGCCATGATGTTTGAGACAACTTGGTGCTCTTTAAGAAAGTGTAATTATTGTGGTATGTTGGGGAGGGGGGATTGAAATGGGCTTGGTAATCATTTCTGCCAGCCCCAGGGTTTGAGGGATGGTTGTGCTGGAGGATGCTGAGCATTCAGGTTTGGTTTAAAGTAGAGTGCTCCCAGCACTGTGCCTTGCTGAGCTCCGTGTGCCTACCCACTCCCATCTAATCCTCCCAGGGGCCTTTCGGGAGGGATCAGCCTTGGCATCCAGGGCTCATTACACTCTGTCTCCAGTCCTTTTTCCCCTCTAATCTCAGACATCAGTATTTCTCAACATTTGCTCAGCAGCCCTCTTACAAACTGGATGCCACTGGTCTACCCTCCCCTCCTGCAGTCAGCCCAGTTCACAGAAGGCTCCTTCTCCCACCGAGCCTCCCTCTCTAGCCACTACAGCTTTGATTCTCTCTGCCTTATTCCAAAACACAGGGTAGCTAGTGAGAGGCCCAGCCCAGGCATATGGGGATAGAGAGGCACAACCTGGTGGCAAAGGCGTGGCAGGGTGTCCAAAGGTGCCCAGCCTGCCCAAAGGGGACTGGAATCCAGGCAGGCAAAGGGATTCATGGTGTTTCCAAAACCACAGACCGCCCTCTTCCTGCCCCCCAGTAGGTGGATAGAATACTACAAAGGGGCACCTGGGATCCTTGGGAATCTAGTGCAAGGCCTTCTAGGGGAAGACCCCAGTCTGGTAAGAGCAAGGTACACCAGACAGGTGACTGGAATAACACCCACTCAAGGCTTGGGAACAAGGTGGGATTCTATTCTGTCTGATACGCTGGGATTCACACTGTAGGAGCCACAGGGTGGGGCCTGAGCTGATTCCTACCTTCTGTTGGGAAGGGATGTTCTGGAGCTGGGGAAGAGGCTTGGGAGGAGAGGTGCCAGGGTGAAGAGCCAGGCTGGGCTGGATAACCTCCACCTTCTAATCTCTCCTATAAAGTAGCTAACTAGCTCTTTGCAGTTCGTTTAACCCTTAGCTTCCTTTGGGCCTCATGCCTACTTTCTTGGGTTGGTAAATGCCTTTTACTTTGTGGTCAAGATCTCATTGAACTTTCAAGTGGCTCTGCCTAGCTTCCGTCTAGACCCCCAAATGCCTACAGGGCAGGGCCTATGTCTGTGTCTGTAATTCTAATAATAATAATGACATCAACAGCACCCATTTATTGACCACTTCCTCTAGGTGCTGGTGTATTTACATGTATAATTCATTCAGCCTTCACATTAAAACCTGAGGCAAGCTGATCCCCATTTGACAGATGAAGAAACTGAGGCCCCCAAAACTTAAAACCTGGTGTTGAGTGAAGGTCACATAACTAGTAACTGTTATAGTTCAGATTCAAGTCAAGTCTGATGCAAAGTCAATACTTTTAATCCCTGTGCTGTTCTGTGAAACAAAATCATTTCAACTTATTGAAACAGGTCTTTGTTAAAGGCCATAACTGTGTGGCATATTATGTTTCTTCCTCACCTTGGACTCTGGCATCACCTTGCTCAATAATCTCTGTATGTGAATTAGTTGCTTGGTTGAATGGGGGTGGGGATTGAGGGGATGCACAACCCAGGGGGGCCTGGATTAGAGGGGAACCTTGGGAGTGGATGGAAATGTCTGCAAAGAGTGTTTTCCAAATGGCCCCCCAAAAGCATTCTGCCTAGCAACAAAGAGCCTTTCAGAATGCAGCTCCTAGGGGAGGAGCTTACAGCGGTGGGGGCAGTTGCTGGAGTGCTGGTCTCTGGCTCCACAAAGGAGGCTAGAAGCAAAGGATTGAGTTTCATCTTGGGGAGTATAGCTGCGGGGGCGGAGGGGCTGAGGGGCTGAGGTTGGGGGGGTGGGAGTGAAGGCTGAGGGGAGTGAGAAGGTCTTTAGGAACTGTTTTGCTGTGTATGCGTGTGTGTGTGTATGTGCGCATGCGTGCGTGCACGTGTGTGTGTGTGTGTGTGTGTGTGTGTGTGTGTGTGAGATAACAAATTTGTGTTTCAGTATTAGAACACCGCTATGTGGGTGTAGAAGGATGTGCTCAACTGGTTTCCCAGAGAGATATGTGTTTTTAATTAAGAACAGTCTTAAATGATAAAAGTAATACATTTTTACTGTAAAAATGGAAATATCATAGAGGTATATAAACCTCTAAATAAAACATTGAAAGCTCTTGCCACCCACTGTATGTCATCACTGTTAACACTGTAGAATGTATTCTCCTGGACTTGTGTGCGCATGTGTGTACGTGTGTGTACGTACAATCTTTTATATACACATAATTAAACATCTGTATAATAGATATGTAACTATAATGGCTAAGTTTTATTGAATGCTTACTACATGCCAGGCTCTGTAATGAGTATGAGGTGTTCTTTATTTTCATTACCTCATTTAACTCCTACATTTCTATGAAGTGACATGTTATAATCCCCATTCAAAGGGTGAAGAAAGTGAGACAATAGTAAGTTGCAAAGATGTGGAAATGTGGCTTCCAGCTGCACACTCTTCCCTGTCAGCCAGGTATGTGTTGTTTCTAACAAAGTGGGACCCTCTTAGCTCTCTTTGCGACTTGGCATCTGCTCTGGGCCATTATCTTGGCTCCTTCGCCTCTTCTCGGAGTTTCCCAGTTATGGCCTTTCCCTCTGGGCTTAGTGTGCTCAGTGAATGTCAGGGAAGGAAGTATGCTGAAGTATGAGGTTTGATTATCACTGGATGAGTTTGGTAGGCAGAATAATGCCCCCACCCAAGATGTCTGCACCCTAACTCTCTGGGAACCTATGAATGTTACTTCACATGGCAAAGAGTCTTTGCAGATGTAATTAAGGTTAAGACCCTTGTATTAGTTTCCCAGGGCTACTGTAACAAAGCATCAAAAACTAGGTGACATAAAACAACAGAAATTTATTGTCTCACAGTTCTGGAGTCAGAGATCTGAAATCCAGGTGTCAGCAGGGCCATGTCCTCTCTGAAGGCTCTAGGGGAGAATCCTTTCTTGCCTCTTCTAGCTTCGGGTGTTTGCTGGTAGTCCTAGCTGCGCGTTGGCTTGTAGATGTATCACTTCCGTTACGTGGCCCATCTTCTCCCTGTGTCTTCACATCTTCCTTCTGTGCATGTCTGTCTCCTTGTCCAAATTTCTCCTTTTTATAAGGAGACCAGGCATATTGGATGGGAGCCTACATTGTGACCTCATTTTAATTTGATTACCTCTGTTAGAGCCTATTTCCAAGTAAGGTCACATTCTGAGATATTTGGGGCTTAGGACTTCAACCTGTATTTTTTTGGGGGGGAAGATACAATTCAATCCATAACACCCTTAAAATATGAAGATTATTCTGGATTCTCCAGTAGGTCCAGTCTAATCACATGAGCCCTTAAACCTGAGAAATTTCTCCGGCTGGAGGCAGAAGAGAGATGTACCAGAGGAAAAGTCAGAAGGATAGGACACACTGCACCAGCCCTGGCTCTGAGACATAGGGGCCCTGTCTAAGTACAAAGATTGGAGAGAGCCCTCTGAGAGCTAAGGGCACCCCCCAGCTGGTAGCTGGCCAAGAAATGGTGACCTCAATCCTATAACTGCAAAGAACTAGATTCTGCTCCAACCACAGTCCACAAAGAAGTGGACTCTTCCCAGAATCTTCTCATAAGAGCTCATCCAAAAGACACCTTGATTTCAGCCTTGCAAAACCCTAAGCAGAAAACCGGCTGAGTCAACCCGAACTTCTGACCCATAGAACTGCGAGATAATAAATTTGTGCTGTATTAAGTTGCTACGTTCTTGGAAATTTGTCCCAGCAGTAATCCAAAAGGACTACAGTCACCTTCCCATTTCACTGGCCCTTCAGTGCCTAAAGCCAAAGAAATGGCCAATGCTAGGAATTCCTTGGGCACTCATGCCTACTTTCTTGGGTCTTTGAATACTAATACCATCTACCTGTGCAGAATGCGGTATCTCCCAATATCTTTGACACAAAATTTCATTTGCATCTCTCAGTAGCCTTGTGAAATGTGGGGATATTATCCTTCCCATTTCACAAAGGAAGAAACCCAAATTTAAAGAAGCAAGTGCCTTGCTCATGGCCTCAGGAACTGGATTGCAAGCCAGGTTTCTTGCTTCCAAATCACATGCGCTTTTTGCCACAGCCCACAGCTGCCTCCATTTCCCAAAACATCTGTTGTCTGCACACAGTGACAACTGTCCAAAGGGCTGGGCTCCCTTGTGATGATGTTGAGAGCCTCCTTTTGCTCAAGCTGAAGCCAGTGGACAATTTACTTGGGATGCCGAAGAAAGAATCGATCCCTGCCATCCGTGGGAGGAGGTTGGCAGGTGCCTGCTAATGCCTTTTTCACTTCAGGTTCTACAGTGGGAAGGGTGGTAAGCTTTTGGAATTACAGTTAAGACAAGAGAAACTCACTGGGAATTGCACTGGCCAGGAAATGGATTCACAGAGTCGGTGAGAGTCACACAAGGATTTGGAAAATGAGCAGGACTGAGAGAGGATGGCTGTGTTTGGATTTCTGGCGTGATTGCAGGGTATGTCTTTTGCCCATGCCTTCCGACTCCAGTTGCTTTGATAAAACTTGCAGGCAGGAACTGGGTCAACCCTGAAGTGACCCACCCCACCCCCAAGTCCATCATGGTGGCTGAAGGTACACCATGCGGTTGCCTGCTTCTGCAGCCAAAAGAACAGTGGTGGGAGAGCAGAAGGGCAAGGGGAAATATAGGCCGAGAATAACTTCCTGCCCTGCCTTGCTTTCTGTGGCTTCCCCGCTAACCCACTGTAACTCTTATTAACTCTCTTTGTCTTTCTGTGGGTGGGAACCAAAGGGCCTGTCTTTTGAGGGCAGCTGTGTGCCTATTAAAAGTTCCTTAGCAATTTCCACTTATCCTTCTTGAGCCTGGGGTGTCCCCTCCTCAGTCTTGTTCTGTGCATGGAAAGGGGGGAAGCCCAGGTGACTTGTAATGCACCTTCCCCAAGCTGAAACTCTCTTGGGAGCTGTGAAAGCCACCACACTCCCTTCCTTTCCCCTGCATGCCTTGGGGTGCACACCGTGCTAAATGCTGCGGGGATGTCCTGGAAATGTTGGCCTAGTAGGCTTCAGCCTTGGAGGCAGCATGGCACTGTAGAGAGAACTCAAGTGTTTATTAAACACCTGCTGTGTGCCTGGCCCTGTGCTAGATCTCAGAGACATGGCACCCAGCAAGCAGCCAGAAGACCATGTGCGAGTCTTGGTTCGCCCCTTGTTAGCTGTGTGGCTGTGAGCTGGTCATTTCACCTCTGTGTCACCGTCATGTCTCACAAAGACTGAAATGGCACTTTGAAAGTGTGTTGCAAACTATAAAGCTCTACGGAGGTGATACTGTTACTTACGAGTCCTTACTCAATTCTCTCACTTACCTGTGAGATAGGCATGGCAGCCCTTGGCAAACCCATTTTAGAGATGAGAAAGCAAAGCCTCAGAGAGGGTACAGAGCAGAAGCAGGAATAGGCACCAAATGTTCAGCTTCTTAGTTGTGGGCTTCTTCTTTTTTTTCCTTCCAGATTTTTATTTAAGTTATAGTTAGTTAACATATAGTGTAATATTGGTTTCAGGGGTAGAATTTAGTGATTCATCACTTACATATAACACCCAGTGCTCATCAGAACAAGTGCCCTCACCTATCTAGCCCATCCCCGACCCACCTCCATCTACTCTCAGTTTGTTCTTCATTGTTAAGAGTCTCTTATGGGTTGCTTCCCTCTCTCTCCCTCTTTTTCCCCCCTTTCCATATGTTCATCTGTTTTGTTTCTTAAATTCCACATGTAAGTGAAATCATATGGTATTTGCCTTTCTCTATTTTGCTTAGCATAATATGCTCTTGCTTCATCCACGTCACTGCAATTGGCAAGATTTCATTCTTTTTGATGGCTGAGTAATATTCCATTATATATATATATATACCACATCTTCTTTATCCATTCATCTGTTGATGGACACTTGGGCTCTCTCCATAGTTTGGCTATTGTGGACATTGCTGCTATAAACATCGGGGTGCACGTACCCCTTCAAATCTGTACTTTTGTATCCATTGAGTAAATACCAGTAGTGCAATTGCTGGGTTGTAGTGTAGTTCTATTTTTGAGGAAAACTCCATACTGTTCTCCAGAGTGGCTGCACCAGCTTGCATTCAGTTGTGGGCTTATTCTATCTTACTGTGTAGCTGTATCACCAGGAGTGACAGTGTTTGGTGACATTTTCCACAATAGCATTAATAACTGGCATTCCTCAGGTGCTTACTTTGTGCCAAGTTCTAGCTTAAATCCTTTACATGCCTATTATTATCCCCACTTTCCAGATGAGAAAATTGAGGCTCAGCAGGGATAAGTTATTTGCCCAAGTTCACTTTTCTAGAAAGAGGCAGAGGCAGGATTCAAATTCAGTCATGTCTAACTCCAGAGCTTAGACTTATAACCTCCATGCTATCTGCTTATCCGCTTGCGCATCCCAACCTGACATGCTGAAATAACCAGAAAGCAAACAAGAGAGCAGGAAAGGGGTACACGGGCAATACTTCCTGCTCCACACATACCCACACATGAAGGTGTGACCCAGGCAGTAGAAACATCAAGAAGGGTTGGCTTCCTGCAGCTTTTGGTTATTTGGGAAAGTGGATCTTGACCAGTGGGCACGATTTGAAGCTTAGAAGGGCAGAGGCTGGTCTGAACAGGGGGCTTGGGGGAGGAAGGGAGCCGAGGAGGGGATTCTGGCTAGAGGGTGCATGTCAGGGAGCAGTGGGAGATGAGATGGGCTTTACCTGAAGCAACAGAGGTGAAGTTGGTTCCAACAGCCATTGCAGCTGTGGCCTGAGGGTTAGCACCACTGCCCGTGCCCTGGCCACCAAGGGAAATCAGTACCCAGAGATGTCTCTGGCTCTGGGGTGGAACAAACATCATGCCCTCATTGTCGTTTCTCTTTCTGGGGATTGAGGTTAGAAAAGAAGGTGTGCAGAGCTGCTTCACCCTGGAGCTGGGGAGAAGGAGGAAGAATGGAGGGGTCCAGGCCAATGGGAGGCATCGTAGTGCTGGGTATGTCCTCAGGCTGCTGAAGGGTCTTGTGCTGGATAGTGGCAAGAACCCTGGTCTGGGAGTCCAGAGGCCCAGGTGCTGTGCTTCTGCCTAGCTTTATGAAGTTGGAAGATTGATTCTTCTGTGGACCTCAGTTTTCCAAACTGTGACTTGAGAGATTTACCAGTAAAAACCACTGGTTGCAAGTGACAGAAACATAATTCAGGCTGGCTGAAAAACATGGATTTATTGACTCATGCGATTGAAAAGTCCAGGGACAGTTCTGATTCTAGGGAAGGTTGGATCTGGATGTTCAAGTGGTATCTCTGGGTATCTATTTCTTTGCATCTTTTGGCTCTGCTCTCCTCTGTAATGCCTTTTGTCACAGGCAGGGTCACCGATCGAGATCTCAAGGTGACTACCAGCTGCTCCAGGCTTAGCTTGTCTTCTACAGCCTTGAGAACGAGGGAGAGCATCTATTAGTAGTTCTTGCGGAAGTCCTAGGGTGGATGCTTATTGGTCCTGCTTGGCCGTGCGCCTATCTCCGAGTCTATGCCTCTCCTCTGGTCAGGGATCCTGCCTCTCATTGGTCAGACTGGGGTCACATGATTATTCCTAGAGTTAGGGGTAGAATTAGTCTCACAGAAACCACATGGATTGAGAATGGGAAAGGATGATTTCTCCAAAGGAACATAGAGTGCTGACACCAGAAGAAGGGGGAATGAATGTCAGGCAGGCAAAACCTCAGATGTCCTCTTCAGCATCCAAGGGCTGGTCTGATTATCTCCAAATGAAGCCACTGACAGTGGGAGCCCTCTAAATTGTGTTAGGGTCATAGAGCCCTTTGAGAATACCATGAAGGCCATGGGCCTTCTCCCTAGAAAGATAAAGTTGGAACTCCCTGGCATGGCCTCTGAGGTGCCAGTATCTCCTGCCGTCCCCCCCCACCCCAAGGTCCCCAGCCAGCCACACTGGTCTCTTAGATGTTCCTTACTCACCATGCTGCTCCCTCCTACAGGCCTCGATCTCATTGTTCCCTCTGACCTAGTAAACACCTCCTGTTTGTATACTTTCATCACACCATGAAACTCTCCTCCATCCCTATGTCAGTGTGGCAGCTTTAACTTTATTTTATATGGTTATTTGGTTAATATCCATCTCTCCCACCAGAGCAGAGGCTCCATGGAAGAGGGAGCTGGTTCTGCTTTCCTTCATATCCGCAGTACCCAGCAGAGTGTCTGGCATGTAAGTTGGTGCTCAGTAGTAAAGGATGAATGTTTGCCCTTCAGCACATATATTTTTCTTTGAATTTTTTAGTGGCATACACCTCTGTAGAATCAGTCTCTGAACTTCAGGTTAAGAACCTCAGAATAAAAAGTGGAAAAATCAAGGCATTGGACAGTTAGCTCTCTCAAAGCAGGGCCATGCGACTAAGGACCTTCCAGGGCCAGCTTTCCTGACAATCTAGAAGCTACTGACTTTAGTAGAGTCCCATGGACGATTAATTCTGGGTAAAGTCTGTCGTCAAATACATTTGGGGAATACCACCTAATCTAATATATCCTGCTCTTAGAGATACACAGCGTACATTAATAATAGGAATGTGTTTTTCGAAATTATCATTAGTATAACAAACACTTATTGAGGGCTTACTGTGTGCCAGGTACCTTATTAGGTCCTTCTTATGTATTGTCACATATAATCTCATAATAGCCTTGTATAATAGATGCCATCATAACCTCATGTTACCGAAGAGAAATGAATGCTTGGAGGGCTTAAGAATCTCAAGCTATCTTCTAGGAGTTGGTAGATTTGGAACTCAAACCGTGGCAATCTGTGTCCAAACTCCTTAATCACTGAAGATATGAGAAATCCTATGGTAGGGCCAGTTTACCTTTGTTTAACTCATATTTGTTGATAATGGGACCCTTTTCTCTTTAAGCAGTTGGAAGGATCTCAAAGATCACACCTAGTTTGGGACATGCTGGGGAAGTACCAATTCATGTTGAGTAGGAGTAAGACAGGAAGAAGGTAGGCCTGCCACGGACTCAGTTCCACAAATGTTTTGGAGCACCCCTGTGCCAGGCATGGAGCTAAGACCATGAGCACAAAGCCATATCCTCATTGGCCAGAGTTACCCAGTGCCCCACTTGTCACCGTAGCAGACCAGAGCCTTGCTCCTGGGCTGCCCCACCCAGAGCCCACCCCTCTCAGGGTCTTCCTGAGAACACTCAGCTGTGCCTTCCCTTAGTGGAGTACTACCCTGAGTCATGTCCATGAATTAGTTCATAGCAAAACACACCTTTGTTCTGTAAATGTTGTTTACTGAGGACCTTCTGTGCTCTAGGACCTGTGTAGGGACTGGGGATATAGAAGCAAATAAATACTGTCTCATTTCCCAGGACATCTACTGTCTCTTGGAGGGGGGCAGTTTGGTGTATAGGAAACCATAATAAACGTAAGTACAGGATAAACTGAGAAGTGCGCCATTAGAGATACAGACCACTGTGCTGTAGGAGTTCTGAGATTTGAGTGATTGCTTTCTTTTTTTTTTTTTTAAACCAAATTAATATTGGTTTGAGACTTAAGCTCATGATGCTAAATGATGCTGGAACATCTGGACAATGGGCAAGCCCAGATGTTTGGCTGACAGCAGTGAGCAACCTTGTGTACAGAAGCACCCTGGGGAGTTCGTGCCCACCTGGGTAGTGGGAATGAGGTGCTGGTTCACCAGGCTCCCTTGGGCTGGGCTGCTAATCACACCTAGGCAGGGCCTGCACGCACAGAATGCCATCGCCCACTGCCCCTGCATGCTGACCTTTTAGGCCACGGGAGGACACCTTCATGCTGTCCAGCATTGCTGGGTCACTCCCATTCCCCCAGATTACTCACATGAGTCCTCAGAGACAAGTGTAAGCTTTTCATTTCACCGACCTCATCTGTCAAATGCGAGTCAAGATTCTTCCTCACAAGGTGGCTGGGAGCATCAAATGAGATGAAATACACAGAAGAGCTTTATAAATGTCACATATTGTTAAAGACCTGTCAGGGACCTGGAGGAAGGTCCCATTGGAGGAGAAGCAGAGGGTTCTGGTCCCCTCTGCCCCTACTGAAACTCTGTCCCCATTAAACACTAACTCCCCATTACCCTCTTCCCCTAGCCCCCTAATGTTTCTAGGGTTCCTCCATGTTGTCACAGGTGTCAGAATTTTCTTTCTTTTTAAGCTATAATATTCCATCATATGTGTCAACCTCATTTTGTTTATCTGTTTACCCATTGATGGACACTTGGGTCGTTTCTGCTTTTTGGCTGTTATGAATCATGCTGCTGTGGGCATGAACATGGTTGAACACCTTTTGAGCATTATCACATACCTGGTGCTGTGCTGGGTGTGGGGGCTGCAGTGGTAAATGAACTTTGATCCCTAGCTTGCAGAGCTTATAGCTTCTGGGAGTGATGTTAAAAAGCAAACAAGGCAATACACACCGTATGAAATTTCTATACATCCTATGAAGGTAATAAGCAGCATCTAGGAGAGAGAATAACTGCAGGTGTGGAGGTGGGCAGCCAACATGATGAAGAGGTCTCAGGAGGTGGCCTGAAGGATGGGATGGGTGTTGGAGGGGTGAAGGGGTGGGGAACAGCATTTAGGCAGAAGGAATAGCATGTGTGAAGATACTGAAGTGCAGCAGGGTTGGCAAATTGGAGGAGTTGGACCAAGTTCAGTACTCAGACTGTCACTTTATTGTGCTGTCCTCTAGGGAGCATCCTGCCCACCCCCAGGCCCAGTTGATTACTTCTGGCCCATCCCTTTCTCCACCCTGGCGCTTATTCCAATCCATTCATACTGCTCCTTTGTTCAGCTGTTTCTCTCACTGGCCAGTGAACTGGTTGAATGCAGGAACTATTATTTTATTTTATTTGGGGGGCATGCTTGCATATCTTGGTAGGTGTCAGTGAGTCTCAGACACCCTTCTGAAGGATGTCATCTGTTTCGCTGACAATTCCCCAAGACCATCGGAACAAAGGGCTTTCTGCCATCTGGGGCCTGCCAGAGCTGGACGTAGAAGCAGCATTAGGACAGTTGGCTCAACCTGGAGGCTCTTCCTCTGTGCCTTCGCCCATGGTGTGCTGAGCCCTTGCAGACTTCAGCATGCAGTGCTGCCGGTTTCAGCCGACCGAAGCTCTCCTGCCCTGTTGCCTCTGAAGCGGGGAGTGTGGGAAGCATCCTGCCCAGGGCTGGGCCAGATGTGGCCAAACCCCCCCTTCTGGCATTTGCTCCGGTCTGCAGATGTCCAGGGCTGCTGTGCCGGCTGAGTGGACTTGGCCAGCCATGATGCAGAGTGTTTGGGGGTTGGTGGCCATGGGCCATGCTCTGCCACCTCTCCTGTTGGCCTTGGTAGCTTCCCAGCTTCCTCTCACATGACCTCTTTCTCTGTTTACTTCTCTCTGGCCTCCCTGCCTGCGGCGTCCCCATGCCACCTCAAGTCTGATCTGCTACACTAGACGCAGCCTCTGCAGTGGCCCCTTCGTGGTGGCCTCATTCCAGAGTGTGTGCTGTTTTTGGCTAACCCTGCTAGCTCATGCTCTTCACCCCCACCCCAGCTCTCTCAACCACTGTGAGTGAGGAATCTGTGAGCTTTTTCATTTTAAACCTACAGTGTTGTATCTGGGGCTCCTCCATTGAATGCCCACAAGGGGATTAGCTCCTGGGGGTGCCGGTGGTACAGAAATGGGTTAATCTTGAAGTCATGGGATGAACATTCCACAGTGGCCTAGCCCAGAGCTTGACTGGAAACAGATGAATGAGGTAGACATGAGGGGAGGCAGACGTAAGCTGGGGATTCAGGCTCTGAGTGCCCCAGAGAGTTGGGGGAAGGCATTTGTTATGGGTTGAATTGTGTCCTTCCAAAAGATGTTGAAGTCCAGACCTCTCAGTTACCTGTGAATCTGACCTTATTTAGAGATAGTCTTTGCAGATGATCAAGTTGAGATGAGGTCCTTAGGAGGGGCCCTAATCCAATATGACTAGTCTTTATAGAGAGGGGAAATTTGGCAACACACACACACACACACACAGGGAGGGTGCTATGTAAAGATAAGGGCAGAGATTAGGGTGATGTATGTATAAATCAAGGAATGCCAAAGATTTCTAGTAAATCAGCAGAAGCTAGGCAAGAGGCAAGGAACAGATTCTCCCTCACAGCCCCCAGAAGGAACAATCCCTGCTGACACCTCCGTCTCAAGACTTTAGCCTCCAGAACAGAGGCAATGAGCTCTGTTGTTTAAGCCCCCCAGTCTGCGGTACTTTGTTACGGCAGCCTCAGGAAACTACTACAGTGTTCAAGTACCTTCAGAGCCTCTCACCCCTGATTACGGGTCACTGTGCATTAGTTATTGGGTTTCTTCACATCTTATTAATTTGGACACACAGGGGCTATTTTAAGGCATCCAGGCAAATAGTTTAATAATAATAATAATTTTAAAAACTTTTAATAAGACTCTAATAAGAATTTAAAAATTTTAAAAAGATTTTATTTATTTATTTGAGAGAAGAGAGAGAGAACACGAACTGGGTGGAGGGTAGGGGCAGAGGGAGAGGGAGAAGCAGACTCCCCGCTGAAGGGAGCTTGATGTGGGGCTGGATCCCAGGACCCTGAGATGGTGACCTGAGCCGAAGTGAGAGCCTCCACCAACTGAGCCACTCAGTTGCCCCTCTAATAGGAATTTAATAAGAAGCTTGGATATCTTTCCAACTGATGTAGAGCTGGGTAAGGGGCAATCAGACCAGTAATCCCACATATACTTTCATAGGGCTTTGCAGTTTACAGAAGGCTTTGGTATTTGTTATCCATTTGACCTTCAGGGCAACATGGAGCATTCCCATTTTGGAGAGGAGAACCTGAGGCTCATAGATGTTCCCTAATTGTCTTCAGTGGCAGCACTGGGATTTTAAACATCGGCCTTCTGATTTCTGTCTTGCGTCCTTTCTGTGCCTTCACAGCTGCCCCTGAACTTAGAGCAGGTGGGACAGCTCAGGGGCAGCTGTGCCCTCACCTGGTGGCCTGAGGAGTAACACATTCTTTTGATCCTTTTTCAGGAGTGAGGAAGAGGGGACATCAGCTTGCCAGGACCTTTCCAGGTTCTCCTAGGGCTCCATGGTGGCTGGGGGGGGGTGGGGGGGGGTAGGCTGGGGGGTTCTTAGGCCCCTGCTAGAGCAATATCCCATTGTGACAGGGGGCCTTGATAGAGTACTTTAGAGCAGGACACAGCAAGTGGGGAGAGGTTCCAAGTTGGAGCTGGCTGCCTGGGGGGTGGGGGGGGTGGGGGTTGGCATTCAATGGACTTGAGCTGCCCTCCTGTAGAGGGACTGAACAGAACCAAATCTCGTGGGCCAGACCTTAGAAGCTGGAGCATGATGACAGTGTGTGGTCCTGGGCCACTTAGTGGCACTCCTCAGGACCTTGAAAGTGCTTGTTCCTCACTAGGAGTATGAGGCCTGATTTCAAGCCTCTTCAGAGTATGACCTTGAGCAAGTCCGTTGAACTTACTGAGCCTCAGGGCCCACACCTGTAAAATGGCCGGAGGAGTACATCCACCTTGCTGGCAGAGATGAGGAGGAAAGGATATAGTGGGAGCACTTTATAGTGATTGAGCTCAGTGTTATCCATGATAATAGTAAGAGTGAATGTTGGAGTCTTTGGGGAAAAGGCCATAAATCCTGCTGCCCCTGAGGAGCCATAAAGCACCTTTGGCAACTTCTTAAAGGCAAGTCCTGCTCTGCTCCGTTTGCCTGTCTTTTGTTGTGTCTGGGTGTGACTCAAATTCTTTTGCAGTTTTTGGCTTGTTTAGAAAACTCTTCTGGTTTCTATCACCAGAGAGTTCCTTTCCACTCTATCCCGCCCCGCCTCCTCCCTGCCACCACCACTCTGAAGTTGTCATGTGAGTGTTTTCCATGTAAAAAAATCTGGAAAACCCATTCAAGTCAAACAGAAAGACAATATTCCTGAGTCTGAAGTCGACTGAGTTCATTACACCGCCCTGGCACAGGGTTTCTTCAGGCTTGAACATTCTCCAAGCATCAAAAGTCTTTTGGTTTGTAGACTTGAGGGGTGTGAGGCTGAGGGCTGTTCATCCCGAAACAGTCATCAACACATCCCACAGAGCGCCACTGTTTTGGTGGTAGTGGTCAAAACTTCTGTCCCTTCTTCAGGGTGAAGTGCTTGCTGGATATTAAATCCACACACTAAATTAAACACACATCTATGCGACTTTAAAGTCTAGACTCCAAGCAGTTGGACTGTCTCTCAAGAAGCTCTAGCCCAGTCCCTTCATCTTTCAGGTGAGGAAACTGAGGCCCAGGGAAGGGGGATGGTGACTTCCTAGAAAGGAGGGACTGGCCCCCGGGTGTTCTGACTTCCAGGATTTTTTCTGTTCCCCCATCCTCCCCTTCAGGGAAGCACTGACGTGCTGCTAGGGGTTGCCCGGGGAGTACCGGCAGGAGCCCTGATTCAGACTGCTCTACCAGTCACATCGTGGGGCCCAGTTAAACCTGGTGAACGTGGTATTGGTTGATTCAAGCCATTGTCTACTTCAAAAGGCTTTGGTCTCATTGATCCAAAGTACAGTGGGACTTTGAGTTTCAAAGTCAAGTGTCCAGATTCATAAGTTAGGCATCCTGAGGGAGTTATTTGCTCATTTACCATGCACCTGAGCTCAGCAAAAATTCATAACTAGTGGTTAATAGTGCAGGAACTTCTCACTGTTCCCAGAACATGCGGTGACATGTAATACCTCATTTCCTTTGTGCATACTGTTCTCAAAGCCCTGAATGTTCTCTCTCCTAATCCCAACCCCCTCTCATTCTCTGCCTGGTGAATTCCTACTCATCCTTCAAGAGCAGTTTTCCTGACTCATTCGTCCCCTCAACCCGTGGCATAAATAGATATAGTATTTCTACAATCTGCCTCTCCCACTACAGTGTAAACTCCATGAGGGCAGGAACTATACATGGTGATGAAAATGCTTCCTTGGAGCACCTGGGTGGCTCAGTCTGTTAAGCAACTGCCTTCAGCTCAGGTCATGATCCCAGGGTCCTGGGATCGAGTCCTGCATTGGGCTCCTTGCTCCGTGGGGAGTCTGCTTATCCTTCTCCTTCTGCCCCTCCCCCTGCTTGTGCTCTCTTGCTCTCTCTCTCTCAAATAAATAAATAAAATCTTTAAAAAAAAAAGTGCTTCCTTGCAGCAAGGCTCTGTGCTAAGCACTTTACATGCATTAGCTCATTTCATCCGCCATGACATTATAAGGTAGATACTACTACTATCCTCATTTCCTAGATGACGATACAGATTCATAGAGAGGCTCAGAAACTTGCCTGAGGTTACACAGTAGGTGGCAAAGTTAGGATTAAAATCACTGCTGCCATGTACAGTTGTGCAGGCTGCACAGTGCACAAGGTTATCTGGGGGAGGAGCCAGTAGAGGCTGAAATCTTGTTCTCACCTTGCTACAGAGCTGTGAATGTTGGAAGGAAGGGACTCACAGGCACCGTGTGGTCCAGCCCCAGGCTTCAAGCTCTTAACCACTGCAACATACTAGAAATAGAGATATACATATTTATATTGCCGGTGTCTGGCACAGAGTAGGGGCCCAGACACGGATGAAAGTGAGATTATAAACTAGTAGACTTTTCATTTTTTTCTCCTTCCCTTTTTACTCATATCTACAGGGATAGGCCATTACTTAACAGGTTGCTTGGTTTAAGAAACATCTTTTAGTTGACATGCCTCCTAGCAGGTACAAAGAAATGGCTGAAAACCCAGAAAGAAGTCTCCATTTGGAGCTCTGAGTGTTACTCAGGTGTCTTTTATTCTAAGTAACTTCATTCTGCAACTCTGGACCTTTGAAAGTTGTTAAGGGGGTGTGAAAAAGCCATAGGCCAGCAGAAACAGGGCTTTTTTTGAAACCAGCTGCAAGAACTGAACATTTGCTGGTGCATGGTGTGCTGGGTTCTGCTTCTAGTCCTGTTGCATGAACTCTAGATCCTCTAGCTGGGCCTCAGCTTGAGTCCTGAACAAGATGGGGCTGCTGCTGCCCAGCCAGGTAATGTTCTGAGAGTGCTTGCAACAGCTGGTAACAGCAGAGCTGGTGGTTGGGCCTCTGTCACAGGCAAAAATTGGGCTTTAGGATGAAATGACTTCAGAAATGTCTGCGTTTGTCCAAATCAGGGCTGGGGTCTGGAGAGACTGGGGAACAAAGTTCTCTCTGATGGGCTTTTGGTCTGAAAAGTCAAGCGGTGCATTTTGCACCTGATTTGTAATTTTGCAATATCTCCTGTTGACATGGAGGCCTACCACTTGCTAGTTGCATCCTTACACAGGTCTCTTAGCCTTTCTGGGCCTTTGGGTACTCTCCATCAGAAGGGGGGAATGTCACCTGCTACTGAGGATTGTGATGGGGAGTCAATGAGCTAATGTTTATGGAAAAAGTACTTTGTGAATTGGAAAGGGCTGTACAGATGCTAAAACTACCATTATTTGTCATTAGCTGGTTTTTCTTGCCGTTCCCTGGGGGCAGTTGTCTCCCAGCTGCAGTGGCTGAGTGAGCTTAGAAGAGGCGTTGAGGGAGGAGTAGGCAGGGAGGAAAACAGCAAGGCATGCTGAGGACTGGAAGGCTTTTAGGCTGGGTTCTTGTTTGCAAGTGGAGAGAGTGGGTTTTGCTTTTTTCAGTCTGAAGTGGGAAAGTTGATGGTCTTCAGCAGATGCCACAGAGTCGTTTGGGAACTGACTTCTCCCCCTTCCTTATGTGACATCCTGGATACTTGGGGATGTTCCTTAAAACTAGCACATCCCAAGGATGGAGCCAGCCCAAATTTGGGGACTTGGCAGAAGAACACAGGTCCCAGCTTCTGCTCCCTCTAGGCTGGTCTCTTTGCTGTCTGCCGGTTGCCTCATGCTCACACCCACCTCCACACTATCGCTCTGATGTTCCCTCCATCCAGCACATCCTTCCCACGCCCATGCAAATCAGATGCATGCTGCATTCATTCCACAAGTACGTGTCCAGTGTCATTACTCAAGATATGGAGCACCGGAGAAGGCTCCCATTTAGGAGGGGAACAGCAGAGGATGCGAAGTTTCATCCAGACACGTCGAGGGTGAGGAGCATCTGGTAGCTGTCCCGGAGACAGTAGGCAATCAGTGCCTGCAGCTTAGGAGCAAAGTCAGAGGATGGCCCATGGATGTAGGCGTTGTCACATGCGTGTGAGGTAGAGGCACAAGCCCAGGATGACATAAGATGTGAGGAGAGGACAGCAAGAGAAATGAGGCCTTGAGGACAGCATGTGTCATACAGTTAGGTTCAGAAGGGAACTAGCAGACCAGCAAGAGGAATAAGGGCCTCCTGTGGGTTGATCCAAATTGGAATGGTGGGAGAGAATGGTGGGCCAGGCCAGGCCACAGGAGGATGCTGAAAAGAGCCCCAGCAGGGGACCACACACAGCACTTTGAGGATTGACGTCCCCTATTCTCCTCCCACCTCCTGCCACAGGTGAGCTCTTGGTGGTCAGAGCAGTCATGTCTCTCAAGGCTGCTGGTTCACAACAAGGATGGAGAACCCCAGGACTAGAGAGCTCCAGGAGGCTGGAGAACAGGGGTGGTTGGGGGTCAGTTAGGGGCAGAAATGAAGGAATGAGGGGTTGAAACTAGAAAGAGGAATTTGCCAGTTCAGGATTTCAGAGGGCAGTTCCTGGAATTTGACAAGGTCAGGGTGGGCTCTGAGGAGGTGTGGAGCAGAAGATTGTTGGATTAGTGAGGACCAAGAAATGAAGTCAGGGTGATAATTGGTCATCAGCATGGATGTTCAGAGGGCCCCAGACAAGGGCAGAAGTGCATGTCACGAGGAAGCTGCCTACCAGCAGCCAGGTCCACAGCTGCCCTTACGGGTGTGGCTTGGAGATCTGTCAACGACGATTGTTAGGCCAGACACCCAGATATACTATGCTTAAATATGTCAGCCGTCGATCTCTCTCTCATGTGACTGTCCCGCTGGCTCTAGCTGTCAGGGAGGCCTGCTCAGTGAGGTCATGCAGGGCCCTGGGCTCCCTTAACATTATGGCTCTGCCGTTGTCTGGGGTGCTGTCCTTACCTATATGCTGATGCTCGGTCCCGTGATGTCTGCTCACATTCCACCGAAAAACACTCAGTCATGGGGTCACACTCAGTGCAAGGGAAGCTGGGGTGGTTTTATCTGGGTCAGCTGTAAGCCCAGTGAACATTCTGTCCCTGTGGATGAAGAGGGGGAACGTTTGTGGGACCCTCTAGCAATCTGGCACCGATGGCTTTAAGGATTCATCCAACAAATATTTATTGAGCACCTCTTCTGTGCTAGGTCCTGGGGTTACTGAGGTGAAGGAGACAGACCCGATGCCTGCCCTCATGGAGCTCACAGCTTCTTGGGTGGTGTGGTCTTCAGAGGAAGAAAAGAAGGCCACGGAGTGCTGGCTGTAGGCGAACCATGTGAGGGCCAGGAGACCGGCAGCCTTCCCAGGAGAGGGCTGTGAGGAGAAGGGTGCTTCGGGGAAGGCTAAACTTGGGCTTCGGCAGTAGGTAGAGGAAGAGTCATTCATTCACTCATTCATTCAACGGGGACTCACAACGGGACGTGGTGGTAAGTGAAAACAGGTACAGTGCCCACTCTCATGGGGTTTTCTTCCTCATTAATTGGATAATCACATGTATGGGATGAATAATTACAACCTGAGATAGGTAGGGCTTTGAAGGAGCAGAATTTAGATCTGTGAAAGCTTTTACCGAAGGGATCTGACCCAGACTGAGGGTTCAGGGAAGGAGGACTGACCATTTGAAAGATGAATGGGTAAGGAGTGTGCCGGACCAGGGGAACAGCACCTCCAAAGGCCCTGGGGACGGAAGGGCTGAAAAATGGCAGTGTGGCTGAAGCAGAGTGGGGTAGCGGGAAGGAGAGATGTTGGAAAGGTAAGCAGGGGCAAGCACACGCAGGGCCTCAAGGTTCTGGTAAGGATTTTGGCCTTTATCCTAAGAGCCCAGGGAAGCCACAGAAGAGTTTGAAGCAGGAGTGACATGACGAGGACCCTGAAAAGGGCCAAGCCTATGAGGCAATGTCTTTGCAGCTGAAAGGGGGTTGAGAGACTGAGAGAATAGGGAGGACAGAGAAACACCTTGGGTAGGGTTTGTAGCTCACAGGGATGATGGAAGCCGGGAGTTGAGCAGAGGGAGGGGCAGGGCAGGGGCTCATTAACCTCAGGCTTTTCTCTGGAACCAAGCTGTGAAGTGGTGTACCAGGGCCTTTCCCAGGAAGGGCTCCATGGCTGCCTGACTTGCTGGCCATGATGGTGGGCACCTCATCCCAGCATAGCCCCTTCTCAAATGGTGTGACCCTCCTTTCCTGGCAAGAGAAGACCATGGGAGGATGGCCTCTGCTGGGGTCCTTTATCCCTGTCATTGTGGCACTGGTGACTGGCAGGTGAGCCAGGTCCTGCGGTGGGGGGAGGGGGGCTTCTCTGGGTCCACAGGGCTGGCTCCAAAACTGATGGGATCATGGGAGTCCATTCACCAGGAGGCTAGGCCTGTGGGCCCAGATATAGGGCAGGGAATCAGGCTAAGCTGGGTGCTGGACTTGGAACCCTAGGGGAACCTCTATGTGTATTATTTCCCAAGTGTGGGGACTTTACCTGTTTTCCTCTCTGTAAAAGGAGGGTCAAAGGGAAGGTCAGCTAACAGTGAGGTGCAGCATGCATATCATGGGCACTGATAATATTAATATAGACTATCTGGAGTACGGAGTGGCAGTGAAATTCACCTGAAATGCCTATATCATGTAGTGAAAAGGAAGACAATTCTTGAAAGGAGAGGCTTAGCAATCTCCACACCAGATGTCTTCATTATAGGTGTCTTTCAGAATAACCGTGTGTGTGTGTGTGTGTGTGTGTGTAAATTGGCCTGGAGGTCAGGGGATTTGGGGTCCAAGCTCAGAATCAGCAGTAGTTGCTGGGCAATCTTGAGCAATTCCGTTTCCCAATTTATATAGTAGATTAGTTTGTTTAAATGCACAAGGTCCTGAAAAAGATCAGCCCATTTTCAAATCCTGCTGAGCCGTTTACCAGCTGTGTGACTTACAAAACCCCAGAAATAATACTCCCTGCGGGGAATTAAAGGAGGTGCCCCATCGGAGGTGCTTCATTCACACAGTCCTGGGACAGTGAGTGTGCGTTAAATGGAAACAATGGGCCCCAAGTTCCGCAGCTGCAGAGTTGAGCTGAGTCTACCCCAGGGATGACAATGACAAGGGTTTCCACTGGTAGTGTCAGAGTTTCCTATGAGTGTTCCCCACTGGCGGGATCCTGGGGTCTCTGACTCACCCCTGCCTGGCTTATGCACAGGCCCCAGGTTCGACAGCTGTCCCGGGCTGGGGCTTGCCGGAGGACTGGAGCGCCGATCCTTGCTGTGGTTCAGGCCAGGCTGATGGCCAGGATCCCAGCAGTGTCCAGAAGCCCTTTGGTGGGGTCTGCTGCTTTTTTTCCAGTATGTCCCCCACCTCCCACCTCGCCTGCCCTCTCTGTTTTGAAAGCAGCAGCTCTCTAGTTGGGGCTGAGCGGCAGAGTGGCCTAAATTTAGCCCTCGGCTTCAGTGGTGAGCCACAGGTGAAGACCAACGGGAAAGCAAAGAGGCGGTCACATTCTCAAGATACCTTTGGTCAAGACCATAAACAGGTCAACTGTTAGGCCCCCAGAGGGGCCCACGCCCTCTGCTTGTTTTTGAGGGAAGACTGGAAGACAATCTTACTTCCTCTCCGTCTGCCTCTGCAGTTGACCCGCCCTCAAGGAGGCCCTTGGACCCTGCTGCCTCAGCTTGAGCCGCCAGTTGGAAATGTTCTGTCCCCTGGGAGTGGGAGCGCTGGGCTGTGGGGGCAGGCCCTGCAGCCTGTGTTTGGTTTGGCTGGATCTCATCTAGGTTTGGCTCAGACAGACCAGGCCTCATTACGCGGGCGCCACCCCCCTCAGTCTCAGCCAGGGTTGCTGCCTTACGAAGCCTGATCACACAGGTCTGGGGCAGAGGATGCTACTAGTAAGCGCTCACATTTATTGAACACTTGCTCTGTACCAGACATTGTTCGAACAACCTCATCTTTAGCCCATTTTATCTTCCTAATAACCTAAGAAGGGGGTACAATGATTACCTTCTTTTATAGATGAGGGAAGTGAAGCATAGGTAGGGTAAGTAACTTTCTCAAAATCACATGGCTAATAAGTGGCAGAGCTGGGAGTGAAATTCAGCCCACCTCCAAAGCCCAACCCTTGACCACTGTGGTCACTGCCTCTGTCATATAGCTTCGTGCTTTTGGAATCATTTATGTATATTATGTATAATATGTATACTATGTATATCATGTCAGTGAATCCTCAACACACGCTATGAGGTAGGTACTCCTTATTATCATTCCCTTTTTATAGAAGTGGTAACTGAGGCTCCAGCTTGCCCAGGGTCTGGCCAGGAAGCTATGGAGCCCAGCCTGTGCCACCAGGTTGTAGAGCTTATGGTTCCTAGCCCTGTCTACCCCCACTGACCCACTCAAAGCCAGCTTCCCTTGCGTGTGCTCCCACCTGAGCCCCAGATTGTCCTGGAGCCCTTTGTCTCCATGTTGGGAGGGTTGTCCTCACTGTGGTTTATCCTGCGGGCTTCCTCACAGAAGCCTGCAAATGCAGGAGAGGGAGCACGAACAGCTCCGGATTCAGAATTGTAGGCAGCAAGCTCCACGCACAGGTGTTGCTCTTGGAGCCCCAGATATTAGGACTGAAATAGTCCACGGGTTCCTCAAGGATAAGGATTCTTTGCAGTTACTCCATGGGGGAGGGGGAGTGTTAAGGGAGCATCTTAGTACCCCATTCGATATTTTTGCTTTATCTATTGCACATACTGAGGTACTTATTTCATTGCAGCAAAATATACATAACATACAAAACTTAACACTTCAACCATTTTCAGGTTTGCCTGTCAGTGGTATTAAGTACATTCATGTTGCCATGCAGTCATTACCACCATCCATCTCTAGCACTTTTTTGTCTTCCTAAACTGAAACTCTGTCCCCATTAAACACGCACTCTCCATTCCGCCTCTGCCTTGCTCCTGGCACCCACCATTCAACTTGCTGTCTAAATCTGACTGCTCTAGGGACCTCCTATACGTGGAATCATACAATATTTGTCGTTTTGTGTCTGGCTTACTTCACTTAGTGTGTTTTCAAGGTTTCTCCACATTGTAGCATGTGTCGGAATATTCTTCCTTTTTAAGGCTGAATGCTATTCTATGTCTATGGCACATTTTTGTTTATCCATTCATCCGGCTGTAGACACTTAGTTTGTGTCTGCCTTTTAGCAGTTGCAAAATAATGCTGCTATTGTATATTAAGGTTTGTGAAAAAGCTTGCTTGAAAAAAAAATTTGTCTGCCAAAAGAAGTTTGCAAACCACTGCCCTGGTGCAAAGTTGGGGGAGGTAGAGGCTGAGCAAGTGTGAGTCAGGTGGCTGTGCATGAGAGCAAGAGCCAAAACTACAGCCTTCATCCTCTGCATGCAGCCCTTCCCCCCCCCCCAACTGCTGATTCCGATGTATATCAGAGGAAGGAACGAGAATGCAGCTCTGTCTTGGGGACAACTGCCCTGTGTTTCCCAGAAACCTCCTGGAACTGCAGCAAAGACTGGAGTCTGCATTTATTGAGTGCCTGTGGGACCCACTGTGGAGAGGGACAGAGCAGGGTCTTTATCTTACCTCTGCTTCTCACTGGTCATGTGACCTTGGCCAAGGTGTTCACTTCTCAGAGCCCAGGTCACTGTGAAGATCAAATGAGATGCTGCATGTCCAGGGCGTCCTGGGCAGCGTCTGGCTCACAGTGGCCACAGGAAGAAGGAGCTGCAGCTCTATGTGGCACTGCTGGGGATAAGGAGACCAACAAGACAGGCTCTGGCCCCTGAGGGTTCTTCTTAGTGCATCGGATCCAGAGTCACATGAGGTTGATTTGCCCCCTTATCAGTGATATTGACATTTATCGGTTGATTAAGGTGGTGTCTGCCAGGTTTCTCCATTGCAAAGTTAATTAACAAGTGTTTTATACTTGTCAATTAATTAGTATTTAATAAGCATTTTGTGGGAACTGCTCTGAGACTATATAAATATTCTATCCCTCATCAAACTTTCACCCTGTAGTTTTCGCATTGTGTTTTGCCAAATGTTGCTTTTATAATTCCATCATTCCTTTTACATTCATTATTTGGAATTTTACTGCAAGGCAGAGCTTTCACTTCTCCTTTATTTGTTCATTCATTCATTCATTCATGTCAGCATAGACTCATGAATTTCTGTTTTATTCAGTGGGTTATAATCTGTAATCATGCATCATTTATTTTGATGCTCAAATTGTTTTCTCTAACTTTGAAGATACCTAACTTAGGTGTCTGTTGGCAGGGGGCTTCCCTTCCTGGCTGCAGGGACCCCTCCATAGGGCCCCTTGACTGTCCTTACCACACGGGAGCCAGCTTCCAGAGTGAGTGATCCCCCAGAGAAGAGTAAGGAGGAAACCACAATGCCCTTATGACCCAGTCACAGAAGTCTTGCTAGTGCTTCTGCCACGTTCTATTTATGAGAAACAAGTCACTTAAGGAGAGGTGAAGGATGCTTGTAGGCCCCTTTTGAAGAGAGGAGGTCAGAGAATTTGTGGTCAAATTATAAAACCACCATACAATATGTGAACTCTTACTAACTCTTTCATCCCTAGCAGAACCCCATGAGGTAGGCATTACTCTGAACGATTAAGTTCCTTGCCCAGGGTCAGACAGTGATAAAGCTGGGATTTGGATCCGGGCAGCCTGGCTCCTGGGCCCATGTTTTCAGCTACTACCTGATCCGACAGGGCCTTGAATCCTTGGCTAAGCTGAGCCAAGGAAATGGAGGATTCCTGGAGGTTTTCAAGGGGAAAAAGACATGATCCAGCCTCCTTGTGGAGGGCAACATGCAGCAGAGTGCAGGATGATGGGAGAGGTGAATGTCCACCTGCCTTCTCAGATGGGGCCTGCATGCAGATTCCTTTTCTCCCTCCATAGCAGGGAGGCCTATCTTTTCACCTGCTGCTTTCCATCTGTTCATTTTGCAGGTAGTTAGAAAAAAGAACAACAGTGTAAATAGTTTTTTAAAAATGGTCAGGATGATCCTGCTGGCCTCCCTTTCTTGGCAAAGTGTCAGAGAAGGCTGGGTATGGAATACCTATAGTGGTGGTGGTGGGGTGGGGAGTGGAGAAAAAAATGGAACAATATGAGACATGGTCTTTACTTTCAGGAGCATGTTATTGTTTGGAAGAGAAAAATAGAAACACAAATTTATTTAAGACCCCGATTACATATAATTAACAGTTAAATCATAGGGCCAGTGGTTGTGTCTTAGTTGCCTTTATATCCCATCACGATGCATAGCAGCGTGCCTCGTTTTGCTTATTGATTGCTTGTTAAGTGAATGAAAGACGGATAGATGGTGTCCTACCATGGTGTGACTGTCAGAGACAAGAGGGAGGTGGGTGGTGAGGACAGGTGAGCTGGCCAGGAGAGGTGAAGGTTATGAAACATCTGGCCTCAGAAGGCAGGATTAGGAGACTTAGCAGATGTCAACAGCTGAGGAGGTGTCATCAGGGATCTACAAGATTGACAAGCACCAGGAAAAGGGCCAAGAACTCAAGGACAGGCAGATACCAGAAGTCAAGAGAGGTCTGGCATGGGGAGTCTGGGGGCAGGCAGGTGTTAGCATCCGGAATCTAGGCGAAGAGGCAAAGAGAGTTACAGCCTCAGGACCAGAGTACAGAACATGGGCTGGAGCCAGGGACAGACATGCTTTGCCCTTTGGTGCCCTCTGAGCTCATATGGGCCTGAACTGGTGTAAGAGGGGTTCACTGTCAGGAATGTGAGCAGGAAGGGACCTGGGTGAGTTGGGGAGGCTCCTATGGCTGCCCATGAGCTGTGCCAGGGAGCTTGGAGGCGGGGAGAGGGTTTCATTTGAGCCAGCCTACTGCAGTGTCCTGCAGATGACTGAGGCCTTCACACCCCCAAATTCTGGGTTATGGTGCAGACTAGAGTGAGGGTGAACCTACTCACAAGGGACTTCTAGTATTGGATTCCTTAGGAGAAACCCAGGCCTATAGTGCAAATGAGACCCAAGGAACACAATTGCCTTGGAAGCCTGTCTCAATTCTGTACTTTTCCTACCATGCAAAGAGATAGAATAGCTTAAATTTCTCTATAGAGAAGGTTTAAGTTCGTGATTTGAGCCTCAGCTTTGCTACTTCCTTCTTGAAGGACGTTAGGTAGGTGATATGGGATAATTCCTCACCTGGAATATGGGGATAATTAATACCCACCTCCTGCATTTTTGGGAGAATCACTTCAATCAGACATGTGAATATAATTGTTTGAACACCCAAGTGCTGTGTGAACCTAAGGGAATATTACCGTGAAATAAACTTCACCTAGCAAAAGCTGAAAGAACTTAATATTGTCAGTGGATCCCTCTTTACGTAGGATCCTGGACATCCCAGCCACGTTCACAGGCGAGCCACAGAAATGACTCACTGCCCTTCTGTGGCTCACGGAGCAAAAACTCAAGGAGAATCTGGTTAATAAAACCCTCCAATTTGACTAGAATCCCTCCTCACCCCCAACTTTTTGTAAAGGACTGGTTGGTGTCTTCTGTGAGAGTATCATATAGAATCCTGCCAGCTTTGAGAAGACAAGACAGCCAGACAGAATCCCTGGGTGGATCACGTGGTTTCAGCCCAGCTAGGAAGGGGCTTTGCACTTACACAGCCCTGCTGTTCCAGCCAGGCTCAGTACTTCTTGGTAATACCTGCAAGAGTTATTTTAGTTGGATTTTCATAGAGACCACAAAAGGATTAGAGAAAATAACAGCAGCTGTTATTCACTGAATGGTATAAGAGCAACCTCTGAGTCTGAGTGTCCCCTTAAAGAATCTTCCCTCAGCCTGAAAATACTCCTCTAAGATTACTCACTGCATTACTTCCCGTGTAACCAGAAGTTGTCCCTGCTGCCTGTTGAAGTTTGTATCTGATCTGTTTGGTGTCTACATATGTATGGGCTGTAAATGTATGAGTTGCCCTCAACCGTGTGACCTGGTTTGTATTTTCCTCTTAGAATCCTCTTATTTTAATTCCTGGTGTCCCCCAACATCGTTTAGAGAAGGCTGATTGTAGAATGGCCAAGAATGGGAACTCTGGGGACAGAGTATCTGTCTCATAGGGTTATTTTGGGTTGTAAGGTATGTAAGGTGCTTAAATAGTGCCTTGTACCTAGTGAACACTCAATAAATATCATGGTTTTTTTTCAAGTAACATATATGGTATTCATTACCCCTAAGAAAAATATACCCCCTAGAAATATAAACATCTTGAAAGGTTCACATAAGTCCATGGATCCATACTTGGAATATTAAAGCAAACTAAGGTGCTTGGCAGTACAGAGTATAGTGATGAACATTTGTATTTATTTGTGAGTGAAGGGTACAGGGGATGCCCCTTTGAGGTGCTAAATCCTGCTGTGCTGGGCTGCATCCTATATGTTGAAATACACACCCAGGTTTTTCCCTTCTGCCCTTACTTTCCCAGAACTAGTTGATGTCAGCTGGGAGATAGATTAGTAGCTCTTGCTTCGCTGGCCAGTGTGGTTCTTCCCCACTCCTAGGCTGGAACCTCAGTGCTTCAGTGACAACTACCCCTGGAATACAGTATAGGGAAGGTAATAGGTCTCCAAGTCAAGTGCCCCATGAGGGGCAGGGTTCCAGAGCCAGACTTATGGCTTGAAATATGGGACTGGAATTCCACTCCTGGGAAAGAAGATTGGAAAAAAGCTTCTCTTGCTTGCTGCCCAAGCTTATGGCAGATACAGAGTGATGCACCAACATGTCCTTGCAGATGATACCTGGAAAGTCACCCAGCAGCTCAATGGCAGGACCTGCAGTGTCTCCTATTATTACCATGGTATTTAAGCCCTGCTACTGGGGTCTCATTTTGCACTGGGGACTCTGGTGAGCCAAGAAAAGCCAACTACAAAATGCTAGGGGGCAGGGGAGAGGGGGGTATGGTGAGAGAGAAAGAGAGAGTATGCAACAAACAAAACAAACCTCCTGTTCATGATGAATATACACTTCTAAATTCTAAAAACACTCAGGAGGAAACTTTGGCTAAGGAAAAAGGAGAAAGAAAGAAAGAAAGGAATATAGTCAGTGCAGTCAACAATAGGGAGGTGAATTCACAAGAAATAAGAGCAAAAGCTAATAATGACTTCAAAATATGTGTGATGAGGATCCTCAAAGGTCTGAAGAAAGGAGTAGCATCTGTTAAAAAAAAAAATAAATAGTGAAATAAAATGTAAGCAGAAACAAAATAAGAATGCAGGACATAAAAAGAACAAATTAGAATTTTTTTTTTTTTTTTTTAAGATTTTATTTATTTGACAGAGACAGTGAGAGAGGGAACACAGGCAGGGGGAGTGGGAGAGAGAGAAGCAGGCTTCCCACCGAGCAGCAGCCCAATGCGGGGATCACGAACTGAGTTGAAGGCAGGTGCGTAATGACTGAGCCACCCAGGCACCCCCAAATTAGAATTTCTTAATAGAACCTCAGTAGATGGGGGAGCCTCAATGCTGGACATAACCGAAGAAAGATTCGTGACTTAGGCATCAGAGTAAGAAATTGAAAATGTGAAAGAGCAGTTGAGAGACACAGAGAATATGTATACCAGTGTACGTCAATCAGAGTTCCAGAAGAAGAGAGCTGAGAAGCAGTATTTGCTCTTGAATTCACATTTTCCCATAACTGAAGAAAGACATGAGTTGGGATCGAAAAAAGCACGGTGACTGACAAATAAAAATAAATCTACACCATATATCAAAGTGCAGCTTCAGAATCTCAAGAATGCAGACAAACTCTTAAAAGCTCCACAGAGGAAAGAGAAATTACCTACAGAGGAGTAACAATTAGCCTGACAGCAAACTTCTCATCAGCAATAACAGCTGCCAGGAGACCATGAAGAAGTATCTTAAAAATGCTGAGGAAGAGGAGCTGTCAACCTAGAAGTCTATGCTCAGCTAAACTAGCACTCAAGAGTGAAGATGGTACAAAGCATGTTCAAATATACAAAAAGAAGGTGGTTTAGTACACACTGACACTTCCTGAAAGAAATATTAAAGTGTAAACTTTATTCAGAGGAAAAGTGAATATTGAGATTAAAAATGGCATGACCAAAAAAAAAAAAAAGATTGAGCCTAAAAATTGGTGATTATGTTGGCTGCAAATTTACATAACTGTTGATTGTATTAAATAAAAACTTTTGTGCGCCCCCTCCCCCCAAAAAAGTGCAAACAGGGCTGTTTCTACTTCCTTTCATCTGATCCTTGCTGTGTGAGAAGCAAGCCCGGTGTTGCCAGATCACTGATCTTTCAAGACAAGACACAAAGCCAGGACTTTTATGTGAAGTCTCCTGACTTTTATGGGTTTGCAACAAATTCAGAAATTTTTAATGTGCCAAACTCTTCAACACTTTGTGGATTCAAGAAAACTTCACAGTTCAATCCCAGGTTTTGGCAGAAAAAAAGAATAGAAAGAAAAGAAAAGAAAGAAAGAAAACTTCATCCAGCCATTCAGCCTGCCATTGGTGACCTCAGGTACAGGCACTATTTCAGTGTCCCTTTGGCTCTCTGGTTTCTATCGCATGAGCAGGGATGCCTTCTCAGAAGAGGTGGTGCTTGGGCTGGGAACCGAAGGAGGAGAGGAATTTAAGGAAGTGGGGAGGGGTGGGAAGGGTACTTGAGACCTGGAGGTAGGAGTGTACCTGGAGTGGTTTGGGAAATAACGAGTTTGATGGGGGCGGGGTTTGGGAGGAGGAGGCAAGGTTGGTTGGGGCCAGAGATACTTGGATATTGTCCTGTATCCTCATGTCCTCCTTAACATCTGGCAGTTGGTCTATTTTGAGTCACAATGTTTAGTGTCTTACATCATTCCCCGGGGATGGCCATGGTGAATAAATGAACCAAACAGTTTTGGTGAGGAGGGTGAGAATGCCAGTGAAAAAGGCAAGAAGAGAAATCCAGGGACGTATGGGAGAAGATGTGGTGGATGGGATGCTTCCCAAGGAGCTATGTAATGTGTCAGCCAGTCCTTTAATTAGAAACAGTGATGGAGAAAGCATGGCTGCAGTATGGTAATTCACGTGGGTTTCTCAATAGCTTCAGTCTCTGCTTCTGCATTTTTCTAAATGGTAGTGTTGCAGTGTTCTGAACCAGCTTGGTTCCTTCGAAATAGAACCACAGAAACAAATGGAGGGGGGCGGAGGTGGGAGCGGTGGAGGATAGCTGGGATGTGAGTCAGGAGACCCAGGTTCTGGTCCTGTTCTTGCCATCAGCTCCTTCACAGGCAGATCTGCCTTACTGGGGTTTGAATTCCAAAGTGAGCATGTCAGACCATGCCAGTTCCTGAAATTGCCCCTAAAGTATAATGTACATTTTTTTTAGTGTCTGTAACAATATACAGTAACATGTGTGTATATATGTATATATATACATATACATATATATATACATACACACACATATAGTAATGTGCCATGAGTACATATAACAAGATAATTTATTATGGAGAAAATTACATTTTTCAAATGATCTTTTCATCCTCTTTCTTGTCATATGTATATTTTTATTTTGCATAAGTCAAGCGCTTGTATGTTGCAGCTGGATTGTATGACCTTGAGCATAAAAAAAATCCCTTTGAGCCTCAGTAAAATAAAATGACTGGCCTAGATAATTTCTAAGTCCTCATCCAGCTCAAAATCATTGACTCTTTGACATTGTAATTGTGTGTTCTTGTTGCAGGAGGCATGGCTGAATGTGGTTAGGGGCACAGATTCTGTGTCTGGTGGGCTGGATTTTCATTTTGACTTTACCCCTGCTTAATTGTTCTTTTAAAATCTGTAAAATGGGGATAATAGCACCTGCCCCATAGGGATGCTGTGAGGATTAAATGATCCTTATAAATGCTTAGAACGATGTCTGGCACATAGTATTTACTCACTAAAAGTTACCTATTATTATTATTGCTACTATTTGTAAAACACTGGAGTAAGTGCTCTTGGGAATACAAAAGGAGGAGTCATCACAATTGAAATGGATTTCTAGAAAACCGGTACTGTCAGTCTAATCAAGGCTTACTCATGCTGCTAATGTACAAAGAGTTTATTGTAAGCATATAATAGGCCATGTTAGGGCTATTGAGGGTGGGGTTCCCTGGGAAACAGGTGTTGAGATGGAGATTACTATGTGGGACATCTATTAGGGTCAACGCCCGTGAGAGTGAGGCAGAGGGAGCAGTACCAGTGAAGGCCTCAGCCAACTCCGTGCAACAGTCCGGAACCTGGAGAGGCCCTCAGAGTCGTCTCAAGTTGGAGCAAGGGGTCCAGGCCTCTACACCCCCATGCTGATCAGTCTTGGATGTGGGCTGCTGCTGGAAGGCAGTGTGACCTGCGGTGAGGCACTTTTCTTCAATCTCCACAGAGGGCTGACAGCACTCCCAGCAGCTGGGGGCAGGAGGCCTCCTTTCCTGAAAGTGAATCTGGTGGCTCACCACAAAGCCCAGGGACTGAGAACAGCACTAAGGCAGTCCTGCCAGGGCTGGAACGGGGAGGTTAGGAATGGGGGCTGCTGGGCTCATGTGCCAGGGCTGTGTGAGTTTTGTCTATGCTGCTGTCTGCTCCAGTCTCCTGCCTCAGTCTCTGAACATGCGCCTCCTCCACCTGTTCACTTTGCACGTGGCCCAAGAGTCTGCATGGCTTGTCATGACTGACATCAAAGACCCCTGTGTCTTAGTTCAAACGTTTGGGAGAGAGACCAGCCTATGAGTAGACACCCTCTCCACACCGCCAGCTTGGATCGGCGTCCATTCCCGGTCACTGGAGGTGGGGGGCTGGATCATGTTGTACCCCCCTTTCCTGGGGCTGTGGCCGGACAGGCCCTGTAGAACGTGTCCCTGGGACGTTTGACAGGGGCTTACCAAGCACCTCTGCTGTGCCAGGCAGTATTCGAGGCCCAGGGGCTGCTTCAGGGAAGGCCTCAAGGCGAGCACATTCTATGGGGCGGGGGGAGACCAGCTGTGAGGACGTCAGTAAGGCCTGATGGAGGTGGCCTGGGATCTAGAACAGTGTCTTCACAGGGCACCTGCGACGGTGTGGGAGGAGTGGCCGGAGCTCCCCTGGGACCTGGTCTGCCCTTGTTTCTCCCTCCCCTGAAGCCTGGAGGTTTCCTTCCAGCTGGCTCGTCCCTGCTCCCTCCTCTTCCTCTCCAAACCTGCCTTTCAAGAGGAGCAGCCCTTTCCTTACCATTGCTTTCCCTCCTGCTCCTTGCTGCCTCGTAGGTAATCCAGTACCCCACGGCTGACGGCCACCCCCCCCGGCCCCCCAAACCGGTGGCCCCTCGCGTCTTTCCCATGGCCGCGGCTTTCACAGCCATCCTCACAGACATGAGACCTTGGGATGACCTGTGGCTCTGCTCTTTCCATCTAGCCAGCCGGCAAGCCGTTTGGCGTCTGCTTCTCACATCTGTCTCCTCTTCTTTGACCGGTTCTGGCAGGACCATCCGAACTACCCCCCTTGGCTTTGGTCTCTCCTTTCCAGCCCCTCGCGTTAGTCAGCCAGATTAATATTCCTGAAATGCACCGCTGATGTCACGTTCTTTGTCTCGATATTATCTTCTGGATAAAGTTCAGCCTCTTTCTCTTGGCCTCTCAGAACTTCCTTGACCCGGCTCCAAGTTGCCTTGCCAACTGACGATCCTCCTTTTTAATATTGTTGATGGCCGTGCTGCACACATCCAGAAGGAGTCCCCAGGTAGGCCCCAGGCTTCCCTCCCTCCAGGGGGGGCTTCCGTCCCCCTCTAGGCCTTTCCCCCATTCTCCTCAGTCCTTGACTCATCTTTCTTTCTAGAAGCCTTGCCTGATTCCCTCAGCCAGATATGGCCTATCTTGCCCTCCTCCGAACTCCTCAGACTCCATGTGAATCTCACCCCTAACCCCCTGTTAACTGTACTATAGGCCATTCCGCACGCGGTGGAAGGCTTAAGGTACCTTCCCCAGGCCACCCCAGAAAAAGACATAGTCTAAGTAAAAATATGGTGTCACTGTTCTCACCCAGCTTCAAGACAACTTCCCTAGTGTCTGCTTTCAGCAGATCTCCCCCCACTGGGCTCTACCTGTGTAGAAAGACTTGAGGCCTCTGAGGACAAGGTCAAAGTCCAGGTATGGGTTAGGCCTCTATGGCACTTGGCCAGGGGCTTGCAGAATGTGGCCAAGGAAGGAGTCCTTGGCTGAATGCAGGAATGCCACGACGTACAGCTGCTCCTGGGATTTTCTTTTTCTCTTTTTTCTCCATAGAGGTGAAACATAACTTTCGTTTCCTTTTGACTGGCTGTTTGAGAACAGTGCTGCGGGCTCCAGCAGTCAGCTCTCATTTCCTGACACGGGTCTGGGGTGAGAAGTAGCAAAGAACCCGCAGCATTAGGAAGGTAGCAAAGGTCCCTTACAGTCAAAATGCAAGAACTTCTCCTGCAGCCCTCAGAAGGCTGTCCCCAGGCCCAGCCCGCTCCGAAGGTGCACTGGAAATGTTCTGTGGCCTTTATCTGTGCATAGAAAAGGCTCGTATTTTTCCTTTTCTGAATTCCAGTTGACCTTGAAAGTAAATACAGAAAAAGTTCTTGGGGTGATGATTGGGTCTTCCTGGTGCTGGCGCCTCTGGACTCCCTTTTCCTCTCCCACCCTCCTACTTCAGGTCTCCAACCAGCTAGCTATGTGTCTCATCAGGCCTTTGCCAGGCTGTGTCTTCTGTTGGGAAGAAGCCTCCCTGACACCCTCCCCTCACCCCACAGGCTCTTCTTCAGCCTTTAGATTTCTGCTTCTATGTTACCTGCTTCCACCCCTGTGTCAGTCAGGTGCGCCTGCCCTGTGCCTGCCCTGCGCTTGTCTTACCCCTACCCCAGTGTTCATCTCACTGAAGTATAATTGCTTGTCAGTCCTCCTTCCGGGTCTGCATGCTCATGAAGGCAGGGTGGGGTCTGCCTTGCCCACCACCGTACCCCTAGTGTTTAACACAGTGCTGGACACATGGTAGGCACTCAACAAATACATTGAATGAACGGATGGAGGCATAGGTAGGTGGATGGGTGGATGAACAGATGGGTAAAACAGGTGCTACGAGTCTGTGAGTACTGCCACAGAATTGTGCGTGCCAGCCACATTCACCTCAGTGGCATTTAGCAACACGTGTTTATTGCTCAGGCTTCTGGAGTTATCTGGAGGTCAGCTAGGCAGCTCTGTTGATCTTGGCTGGGCTCACTCACAGGTCCGGGGTGGGCCGTTTTTGGCTGGGGTGACAGAGGCAACTAGGGCAACACATCTCCACTCATTGTGTCTTACCCTCCCACAGGTTAGCCTGGGCATGTGTTCCCGGTGATGGCCGGGGTGTAGGAGTGAGTGGAAACACTCAAAGCCTCTGGCGTCCAGGCCTGAATGGGCATACCACATTCTCTTGGCCAAAGCAAGTCATAGGCCAGCCCAGATTCAAGGGATGGGGAACTAGATTTCACGACTTTAGTGAGAGAGGGACTGTCAAGTCACGAGGCAAAGATTGTGGGTATCGGAAGGACTGAGGAAGTGGGGCCATTAATGCAATTAATCTGTCACACTGGGCATCAAAAATCCTGGGTCACAGTTCACAACTACTGGGGGCCTCGGGGAAGCCACACATGTCAGACGGATTTAGGAGATTCACTTTACTCACCTGGAAAATGGAATAATGATGTCTACCCTGCCCGTCTCATATGATGACAAGGAATTTGTTCATTCTTTCATCAGCCCATGCTCAGAGTTCGGGAAGGATGATAAACTGTGAAGTGCTGTGGTGTGGGAAGCAGGGTGACTCCTCCATCGGCACCCACCCAACAGAACTGGGGTGGAGTGTGGGGCAGCAGAGGGGGATGGTGAGACCAGGAGCCAGCCTGCCAGCCCCACACCTAGGCTTTGGTCCTCCACTGTGCACAGAGGCCATGTGGGGTCTAATAGATAATGGATGTAAATGGGTTTTGGAATGCATGAAGCACTGTGTGGTTGTAAGGTATTAGACACAGGACCACCTTTGCCAGAGTAGCTAGTGGACAAGTCTGGCTTTAGCCCACAGCCCTTCCTCTGTCTCATCAGGAGATGAGATTGTTGGGAGCATATTATTCTGTAAAGGTGTTTCTGTAGCCCAAGACAATGGCAAGCGAGACTTACTAGGTCTTTTCCTGCAGGAACACTGGGAAGTGCTACCTGCAAAATTGTGGGTGACCGTGCCTTGGGCTTATCTGCCCAGGGAGAGAAATCCAGGGCTGGTGTTTTCCCAGGGGCAGTTTCTTTCTCAAGTCCTGCTTGGTCATCTCCTTGGAAAAAAGTCTGTGTTTCTGGAGAAGCAGGCATGTTCTCCTCCCTCCTTCCCTCCCCCCTCCCTCCCTCCTTCCTCCCTCCTTCCCTCCCTCCCTCCCTCCCATAAGTTTAAGGTCCCGGGTGATTAGCAGCAGCTCTGAAATGCTAATGGGAATGCTAATGGGAGGTTCGCTGGGTACTTGAGCTAAACCTGATCCGTGGGCATTTCTCCCACTGGCTTTGGAGGAAAACACCCATCAAAACAACAGCCCCTCTCTGGCTCTGGAGACAGTCACGGGGGTGGAAGGTGGGGCTTGAGGCCTTTCATTCCTGAACTCAGAAAGTGGGGGGTAGAAAGCTGGGTCTTGCAGGATGGGAGGGAGAGGCCAGAGAAGAGTAATAAATTCTCAGGGTCTAGGCGCCCATCTGAGCTGCGTGGACTCTGGCTCGCACCATGTCATCTGTTCATGTGGCTCAGGCGCGGGCTGCATTCCTTTCTCCCTGAGGCTTCACATCTCTCCAAAGGCCGTCATCTGGCTGGCCCTGTGGAAACACCTGGCTCAGAGTGCGTCCAATTCCTGCAGCGCAAAAGGAAGCGCTCGAACGCTCTTCGCTGACAGCACGTTGTTATTTTTCTTTTCCCTCTCTCATGAATCATTGTGCCTGGAATCTTCCCTGGAAGCATTCATTGGGCCAATAATTCTGTCCCCAGTACTGGGGACTCTGGTGCATTGGTGAACAATCATCCAAGGCAGCTGACGTTGTGGGTGGGGTATAGGGGGGTGAGCCTTTTTGGGCTCAGGTTCTGCCTGGTGGCACATGCTGGCTGGGGGGATTTGGGGAGCTTATCATGTGAGCCTCAGTCTCCTCGTCCATGAGCTCCTCTGGGTTTGTGGTCAGCATTACATGAGATCGCGTGTGTGAAATTGCCTTGCATAGATGGGTTTTGAATCTGATTCAAAACTGATCAACCCCCGAGGCCCCTGATCCCTCACCTCACTTCTCTGGTGGCTGTGGTAACCCGACGTTCATGTTCTCTACAGAAGGGGATATCCAGGCAAGGGCCCAGCAGTTCCAGGTTTCACAAAGTGTCTCACGTGGGCCCCGAACAAGCCTGCTGGGGCTGTAGCTGACGTCTGCTTCCCGCCAGGCGCCAGGAGTGAAGCATCACTGCCCCGTCGCACCCTGCAGGGGGTGCCCTTGTGGGATTACCAGTCTTGTTCCAAGACCTAGTCCTGTGCTCTCGGAGCTCCATTCCTTCAGGTGCCACTGAGTTCTCGCTGGTCTCTGTCACCCCAGGGCCATCCTCAGTCTAAGGCCAAGTATGGGAAAAGTCCTTACCTCCAACTCTGCCACTCTTTGTCATGAGATTCACAGTGTCTCCCATAGCACATCTGAACTGGGCCTTGACATGTGATTAGGAGTTCACACTAGTAGGGTGAGGGGTAACTATGACACTTATATTTTACTTAGAAGCTGCCCTTTCTCTCAGACTGACGCCCTCTTTATAGGTTTATGAAATCACTTCTGCAGACTGATGCTGGGGTGCCTGTCCTACACATGTCTTCGAGGTTTGGGCTGGAGCTCCACGCATTTTATCAGCAGCTGCCGCATATCACATTTTTATCCCCACTACCTGCGGGTGCAGCAGGACTCTGAGCTGCACGCTGTAAGGGAAAAGGCTGTGTGTGACCTCTACTACTAGAAACTCCGCATTTGAAATTGGCCTTGTGGTACATCCACGGAGCTCTTGTCAAAGTTAACAAACCAGGATTTGCCAGTCAACATGTGAAATGCCTGCTTTATGGAAGGAATTTAATAAATATCTCCCAGTTGATTCTCCCTGTCCCTGACTGTAGTATTGCAGTGGCCTCCTAACTGGTCTCCTTATCTCCCATCTCCTCTACTGATCATTCACCTGTCCTCCATGCTGCCATCGGGTTTTTCTGTAACCTTGACTGTGGGGTAAAATCTGAGCCCCTGAATGTGACCTTCAAGGTTGTTCACTCTCTGGCTCCAAGGAACCCTTTCTACCGGAGCTTCTTCTGCCTGCTGCTAAACTTCAACTTCCAGCCTAATCAGACCCTTTGCCAGTGTTTGAACAGGCCGTGCACTTGCAGATCTTGGGGCCTTTGTCTTCTCACTTATCCCTGTTCTAAGCCAAAGTGTGGGAGAAGCCCTAGTGATGCTGCCTTTTCTGCTGTCCCCTAACCTGGTGAACTCCTATCCACTCTCCATGGCCAGGCCAGGGGAAGCCTCTCTGACCACTTTGGCTCCTGCCATCTCCCCTGCAGAGGTCCCTGCTTCCTTCTTGGTGTGCGCATAAGCAGTTTTGTGCATATCTGTTCTAGCTCATTGTAATGTGATTTTTTTTTTGTCTATGTTGGTCTCTGCTGAATTCCTCAAAGGCAGGTCCTCTGTCATCCCTGTAGATGTGTCCTCCTGTCCTTGCACAGAGCCGGGGCAGATGCTAATGAATCTTGAGTGAATGTGGAAATGAATGAATATAGAAACAGAAAGTTAGATATGAATTGGGTCATGCACATCTGAGGAGGAAGGGGGGATTTTGAGTACTGGAGTAAAACATAAAATTAATATAAGATGGAGAGGAAAGAAGGTATCTGTGAGATTTCTAGGTCTAGGTAGAAAGAAGAGAATTTTTGTCTCCCTCGTGGGCATTGTGAAAAGACTTGCCAGAGTTGAAGATAAAGCTATTAACTTAGAGGAGAAAAAAAGAAATACAAGGGCATGAATAAGAATGATCTTTCAGATTTAAACATTTAAAATGCATATGTAACATTTATTGAATTCTCTGGCAGCATGCCAAGCACTCTTGCATGCATAATCTCATCTAATGCTTTTAGCACACTGTAAGGTAGTTATTCAACTTCTTCAAACCTGAGACTTGAAGATAAATAGGAGTTAGATGGGATAGCATGGAGAAATGGAGAGAAGAAGAGAAGGGCATTTCAGGCAGAAGAAAGAGCAAGTGCGAAGGCCCTGAGGCAAGAAAGAATTTGGTATGTTCAAGCAGCAGAGAGAAGGCTGGGGGTGCTGGAGGATAGTGAGTAGGGGGCAAATGGGACCAGCTAAGGCTGTGGGGGGAGGGGTAGAGAGACCATATATAGAGTCTCGTAAGCCACATGAAGGTGGAGAGTAGGGAGGGCAGAAACTTGCTGGTGGTGGTATGAATTAGGTTTTTACTTTCCAAAGAAGAATTGATTTGAAAATATTGGGAAGAGGGCAACAGTAATATGGGGGCTAGTTTAGGGGGCTGTTGTGCTTGTTCAGCTCAGAGATGATGGGGACTTTAACTAGGGTGGTGGTAGTGGAGATAGAGATAAATAGATAAATTCAGAAATGTTAAGGCAATCGAATGGATAGGACTTGGTGATGGATGGAGGCGTGGGGGTAAGCAAAAGGTAAGGAATGACTAGATGTTAGCTCAAGCATGTAGGGAAATAGAGGTGCCATTTCCTCACACAGGGAATATTCAGGGAGGGGTGAGTTTCAGGGTGGAACGGTGGCAGGCAGCTCATGGGCACAGGGGTCTATGGAACTCCCTGGGAGGAAATGCTGGCTTTGATGATCACTTGGGTCCCTAGAATTTCTGAAAGTAGGACCGGGGCTAGACTGCCACCCTCCATATCAGGTGCCTGTAGGTCTATG
Organism: Neomonachus schauinslandi; assembly: GCF_002201575.2. Classification (NCBI taxonomy): domain Eukaryota; kingdom Metazoa; phylum Chordata; class Mammalia; order Carnivora; family Phocidae; genus Neomonachus; species Neomonachus schauinslandi. The sequence goes on from NC_058403.1 coordinate 164,288,512, forward strand.
ATGTCTCTTTCCTGTGGGGGAGTGATGGGTGAGAGCTTGTCATGATCATGGTTTTGCCTAGTGCCCCTTGACCATTCAAAGACAGACACTGAACAGGAATGAGCATCACTGGCATTTGTCTGTGCTTGTTGATACTTTATGTTTCCTGCCATAAAGTACTTTCAGGGTCCAAAGGCTTAGTCCTGGAAACTGAAATGCAAAATTAAATGGCATTTTATCCGTTTGTCTCCCTGATAACCCAACCCACAGCATCCTCCCTCATTGGGGAGGGAGAATGGTGAGTGAGACTTTGGAAGTTAGAATCTGTTACTGTTGTGTTCTTGCTGAAGCAGACTACATCAGGCAACTTACCTCAGTGCCAAGGAGAAATTACCAGAGGCGAAGGGAGGAGGAAGGGGAAGGACTGGGCGTTGAAGCTCATCTCCATGTGGTCAGTGTAGGTGGTGGGCACCTTGGCTGTGAGATGACTCTTACGGGACTTTTGAGCACATAACCTGATTTAGGCCCAAACGAGACGCAGCAGTGTATTAGAGTAAGAAATTGCCCTCTTGTTTGACATATAATAAGACTCTTCATGCTGAAACTGACCTCAACCCTATGACCCCACTTTCTGTGGAATTTGAGGCCCAGAACTTGGTTCATAGTAGGACCACAAAAGCAACCCATTGACCGACTGACCCAGAGAAGTGAAGCTCTTTGCCCAAAGTCTCACAAAGAATTATCGCCTGAACAGGGAGCAAGCAGAAAGAACCCACTACACTGTGCTGCCAAGTGTCAAGCTCATAAACATGAGGTGTTTTTCCCCTTTGGTAATAGGACTCAAGACATGAAATATGAGCTTGGCAAAGAGTTCCATATTGCGTTAAGAGGACAAATAGATTTATATTGGGGTGGTAAGTGCTTGCACTGAGCCCAAGTGTGAATGATTGGATTCTAGCCTGACCATGGAAATTCGCTACTACGTTGGGAGACGCGTCTGCTAGGGGAGCTGTAACCTTTTCCTCTTTGGTTGATCTTATGTCGCTATTATAGTCCGTGGGCATGCAAGCAACATTTTTTACTAATTGGCAGGTAACGGAGTTTTATAAAGTAGTAATAATTATACTATGAAGAAGAATCACACCCATTTGTATAACTTTTTACTGTTTGCAGAACTCTTTCATGTATGTATATATTTCCTAATTTGATTTTACCACAGTTCAGAGGTAGGTATCATTAACCCCAGGTCATGGATGAGGTTAATGCCTGAGGCAGAGCTGGAACTGACCCAGAACTTACTTTCTAAAGTCCATGTTTGAGTCTGAAATAACCTGACCAGACCACAGCATTTACGTATACTAGCATTATCTGCACTCAGGCTTGTAACTCATTATTAAGTCATAAGGCAGCTATAATGACTTTTAATTTTTTTTCTGAGGCTTTTCCTAGAAGTTTTCTGGAGTTAGCATTTGAGAAGGTACTTGATTCCCTTTCTTTACGTTTTTGCTGCCCTTCATCTATTCTCAGAGGCATGGAGGGTCTCCTGAAGAGTTTCTCTTGGAGGTTCACTGACTGACCACAAGAATTGATAGCAGTGATTGTAAGGACTTGCTTGATGTGCATTGTAAAAATGAAACTCCTTCAAATAACCAGGCCCCACTCACTGACCTCCTTGAAAATTTAATCTCTGCCCCTGTTATGGAATGGACAAAGATTCCCTTTGAAAACCTTTGCAGAGTTTTACAAAGGTTAAAAAGAAAATGCACACACACACACACGCGCGCGCGCGCACGCCTGAAATCAGACCCTTCTTGTTTTCAGACGCTTCTTATTTCTCCTTCTCTCCTTTACAAAAATCAATTGGCAAGAAGTTGCCAGGTTGCCAGGATGAGGTAATGGGCAATAACTCATGTGGCTTTCAGAAACATAAATCATTCAGCCTGATGTAGTGCCTTCCCATCCCGTGGCAAGGCTTCATGAGCAGTAGCTGCTATGTGCATAAAATATTTGGGCTTCACCATGGCCTTGGATATTCTTCCATGTGGCATTCTCATCAGAAGGTCAGGGAAATCCATCCTGCATCCCATTACTGTCAGGTGAATGCACACAGGGCCGAGGCACCTTCTTAGTGAAGATTAGCAGCTCTTGCCTGGGCTGGTCAGAGTTAATGGGGGGTCAGGGTGGGGACAGATGTGGCAGAGGGGAGGCCACCATGCTCTGGGTTTGAATCCAGCAGGGCTGGCACTGGCCAAAGTGATATATTCTGGGAAGGTTTTCTGGAGTCAAAAGCTGGATGTTTATAGATTGTTTTTGTTTAGCAAATACAGCATTAGCATTAAAGAGTGAATTTGAATATATTTGATCAGATCTGTGCTCTCTGTACTGTTTTACACCGGGTCCCTAGTCACATTTTTGTCATCTGCTTAACCCCAGCCCCTGGCAATATTGAAGATTGTTCCCCCTAGAGGAGATGTCACCCTATTAGACCCAACCATGGCCTTCCCAGAGCCAACCGATATTGAGTATTTTCAAAAATGTACTGTTTCTCCCAATATTAGAGGTATAATGCCTGTTATGTGGAAGATTTGAAGAATATAGAAGAAGCACTGGGGCACCTGGGTGGCTCAGTCGGGGAAGCATCCGAGTCTTGATTTCAGCTCAGGTCATGATCTCAGGGTTGTGAGATGGAGCCCCACATTGGGCTATGTGCTAAGCGCAGAGCCTGCTTAAGATTCTCTCTCTCCCTCTCCCTCTGCCCCTCCCCACCCTCTCTCTCCCTCCTTCCCTGTCCTAAAAACAAAAACAAAAAAGAATATAGAAGAAGCACAGTGATTAGTACAGGAGTTGGCAACCTACAGCACACTGGCCAGATACAGCCCATCACCTGTTTTTATACATAAAGTTTTATTGAAACACAGCAATGTGCATTCATTGCTTAGTGTCTATGACTACTCTTGTGCTACAAGGGCAGAACTGAGTAGTGACACGGAAATTATATGACCTGCAAAGCCTAAAATATTTACCATGTAGCCCCTTACAAAAAAGTTTGCTGAGCCATAGCCTAGTGCATAGGTGCTCAGTAAATACTTACTGAAGAAATGAAAAGATCTGTGATCCCACCACCCAGAGAGAACCACAGTTAACGTTTTGGTGTGTAATATTTAGTCTTTGTGTATAAATGGCTATAGTAACATTTTGGGAGGGCTAAACTATACATCATATTTTTTGTAACCCACTTTTGTCATTTAATATATATTATGGGCATTTTTCAAGGTTATTGTTATACAACATATATAAACATATATAAACTGCATGAGAGTTGCATGCATGTACCAGGACACTTAAGCAATCCCCTATTGCTGGATTATGTTGTGTCCAGGTTTTCACTTTTATAAACAATGCTGTGATAAATATCTCTGCACATACATTTTTTGTGTATGCCTTATTCCATCTCATTTTGCTAATTATTTTTTCACCTAGGTGTGGCTTATCCTCCCAGCACACTGGGGATCGAGAGTGAGGATCCTAATGTATACATATTTTCATCTCGCCTCCTCCTTTCCTCTAACACACACATAGTAGGCAACCAGTAAATGCTTGTGGGTGTGTACAACATAATGTCCTCCTCGCCCTCCCTGCTTGTACAGATCCTGCGAGTCCTGCCCCAGCTCTCCTCCTTCATGAGTTCCCTCTTTCTTCTGGTCATCCGACTTGCTATATCATTCACTGCCTGGACCATATCCTGTCATTCTTTAGAGCTTTCAAAGTGGTGTGATGTATATTTTATCAGTCCACTCTACAAGCGTGGGGACTTAAAACAACACTCATGAATTCTCTCAAGGTTCTAGAAGCCACACATTCTGAAGTCAGAATTCTGTTTCACTTGGCCAAAATTAAAATGTTGGGAGAGCCCCAGATACTCCTTCCAGAGACTCTAGGGGAGAACCATGCCTTGCCTCTTCCTGCTTCTGGTGGCTGCTGGGATTCCCTGGCTCATGGCTGCATAATTCCAATCTCTGCCTCTGTGGTCACATTGCCTCTTCCTCTTCTGTCTGTGCCAATCTCCTACTTTCTCTCCCCAAAAGGACGCTTGTGATTGCAGTTAGGGTCCACCTGGATAATCCAGGATCATCTCCTTATCTTGAGATCCTTAATCACCTCTGCACAGTCCTCTTCAGCTTTTTAGGGTAACATTCACAGTTTTCAGGGATTAGGAGCTGAATATCTTTTGGGGGTCATTATTCAGCCTACCACATACATCACTTCATTTGACTGGTTAATTGATTCTTGTAAAAATCTTTGTGAGGAACCAGCTTGGTGGCAGGCACTGGCGCTGTGCTAGCTTCCTTGCATCACAACAGGACTTGTGTATGAAGAACTGTAGTCAGAATAGCTGAGCACTGGCCAAGCAGCTGGGAGACCCAGATTCTGGTACCACATTGGGTGAGGCTCTCCGTTCTTTGACTCCTCTGTGAATTAAGGGGTTGGACCAACTGCCATTTTCTTTCTTTTTTTTTTCTTAAAGATTTTATTTATTTATTTGACAGAGAGAGACAGCAAGAGAGGGAACATAAGCAGGGGGAGTAGGAGAGGGAGAAGCAGACTCCCCGCCCAGCAGGGAGCCCAAATGGGGGCTCGATCCCAGGACCCTGGGATTATGACCTGAGCCGAAGGCAGACGCTTAACGACTGAGCCACCCAGGCACCCCCCAACTGCCATTTTCTGAAGTGAGGACAGAACACCACTCTTGGTATATATGGAGGATGATTTTGGGTGGTTCACAGGGACAAAACTAAATAGCAATGACTCACAGAAAGAAACAGTTGTTTTCTTTTTAATTCTCCTTCAACCCTTCTGATGACCTTAAGGAGAAAAGTCTCCATTAGGTGCTAGCATGCCTTCGACACTTCTTTGAATACTTGCCAAACTCCTTTTATCAAAAAGAAAGCAGGTCTCAGGTAACAGGTAACAGAGGCTAGGTAGAATTTAATAACATTATTTTGTGTCCATTGTATTTATTTTTACAGATACCTCCCATTAATGATGAGTGATTCAGGTTTTTCTATTGATGACAGCACTATAAAGTATCCCATGTAGAAAGCAAGGTGATTTAAAGAAATATGTTGAATAAACACAAGATGGTTGGTTTATAGAGAGGACACATTGTGAAGACGGCCTTAACATTTGGGAAACACTCGATGTTTCCAGTCTGGCCCCCAGCTCTCTGACTTCTACTTTAGTTCTAGAAGCAGGGTAGGATTGAAAACAAAAAGAAGCATCCTCCGTCAGAGGACGCAGCTGGAAATTCAGCATTAATGAATCCTGATTTCTTCCCATTTAAATGCATCTGATCCTTCAGGGACCATTGGGCAGCAAAGCCGTGAATATTAATCTCGTGTTGAAATTGATCACGGCCCACTTTAACTCAGAGCTTCTGGTAGGAGGAGGCGTGGCCTTATTCTGACCATTCTTTGCATTTTGCTGAACATCTGGAAGGCGGGGAGGCAACTTCTGTCTGACTTCTTCATGAGAGGGAATGGCTATTATTTAGACACGGCGCAGATGCTGTGGGGAAGCCTCTCTCCCACCTACTCTCCTGTCCGGTTTCTGGTTTAGCAATCCAGGTAAAGGTGGTCAGGAGGCTTTGGAGCTGGGTCTCTGCCTTTGGACCACAGTGGGAAGTGGGAATCTCCTATTTCCCATCTCTTCAGCCATGGATGTGTGTATCTAATGCTAATTCCCTAGTGTGTTTGGGACCATACTGTTTCCTCTTACTTAGAGGAAGATTTTACTGGTTGACAGCATTATCATCACCATTATTAAATAACTGTTAGTTTTTCAAAACACTAGCCCATATACTGTGCTTCATTTTGGGGGGAGGGAGTGGTAGTGAGAGGAGGAGGGGGGAAATGCCAATCATTTCACCCAGCTTTTGTGTTGCCTCACTTTCCAAGAATGCTGGAAGCAGATGTAATTTGCTTCAAGGAAGCCTCAGGAGTTGATGTGCTTTGATTATCTGTGCTAAGCCTGGCTTTCGCTGCTCTAGGAATAGTAGATGGCTGAAGACAGAGTGTAAGAATTTGGCTGACTTGGTATATAGTACGTATGGCAAGTGCTCAGGAGACATCCCTGGTAAGTGGTATAGATTTGGAACCCAAAGACTCCTTAATGTCTAAGTGAAATTGGGCACGTCAGTTTACTTCTCTGTGCCTTAGTATCCTCCTCTGCAAAATCAGGTAATAGTAGTAGTTACTCCCAAGGCTGTAGCATAATATTCGCTGCTTTGCCTGAATAAGGAGACAATTCGTGGGAAGCACTCAGCACAATAACTATCTACTGTTATTCCCTCCATTTTGCAGATGGTAAAGTCAAGGCCCAGAGAGGTTACTGACTTGCTGAAAGTCACACAGCTAGCAAGCTTCAAGGCCAGTCTCTGAACTTAGCAAGTCTGATCCCAGATCCGGCTCTTGGCATTGCATCACCCAGCTCACAACTGATTTAGGACTGAAGTGGTGAAAAGATATGAGAAACAGTTCTATTATTGGGATGATTCGCTGTGCTTGGTGGGGAGAAGAGCTAGACTGGGGCAGTGCCTGGCAGGGCCAGGCCAGCCCAACTTTGAATCCTGTGATTCAGGCAGGTCCTTTCCCTTCTCTTGGGCCTCAGTTCCCTCAGTGATGGTCTGATACCCAGCCCCTCCCTGAGCCTTCGGTGGTCAGAAGCCATGATGGATGTGAATGGGCTTGGTCAAGGTTAATACAGGACTGTCTTTGGTAGGGGTCCCTGGCCCAAAGAGGGAGACAAAGCAAAGTGCCGGGAACTGGTTTGAGTCAGCAGAGAGGGCGGACTGAGGAGCTTGCTCCCCATCACCCACCCAGTCGGCTCCACCCGCAGCGCAGGCGGGGAGGGTGGCACGCGTATGGGGGCCTTCCATCGTGGTTGCCGGGAGACAGCGCATGGTGGCTGGGACTGGCCGAGCAGCTGGTGCTCTCCAGCATGGCGCGGCGCAGAGCCCAGGTGCCCTTGGCGGGGGGTGAGTTGGGGGGCTCGGGGCACCTACGACAAGCCGCCTCTTCACAAATGGGAGGCTGGGAGAAGGGTGGGGGTGCGGAGCCCGCACCGGGCCAACGGAGCCTTTTTGTGCAGGGCCCAGGCTTTTGGAGAGGACAGAAGGTGGAGGGAACCCAGCGCTGAGTGGCCCCAGGGATGTTGCCCAGATGGGAAGACAGCTCAGAGAAAATGGCTTGCTTGCCCAAGACCTCCCTCTGCCACACCACCTCCCTCCCCTACAGCCTTCTTGGCGGAGTTGTGTTTGGAAGGTGTGAGATGGGCTGGGGGAGAACCTAGCCTAGTGCCCAGTGTGCCCTGTGCTCCGTCTACGCAGCTGCAGCAGCAGTGATGGCGCATTCTTGCCACTTATGGCTTATCTGCTGTGCACCAGGCATCACGCCAGATACTTTATATGCACACCATCTCTCTTTTGACAAACCCGAGAGGAAGGTAGTAGTATTCCCCGTTTTATAGATGAGAAAACAGACTCAGGGAGCTGAAGTGGTGTCTGCAAAGTGGAGGAAACCAGGTTTGTGCCCAGGCTGGCTGTCCCCAAAGCCTGTGAGCCTGTGTCGCCCCTCTGTGGAGGCTGTTGGCCCAGGGTCTCCTAGGTGCCTGGCACATCGCACACATTTCTAGTCTGATCCTTGCAGTACCCCTGCAGGGTGAGCATAGTTACCTGCCTTTCGCAGATGGGAAGACAGCTCAGAGAAAATGGCTTGCTTGCCCAAGACCTCCCAGTGCGTGTCTGGCAGAGACAATTTTCCAACTTGTGACAGCGGCTGGAGTCCAGGCTCTGTGGGTCTCTCCGCTCCCTCTGCCACACCACCTCCCTCCCCTAAGGCTGGAGTTGGATGGCAGTGGACTCTTTCGGGATGCTGGCTGTTGGGCTGGCCACAGAAAGCAATAATAATAAATGATGGTCATAGCTAATGAGAGTTTTTATTAAACCTCTCATCCAGTGCTACCCACTAGAACTTGCAGCAGTGCTGGAAAATATTTTAATATTTTGCTCTGTCCTGTACAGTAGCTACTAGCCACATGTGCTTTTGAAATGTGGCAAGTGCAACTGAGAAGTGAATTTTTTATTTCAATCAAATTTAAATAGCCACATATTGCTAGTGGCCACTGTGTTAGACAGGGCAGTGCTAAAATAGAGCAGTGAACTAAGAGCTTTCTCGAATGATCACTTCTTTTTTTTTTTTTTTTTAAAGATTTTATTTATTTATTTGACAGAGAGGCAGCGAGAGAGGGCACACAAGCAAGGGGAGTGTGAGAGGGAGAAGCAGGCTTCCTGCGGAGCAGGGAGCCCGATACGGGGCTCGATCCCAGGACTCTGGGATCATGACCTGAGCCGAAGGCAGACGCTTAACGACTGAGCCACCCAGGCGCCCCAGATGATCACTTATTCTTACAGCAACAATACGAGATAGATTTTTACCATCACCATTTTACAGAGGAAACTGAGTTGCAGGGAAATGAAACAGACGTGCCCATGTTTACTCAGCTTATTGTGTGGCAGGGCCAGGATTTGAATCCCCTGGGCAGGTAAACCCAGAGCCTTTTACATTGTGCTACCAAGTCAGTGTTTCAGTCCTTGAGGTCAAGGTCAGGATGCACTGGGATGGATACAGTGACAGCCAGGACCAGTGAGAATGGCACCAGGATGACAGATGGGGTGTGGGACGGAGACAGGAGGTGGAGCGGGACATGATCCTGAAAGCGGAGGCATTGGATCCCCCAGCGAGGGTGCCTTGACCTGGAGACCGGGTCTTGATCTTGGTTCCCGTCTGCCCCTTACTCTGGATTTGAGCCCTGACTCTGCCAATTTCTGGGTGAGCCTGGGGCAGATCCCCCCCACTCCTTGAGTCTCAATTGCTTCATCTCTGAGACAGGAATAATAGTAGCAGCAGCCTCATTGGACGCGGTGATAATGGGCGGGACTGCGTGTGCACAGATGTGAGGAGAAGGCACTGTCAGCAGCAACATGCCATACAGTCCGTCCTCCTCGTTAGCTCCAGAAACTACCAGCGAGGGTATACCAGCCTTCTCTGTGGAGCGGGGGACATGGGCCCGCTCGATCTTGATTTTCAGGATGAATGTGCTGCAAAAGTGGGGCCTCACCACCCAGGAGGTGTCAGAACAGTTGCCATGTTCTCAGGACAGGGCCCACGGATTAGAATTGGGTGGGGCCTGGCAAGCTGCATTTAAAGTTGCTCTTAAGGTCGCACTCTGACCCCTCTTTCTAACCCATCTGCAGGCCGGGGGCAGAGGCCTCTGAGGACAAGCTGTGGGCATTCCTAACTGGTCAGACTTGCTAACCAGTGCTGCAGCCTTTGTATCAAGTTTCTGGCTTTGTCTGTCTTTCTTTTCTCTCTCCCTCTCTTTTATTATGGAAGTTCCAAACATTACCAAAGTAGAGAGAGTAGTAGAACAAGCCTCTTCCTCATATCCATCACCACAACTAAACTTCAACAATCAACTCAAGGCCAATCTTGTGTTACCTATAAGCCTGCCACTCCCCAGCCCCGCCCCCAAGGTTATTTTGAAGCAAATCCCAACATGCCTGTTTTTTAAATAGTCCCTGTGACCCCCTCGTAGACTTCTGGGAGGTACCAGTTGGTACGGTTTCAGAGGGGGGCAGTTTAGCAGTCTCAAAACAGTCATGCAAACGCCTTTTGCTCCTGCACTTCTGCGTGAAGAATCCGTCACACAAATGATATACCTGCACAAGTGCAAAATGAAGCCTGCGTATGGTTATTCATTCCAGTATCGTTGGTGATAGTGAAGGATTACAAACAACCTAAGGGTCCAGAAAAGGGAACTGGCTAAAATTTTTTAAATTTTACAGTGGAATTCTGTAGTACTGTGAAAAGGAACGAGGAAGTTCTTTATAAAGTGATATGGACTGATCTTTCCAATGTATTCTTATTTTCTTTTTAAGTTTTTTTTATTCATTTATTTGAGAGAGAAAGAGAGAGCATGAGCAGGGGGAGGGGCAGAGGGAGAGGGAGAAGCAGACTCTGTGGCCGGGGCGGGGGGGGGGGGGGGAGGCGAGGATCCCATGACCCCAGGATCGTGACCTGAGCTGAAGGCAGACACTTAAGTGACTGAACCACCCAGGCGTCCCTTCCCAATGTATTCTTAAAAGACAAAAGTAAGGTACCGAACACTGTGAGTGATATGCTGTCATGTGTGTAAAAATGGGGGAAATAATGTATTTGAAATACACCATTATTTCTAGAAGGATACACATGAACCTGGTAAGTTGGTTACCTTATTCGAGGCGGACTAGGTGGCTGGTGGACAGGGGTGGGAGAGAGATTTTTCTCTTTATATCCTGTCTACCTTTTGAATTTTGTACTAAGTCTTTAAATTCCTATATTTCTTATCTAAAAGTAGAACTTCTTTTTTTTTTTTTTTTCAGTAAACCTAAAACTGCTCTTAAATATAGTCTATTAGTTAACAAAAAAGTATGTCTCCAAATGAGTTGAAAACTTATTTGGCTTGCACAAAATATTTATAATTCCCCCAAATTGGAAACTATCAAGATGTTTTTCAGGAGATGAATGGATAAATAAACTGTGAATATTATTCCATACAATGGAGTATTATCCAGTGATAAAAAGAAATGAGCTATGAAGCCATAAAAAGACATGGAGGAACTTTAAATGCTTATTGCTAAGTAAAAGAAGCCAGCTTAAAAAACATACATAATGTATGATTCCAACTATATGACTTTCTGGAAAAGGCAAAATTAGAGAGATAGTAAAAAGCTGAGTAGTTTTCAGGGGGTGTAGAGAGGAGGGAGGAAGGGATGAATAGGTGGAACATGGGGGATTTTTAGGGCAGTGAAGATACTCTGTATGATACCATAATGATAGCCACATGACATTATGCATTTGTCCAAACACGCCAAGAGTGAGTCCTAACCTAAACTCTGGACTTAAGTAAATAGTAGCATATTAGCTTTGTCCATCAGTTGTAATAGATGTAATACACCAATCAATGCAAGAGGTTGATAATAGGAGAAACTGTGCCTGGGAGTGAGAGAGAGTATGTGGGAACTCTTTGTACTTTCTGGTTAATTTTTCCATAAACCTAAAGCTTCTCTAAAAAACAATCTATTAATTTTTTAAAAATGGAATTTCTAATTACCTTGAACCTGAAGAGGACCTGCTGCCTCTGCTTGTGGGGTTGTAGTTGTGAATGGGGTGGGGAGCGTGGGGAAACTTGTTCACCCTAAGGCTGGTGGCCCTGAGTGTTGCCATGGGCGGTGGCTTTGGCACAGCCACAGTGGTTTTCCGTGAGACTATTGCAGGCGAAGCAGCAAGAGCTTTATGGGGCATGGATAGGCAGGCTGTAGATTCTTGGGCTTCGAATGTCAGAGGAGTTTGGCTTTGATCCTATAAGCAATAGGGAGCTATGGAGAATTTTATCAGGAGAGTGCCATGGAGAGCTGTGCTTCAGGAGTCCAGGTGTCAGAATTAGTTTTGCCCCTTCTTTGGGCCTCATGCCTCTAACTGTAAAACCAGGAGGCTGCACTAGGTAATTGGAGAGGTCATCTTCAGTTCCAGGGTTCTGACAGCAAAGAGTTTTTCCTGACTCTCCAAACCCCTTTTCCTCCCTGCCCCACCGGCTTTTAATTTTTCTGCTGCTCCGTGCTGTACTGTGGCTCGAACCGCCCCCTGGGGGAAATGTCTGCTGAATGGAGTCTGAGCCTTGGGAGCAATTCTGTTTTATTTTATTTTTGTCGCTCCTTTGAAATCTTCAAGGAGAAAACCCAAATCTGTGCCAGCTCCAAGGAGGAGCAACTTGGAAGGGAGTTAGAAATGACGAGATGGGTAATCAAATCCTTTCAGGGTTCCAGAGCACGGGCAAGCTGCAGTCGGAGATCCGGCCAGGACCGTTTCCTGCTAGAAGGATTTGTTTGACTCTGAGCTGGCCAAGTTGCAGGAAGGTTCTATGCACGACCCAGCCTGGAGGCTCCAGCTGGTGGTATGAATTGGGGGAGATTCTCTGCTCCTTCCAAATCTTCTCCTGTCATCATAGTGTGATTTATGAGCTTTTCCTCTAAAATATGAGAACACTGGCTCTTGATTATGCCCTGTAAAGCAGGAAAGCAGTGGCTGCAGCATTTCTGATTAATAATTCTCTTTAGACCACCATCTTGTCACAAAAAGGATACAAGAGGTTGAATACAGATGGATTAAAGTCTTTTAAAAAAAATAATATGTTCTCAGTCTAGTTAGGTATCTGGAGGGTGGTTGCTGCCATCTGAGGGATCTGGGCTTGATTCCTAGATTAATTGCAACACACCAGCTGTTATGAACAGAGGCTGCTTACCTTTGAGCCTCTACCTCTTCATCTCTGGGGGGAGAGTGGGGAACGCTAGTAGCACCTGCCTTATGGGGGACAGATGACGTGAGATAAATATGCAAAGAAGTCAGCACTGGGCCTGCAACAAATGATGGACTCCATAAATGCTAGTGATTACTATTAAGATTATTTTGAGTCCCAAATAGTAGATGGTCTGAAAGTAATTTGAAAAATATTTGGAAAGCATTTTTATAACTATGTATTGATATGGTAGGGCTTGCCCTTTGGGGAATGATGGCATCTCGATCCAATTCAACACGTAGGCCATGTCATAGGCATACCTGTGTAGCTTGTTACAGTTCAGGGAACAAAATGTGACCTTGGACAAGTTCCTGATTGTAGTTTACACAGAGCTGTGCTTTCTTCCTCTGTAAAAATGGATAATAATGTCATGTTGTAAATGTGTGTGTGTGTGTGTGTGTACGGTGTGGTGTGTGGTGTGTGGTGTATGGTATGTGTGTGGTGTGCTGTGTGTGGGGTGTGGTGTATGGTGTGTGTGTGTGTGTGTTGTGTGGGGTGTGTATGTTTGTGTCGAGCGAGACTCCCATAGTCACAAAACTTAATATCCTTGGGTAAAAGCACTTGGTAAAAATAAATAGTAATTTGCTGTACAGATATTGATTTCCTGATGATCTATTATGTGCAGGGAAAATCCACTTTCAGAGCTTAAATTTCATTTGAGGAGCTAAGGTGGATATGACACACGTTCATGAAAGAATTGAAACAATGGCAGGAGGCAGTCAGAGACAAACTGAAGTACCATGGGAGTTCACAGTAGGGCTGGGAGGGTCAAGCAGTCCAGGACTCCCTGGGAGGAACAGTACTTGACGTGGGCTCTAAAGCAGTTTTTAAACTTTTTTGCTTGCCTACCCTCTAAGTGAACTAAGGGGGAAAAAAAACTCTCTTGCCTCATACATTTTAACTTGACATCTGAAATGTTTCATTATAAGTAGTTACAGAGGATATCATTTCTACCATATTGTAAATATTGATCTTGTAGAATAAAATTACACTACTCTCTTAAATGTATCAAATTGAAATGAAATAATAGAGCAATTTTTTATTTTGCCTTTTTATTGCATTCTACTCTTATCTAGAGTAGAATGCACAGATCTCCAGTATGCAACTCAATTTTTTTTCAAAGATCCTATTTATTTATTTGTCAGAGAGAGAGAGAGAGAGAGAGAGAGCGGGCACAAGCAGGGGGAGCGGCAGGCAGAGGGAGAAGCGGGCTCCCTGCTGAGCAAGGAGCCCAATGTGGGACTCGATCCCAGGACCCTGGGATCATGACCTGAGCTGAAGGAAGCCGCTTAACCGACTGAGCCACGCAGGCACCCCTCTCTATCATACTTCTTTTGATCTAAAACATGTATGTAAACTGAAATAGACATTGAAAACTTTTCCTTTGCCCATAGAACTCTAAGTATCTTTCTTTTGGATTGATTTATCATTACAGTGATCACATACACAGTTCATCAAAATAATATGGGTATTTTATACATCTGATAAATAATTACTAAACATAAAAGTAAGATAGTGTGGGAAATGCTTCTCATAATGAGATGGATGGGGATAGTTGATGGCAGTGCTTCTCATACTTTAAGGTACATAGGACCATCTGGGGATCTTGCTAAAATGCAGATTCTGAATCAGAAATTCTGGGTTGGGGTCTGAGATTCTGCTTTTCTAATCAGCCCACTGGTGATGCTGATGCTGCTGGTCCACAGACCACACTTTGAGTAGCAAGGGTTCAGGATCCCAAAGGAAGATTTGCTAACACCAACATTCTAAATTGTCCATTTTTTTTGGCACCCAGATATTTTGACATTTAAGGGCACTAGGCCATAGTCAGATTCTGGATGAAGAAGTTGGTCTTTCTTCTGCAAAGCAGGAGAAGGACCAATGTGAAGAGGGAAGTGGGGAAGGAGAGCAGTCATGCCATCTAGACTGAGACACATTCTCAGGCAGAGCAGGGAAGAGTGGAAATGGAAACAGGATCGTCAGCTGAATCCCTTGTACTTTTCCTGCCTGTGTACCCCTGGGGAAGGCTTTATGTACCCCAGGGTAGGGCTGTCCCCTGTGAAGTCCACTTCTCTGAAGGATGCTAAGATGGTGTTGGCCATCATTTCCGACAGGGTGCCTATTTATGCAGGTGGGATTGGACATGTCAAGGACTGGTTTGAACAGTTTCGAGAGTCTACTGGGGGTAAATCCCGACAAGTAAAGTTTGTGGCTGGGTGGCGGATGGCCTTGGATTCCATGCTAAGGAGTTGGGCTTAATACTCAGGCAGAAGGGGGCTGTGGGGTGTTTTGAGCAGCGAGCTGGTGTGAGCAGAGTGCTTTGGGGAGACCCATGTGTTGAGCAGCTTGTGGGATGGTGGGGAAGGAGTTAAAGCAGAGGGCCCGCAGTACACTATGGGCTTGAAGATGAGGCTGGCTGTCATTATTGGGATTTGCCTGTGATTTTTATCTCCACCTCCCCAGTTTTTGAACTTTCGCCCTGGTTGCACAGACCTGGTTTGCTGTCCGTATTTCCTGAAGTGTGGGTGACAGTCCTCTAGGGGTACTTGAGATGTTTATGCCTGGAACTCAAGGTGATTTAACGCGGAACACAGACGTGGCCTTAAGTAACACTGAAACCCATGAGCCCCTGGCATCCCCTTCTCAGCCGCTCTCAGCCCGGAGTGCATCTGGAGAGTCTTTAGCGCCCCGCCCCCTCCCATTTTCCTTTTGTTGACAGAGAGCTCAGGGCCTCTGGTAAGCAGTAGTCTCTAGATAGACTTTTACAAACTTTTTGTTTTTATTGAATTCATTTTCTGTGTCGCAGGATGGCACGTGGTCCTGGTTTTCCCCTCCCTGCAGTGACACAAAGCTGTTCGTTTCAAATACGTTCATTTCAGTAGGAAAAGCGAGCCAATTGACTAGATCATATGGAAGAAATAATAATGCTGGCGGCATGTGGATATGACAAAAGCCATGGTGGTGACACGCCATGACTCAAGTTGGGGAAACATTGGGTGAGATCATGTGACAGAAGCCAGCCCGTGCTAGATCTCTGTGCCAATGCTGGAGAGGCTCTGGGGGACCAGGGTGGCGGTGGGGAGGAGGGCTGCAGGAATCGCAGTGCCTGTGCCCAGGGGCCCTGGGTCAGCCGGGTGGGTCCCACCGCGGTGCCCACCACAGCCTAACGCCCACTGCCCCTTGCCTCTGCCCGCAGAGATCCGCACGCAGCTGGTGGAGCAGTTCAAATGCCTGGAGCAGCAGTCCGAGTCCCGCCTGCAGCTGCTCCAGGACCTCCAGGAGTTCTTCCGCCGGAAAGCTGAGATTGAGCTCGAGTACTCCCGCAGCCTGGAGAAGCTGGCTGAGCGGTTCTCCTCCAAGATCCGCAGTTCCCGCGAGCACCAGTTCAAGTGAGGAGGGGACCGGGGCCGGGCCGAGGGGAGGCAGCAAAGCAGAAAGGAGGCGAAGACTCACTGGAGGCCGACCGGTGTGCTTTTAAGGCCCTGGGAGTGCAGGTTATGGACCCCTGTGCCCGGCTTCTTCCTCCTCCGAAAGTGAGGATAGAGATAGTTCTCACGCATAAGGATGCTGCAGAGAATGAATGAGAAAAGTACTTGTGGCAGACAGGAAATGCTCAGTAAATTGTCCTTGCTGTTGCTATTATCCTACCAAGACCCAGGCATTGCGTTAGTCTTCATTTGGGCTAAGGTGACCTCCCCCCTCCTTTCAGGACATCTGGACCCTTTTATGGGCGGGGCAGCCAGTCCACTTCCCAATTCCCTCAGCACAGGGATCTCAGAATCTCTTCTCCATGGAACTGATGCTCAATGCACCTTCCTTACACCCCTGGAGGATCGGTGCTGGGGGCTCTTTCTCTGCCTTGTTTATTTATAACACAAACTCCCTGGGTCCTGATTTCTCACACTCCATACTCTGGGTTTGTGGGCTCGGATCCCCTCAGGCATTGACGTGGGCTGCCTCTGAGTCTTCCAGCAACAAAACCTCTTTGCCCTGAACCCACTGGGGCCAGCCTCCTAAGTGCAGGTAGGAGGTAGCAACCTCACCAGGACAGCGCTCACCGGGCAGGGTGCCACTCTGCGGCTGTCCCTCCCTCTGCCATGCTCCCAGGACCTTCTCCTCCACCTGTCGTCTCTCCAGCCAGTAGCCCTCAACCACAGGGAATCAGCAACTTGCTCCAACCCTCTGACCCACTCCTCCTTCCTCTGGGTGTGATCCTGTTTTTCTCTCTACATTTAAAAAAATTGTGGTAAAACACACCTAATATAAAATCTACCGTCTTAACCATTTTTAAGTGTATAGTTATGTAGCGTGAAGGATACTCACACTGTTGTGCAACCATCACTATAATACACCCCCACAGTGCTTTTCATCTGGCGAATAGGCAACTCCATTCGCGTGAAACACTAACTCCCCATTCCCTCCCCCTCGAATCCCTGGCAACCACCATTTGACTTGCTGTATCTATGAATCTCACTACTGTAGGGACCTCAGAGAAGTGAAATCATACAGTAGTTGCCCTTTTGTGTCTGGCTTATTTCACTTAGTATAATGTCCTCTAGCTTTCTCCAAATGGTAGCCTGTGCCCTTTTTAAGGCTGAGTAATATTCCATTGGGTGTATGCAGCACATCGTGTTTATCTGTTCACCTGTCAGTGGACCCTAGCTTGCTTCCACCTTCCTCCCTATATTTTTTTGCCTTCTGCTCTGGCCGGGGAACGCTCTTCCTTTAAACTCTTGTAAACAACTCCCCTCGTCTGAGCCACAGCATTTGAATACTCACTTTTGTGGAAATCGCTTTATCAAAGAGCAAAAGTTCATTACCTCTTCGTAAATACCACACTTGGTTTTCTACCCAATCTCATTTATTCAAACTTAGCCTGCAGGAGGAAGCTTCTATTGATAACGTCCTCCCAGGCACTGTCTAGGCCCTTCCACACATATAATCTCATTTTTCTGATAGATTTTTTTTTTTTTTTAAGATTTTATTCATTTATTTGAGACAGGGAGAATGAGAGACAGAGAGCATGAGAGGGAGGAGGGTCAGAGGGAGAAGCGGGCTCCCTGCCGAGCAGGGAGCCCGATGCGGGACCCGATCCGGGGACTCCAGGATCATGACCTGAGCCGAAGGCAGTCGCTTAACCAACTGAGCCACCCAGGCGCCCAGATTTTTTTTTTTTTGAGAAAAGTTTCTTTTTTTTCTTTCCAAATGATGAAAGTAAAATGCTCATTGTATATAATTTAGAAAATACAGAAAAATGGGAGGGAAAAAGTCACTCACGCAGTCCTGCCCCTCAGAAGCAAGCGCTGCTCACATTTTGGTGCCTTCTCCGGCCTATCTTTTTGTCATAACAGCAGCAATGACAGTTTACTGAGGGCAGTAGCTGAGCACTTGGGGCCGGGTGGGGGTTACTGCCCTACCTTAAAGCTGAGGACAGTGAAGCTCTGAGAAAGCAGCTTGTCCAGACATGTCTATGGACCAGTCATTGCAAGGAGACAGATTTGAACTGTCATTCTCATTCTGCCTCGTTGGCCTGAGAGAAGAAAGGGCCGGGTGTAGCCTGAGAACGCTCCCCGAAAACCAGAGATACAGACACACGCACGGAAACCCTTGTCTCTGGCTGAGCCGTCACTGGAGCCGTCCAGGGCTGTGTGGTCAGGTTGTGGCCTCAGCTCCTGCCCGTCTCCTCCCTTCGTATTTTCAGTGTGAACATGAAATGGGGGAGCATGGGCGGGGGGGTCCCCTGTTCCCTCGCATTGCCTGTAATGAGCTCAGCCAGCCCCTCACGGGTTCATTAACCAGAGGCCACCAGACGGAACAGGAGCTCCAGCTGGTAGTTGGGCCAAGCAGGCTGCGGGAGACGCTATGAAAATCTAATTGGGGCGTGGGCCCAGGCCAGTGCAGCTGGTATAGGCCCTCTGCACCATGCTAATGTGGCTTTTGGAAGCAGGAGTCTCTAAGGGATGCCTGGACTTGCCCTTTGACTCCAGGGCCAAGCAGTGCTGACCCCTGGCTGCCTCTTTGGAGCTCAGTGAACAGGATCTGTGCTGGGCTCTGGGTCCTTCGTCCTGCTGTCCAGAGAAGGCTTGTCTTGCTGTCTTACAGTTACTTCATTCATTCTCTCTGGCAGGTAGCCTCTCAGGGCCTCGAGGGCAGGGCCCAGATCTGGTTATTTTATTCCCACTGCAGTGGGCCCAGTGCCAGACAGAGATGGGGTATTTGTGGATGAGCAGGAGCAAGGAAGGGAGGAAACGTACTTGGTCTGTAAAACCTACTCTGGCTGAGAGATTTTGTTTAGAGAGGGAATTGAGTTGCCCAACATAGCCCAGCAAGTGAGTGGCCGAGCTGGGATGGCAACTGTCTTAGTTCACTCGGCTGCTGTAACCAAGTACCATAGACCAGGTGGCTTGTCAACCGATTTCTCACTGTGCTAGAAGCTGGAAGTCCACCAGAGCAATCATTTGATAGTTTCTTTCTTTTCTTTTTTTCATGTTTGGTTGTTCCTCTATCTCTCCCGCTAGATGGGAGATCCCACCATGGCAGGAACCACCTGTCTTGTTTCCTACGATAAATCAGGGCCTGGCACTTCGTAGGTACTCAGTAAATACTGGCTAAATAAGCAAATCAACAAATACAGAATATTATGGGCACACAGAGGAAGCACTGGGTCAGACTCAGGCCTTAAACATTGAGGCCTGAAGAGCAAGCAGGTGGCAGAGTTCAAAGGACATGGCCAGAGGGACTGGGTGCCTGCCCCGACTGTACCAACTGTGGGCATGCCCCCTCTCAAGAGAAGGGACAGTATCTGAGAGCAGGGACTGTGTCCTGTTAATCTAGGTGTTTCAGCACACAGCACAGCCCAGGAAAATAAGAGGTCCTCAGTGTGTGTAATATGTGATGGTAGAAAAGAAATAGATGGTGATGGTATCGTTCTCCAAATGTTCGACCTGCCCCAGGTAAACCCTCAGAGCCACCATCTGAACCTTTCTTTGAATCATGTGCCACAGGGAGCTCAGCCCCAGTGAGCCTAGCCCTGACAGGGTGCCAGCATGGCTGGGGTCTGGTGAGAGCTCTCTCAGCGTGCAGACCGCTGATTCTCATTGTGTCTTCACGTGGTAGAGAGCAGAGAGAGCAGGCAAGCTCTCTCCAGACTCTTCTAAGGGCACTAATCCCATTCATGAGGGCTCTGCTCAAATCCTAATTACCTGCCAAAGGCCCCGCCACCTGATACCGTCACACTGGGCGTAGGGTTTCAACATACGACTTTTAAGGGGACCCAGATGTTCAGTCCATAACAAGAACTCAGGTCTCTTGATTCTAAGTTCAGTGCTCCTCCATTTGCTCTTTATCTGCTCGGGCAATCAAAAAAATACATATAGCTGCCCAAGGAGGTGCTATGATGGAAATAAATATAATGCAGGATGTTCTGGTTATTTATTCTGTGTAACAGCAATACTTAGTACTAAAACGCAGTACCTCATGGTTTAGTGGGTCAGGAATTTGGACAGGCCTCAGTCGCGTGATTTTTCCACTTTATGGGGCTTTGACTGGGATCACCGAGTGATCTCCAGCTGGGGGCTGGTCTGGGCTGGAGTCCAAGATGGCTTCACCCATGTGCCTGGAGCTTTGGTGGGGATGGCTGCAAGGCTGGGCCCGGCTGGGCTGCCTCCTTCCCTGTGTGGTGTCAGGGCCTCTGTACCTAGCATTTCAGCTGGGTGTCTGACACTGTAGCTCAGGACCCCAAGAGAGCCGTGGGGAAGCCCCAGTCTGCAAGGCAAGGTCTGGAACTGGCCCAGCACTGCCTCTCAGCCCAAGCTCCACTTCAAGGAGATAGGAAAGAAAACCCTTCTCCCATCAAAGGACTTGCAGCCCTCTTTGATCCTCCACACTGAGCCAGAACAGCAGTCAGGGAAGGCACCTGGAGGCAGTGGCTTTTAAGCAGAGACCTGAGGAATGAGAAAGGGCAGCCCTGGGGGCAACAGGAGGGGAGGAGAGGCCAGTGGGGCTGGAACCGGTGGTAAGGGAGTGTGGGAAGCCACTGAGGCACAGTAAGTAGGGGGGCGCATGACCCCATTTCTGTTTTTGAAAGCTGACCCTGGGTTGGAGGGGGCACGAGTAGAGCAGGTGGGTGGGATTATTGCTGTGCAGGCGGTGGTGATGATTGCCAGGGGCATGGCAGAGCAGACCAGGAGGGGTGGTCAGTGCTGGGCAGTCTTTCAGAGGCAGGACTGAGGAAAAGAGGAATCAAGGATGTCTTCCCTTTCGGACTTGACAGAAGGTCTTGAGAAGAGTGAGGCAGATGCTGCCATCTTGTGCTGAAATCGCCTGTGTTCTTTTCTGTCCCCCTTTTGACAAGCACTGGGAGATGAGCTCAGAGATGGCAGAGCGGGTGGCTCTTGACCTGGGGTCCTGAACACCCAGCACCAGGTTTGGCATATGGTTGGCACGTACTAACTGTTGAATGGACGAATGAAGATCAAGTGGTAATTGGAATTGCCCTGGGGTGGGGCTGGTGGGAGGCAAAGGAGGGGGACATCTGTCTTCTGGCTGCCTTAGGAGCTTGGTGGAGCCATTTGGGCAAAGGATCACCCACTCCTTGTGCCTGGCGCCCGGCACAGTGTTGCTGAGAGGACAGATGTGGGCTTCACAGTGCTGTCCCTGACCGGGGAACCGGGACCGCAGATGCTAGAGCACCCCTTTAACAAAGTGCGGTCCTGACCAGCAGCATCATGTGGAGACTCGTCAGAAATGCAAAATCTGGCGCCTCGCTGCAGACCTGCTGAATGAGAAACTCCAGGGGTAGGGCCCAGCAATCTGTATTTTAACAAGCCCTCCAGGGGATTCTAAGGGTTATTTATGTGTAAGAGCACCCATTGTGATGATTTTCCAGATGATAAATTATTTACAACTTACTTTTAGGCCACGCTGGCCTTCTAGAACCCTCTATTTTCCCAGAGTCAAATCCATAATCCAGTGCTCTTTCCCAGGCAGCCCTAGCCTGAGGTTGGCTTGTCCTCTTCAAGACCTGGAACTGGGGGCCCTTCTTGAGCAGGAGTGTGGTGGGGGGAGGGGCAGCACACCAGGGCCCTTAAAACCTGCCTCTCAGTGTAGGTGAATGTCCTCTGAACAAGTTGCATAGTTCTAGGAAGCCAGAGGTTTGCTGGAACTAACACTTTCTCTTCCTCCAGAGGAGGGTTTTCTAAGACACCAATACACTGAGACTTCTAGATGGGGGTGGGACGAGGTGGAGATGAATGCAGTTAGGAGCAACTACCCACTCTATACCTCCTCTTTGAGATTCCCGACACACATTAGGGTATGGAAGGCTCTGAGAAGTTGTGCAATAAATAAGCTTGGTGACTTCTTTCTTTTTTTTTTTTTAAAGATTTTATTTATTTATTTATTTGAGAGAAAGAGAGAGAGAAACAGCATGAGAGGGGAGAGGGTCTGAGGGAGAAGCAGGCTCCCCGCTGAGCCGGGAGCCCGATGTGGGACTCGATCCCAGGACTCCGGGATCATGACCTGAGCCGAAGGCAGTCCTTAACCAACTGAGCCACCCAGGCGCCCCTTGGTGACTTCTTTCTGAAAGCTTTTTGACCACAGAATTCTTTCTCCCCTGTAATATTGATTAACATTTCACCAAACTAGCACTCCTTGGGACCCAGTTTGAAAAGCCCTGTCCTAGCCCAGTTCCAGATTTCCATCTAGAATATGAGCCCCACATGCAAATCTGTGTGTGAGGTGATGTCCTCTTCTATTCTGATGCCTTTAGTTTGTGTTATCTCTTACCTTCCAGGGGATATACCTGAGAAAAATGCTTCCTCTAGCAGGTTAAGTGTTGGTTGCTGTTATTTGGATAGCTGTGGGGAAAAAAAGCAACAGGGAATGGTTTGCATTAATTTTACCTACTAGACTGTGAGCCTTCTCAAGGCGCATCGAGTCATCTTTTCAGTCCTCTGTGACCAGACAGTGCCTAGAACATGGCAGGTGTTCAAAAAACATTAGAGGGGATGCCTGGGTGGCTCAGATGGTTAAGCGTCTGCCTTCGGCTCAGGTCACGATCCCAGAATCCTGGGATCGAGTCCCGCATCGGGCTCCCTGCTCAGCGGGAAGCCTGCTTCTCCCTCTGCCGCTGCCTCTCTCTATCTCTCTCTCTGACTCTCACGAATAAATAAATAAATAAAACAAACAAAAAAAGAAAGCAATTAACTTGTTTAAAAAAAAAAAACATTAGAGGAGCGAGTGAGTGAACGGGTGAATGAATGAATGAATTGGATTCTGCCAAGGACTATGATGGAATACAAAGAAAACAAGACATTGTTCCTGCCTTCAAGGGGCTTATGGAATAAGTGAGGGAACCAGCCCCACACATGTGAGTGGTGATTGAGGAGCTAAGCAACAACATAAAAGATGTCCGGAAGTAACTGAGTAGATCCAAATGAGTGGTTTAGACAGATCTCAGGTAATCCCTGAAGGAAGAGCCTTGTGAACAGGACTTCTGAGAGTAGGCTTTTGCTGTGTGGCAAGAATAGCAGAAGGCATTCCAAGTGCATGAAGACGGAATGGGCACAGGTGTCAAGGCAGGAATGCCCATGAACTAGGAAGAGCTGCCCCCCCTTCCCAGATTTCAGTAGCCTCATTGTCCTGTCATTGAAGCTAAATACATGAAAGGGTCCTACGTAATGGCCATTCACTGCTTTCATTTTTGTGCTTCTTATGAGGCTTTTCAAATAAACAAGTTGGGTGATCAGGAACATAAAAGCCTTTGTCAGATCATGTGTAAGCATTTTGGTTTTCGAAAATACAGTCGATGTTGTCAATATCTGAAGACCCTCACTGGCCACTGAATCACTCACCCACCCATATGATAGATGAGACAGTGAAGCCTCAGAGAGGTAGAGTGACAAGCCCAAGAACACACAGCCGATTAGCAGCAGAGTCAGGATCCGAACTTCTCCAACTCCCAGTATGATGACCTTAGATTCCTTGGGAGGCAAAAAATAGATAAATGAAGAAACCCATCCCTGGCTAAGAGCTGTGTCCATTGCCTGGAGAAGGTTTCTGCAAGCGGAGAAGTGGATGAGGGAGAGGGCTGGACTGGCCTTGAATGCCAGCTGATGGGGTCAAACTTTATCCTCTGCATCATGGGCCCATTCGCTCCTTGGATGGACCACAAGAAAGATGCCTGAGTGGTCATGTAAACTCTCCTTGGGCTCCTGATCCACTTGGGGAAGCAGTCTATTATGAGTTGAATTGTGTCCTCCCCAAATTCACAGGCTGAAATCCTAACCCCCCAAATCTTAGAAAGCAACCTTATTTGGAAAAAGAGCATCAAGTTAACGTAAGTGTAAGGGTGGGTCCTAATCCAGCATGACTGGTGTCCTTATGGAAAGGGGAGATTTGGACACACACACATGCACAGGGTAAGCATCATGTGAACTCAAAGGCAGAGGTTGGATGATATGGCTACAAGCTAAGCAACACCAAAGATTGCCAGCAAACCACCAGAATCTAGAGGAGAGGCATGTGAGGGTCTCCCTCACAGCCCCCAGAAGGAACCAACCTGCTGACACCTTGATCTCAGACTTGTAGCCTCTAGAACTGTGAGACAACACGTCTGCTGTTTACGTCCCCAGCGTGGTCCTTCGTTACGGCAGTAGCCAGCCCAGATGCTCGCCCTGTTCATCAAGGCCCCAGCTCGTGCTCCCTCTTCAGCCTTGTCTCTACCCTCGGTTGCCTCCTCTCTGCCTTCTGGCCACACATACCTTCCCTCATTTTTCCATGGTATGCACGCACACAGAGCCTTCACACTTACCGTAGGGAATGCTCTCCCTTATCCCTGGGTTATGCCAAAACCTGCCTGTCCTTCTGTTTCCAGCTTATCCTTCTGGATACTTTTCATCTTTTCAGCCAACCGTGTGCCCAGGCCTGCCTGGCACCAGAGGAACAGTGGTGAACATAACGGATGGAAGCTTGAGAGGAGTCAAAGACCAGAAACAGAAAGGAAATGAACAAGACAGATCTCAGGAGTGGTAGTGCAGTAATGACAATAAAGTAGGGTTTTGTGCTAGAGATCAGGGAGCCACTGAGGGTCAGGGAAGGCCTCATGCAGGAGAAACATCTCAACTGAAGTCTCAGTGACAGGAAGGACCCGCATGGTCAGCTGACGCCCACTTCTACCTTCCTGGGGTGAGGTAACCCCCGTTATAGACCCTTGAGGTACCATGCATTTCTCCTTCAGAGCCCCCACCACTGATGCAATTTTCTATTTATTTATGTGATTATTTGATTATCACCTGAGGCCCCCACTGGGCTGTACACTCCATGAAGCAGGAAGCGTGACTCATTTTGCTTACCATTGCCTGGCACAAGAGACAGCACTCAGTTCATATTTGTGGAATTACTGAATCATGCTCCAAGCAAAGGCGATGAATTCCAAATCCTGCTTGGGGCAGCTTAGGTAGCAAGAAGTTACCCATACCTTTTGGGCCCTGGAACTAATTGAGGGAGCTCTGTTCAGGGGCAGCTTTGCTGGCAGCCTGCTGAGCCAAGACCCAAGAACATGCTGGAGGAGAGCAGGAAGCCAGAGGCAGGCATTTGGCATCTTGGGGATGGTGTCAGCTGCATGAGCTTGCCTCTCTCCCAGAGGAACCATAGTCCTGGGGCAGTGGGTTTGGATTCATCTGTAGTGTGGGGCTTTGCAAGGCCTGGAAATAGGTTCTGTTTGCTAAGCGGAATTTTCCGGCCCCCAGCCGAGAAGCTGGAGAAGGTGGCTTGTTGCTAATTTCATTTCCCTAGCTTCCCCAGCTTGGCAAGGTCTCGCTCCTCTAGCTGCAGGCTCTTGGAGCTTCATACCCAGCTCCCCTAGCCAAAGAAAGAAAGCTGTGACTCACCAGAAATTTTCATTGCTGTTTTCTGGCCAAAAAAAAAAAAAAAGAAAAGAAAATAGATACACATATATATGTGAAAGTTCTCACATCAAGCCTTAGCTCAGCAGCTTCTGCCTGCTGCATAGACACTGGGATGCAAGATGGGAAAAGCAGAAAGGCTGCTCAAGATGTGCCTTAAAGGAGAGAGCACCCGCCAGGTTCACTGTAACAGCTTCCAAAAGTGTGGTCACAATAGGCAGAAATTGCTGCTGGCATGGAGAGCTGGGTCTCAGGTCAAAGGAGTCCTGTTCTCAAAAGGGACAAGTAACCTCCTAAGAAAGGAAGGTCGGTCCCCAGCTCTGCCCTGTGTGGTTTGGGTGCTTCTTCGTGCGGTCCCGGTACAATCCAGATGGCCAGTGGGATGGTGATTGATGTGCTGGCCAGAGCCCTCGACCCCCTGCACCTGTCCTCTCCCCCACTTTGCTTCCCGGGCTCCAGCCACATTGGCCTCTATTCAGTTCCTTAAATGCACCAAACTCCCCTGCCCTGACATGAGCTTTTGCCCATTCTGTTCCCTCTGCCTCGGCCCCTCTCCTCTGAGCCCCATCCCCTTTACCTAGCTACCCCCCCAGCACTTTTCCTTTAGAGCCCAGCCTAAAGACCCCTTCCCCAGGGATTACTTCAGGGACCCCCAGGCCAGGTTCCCTTGTTATGGGCTCTCATGGCACCCTGCTATGTCCTCTCTAGCACTTTCTGGAGTTGGAACTTGACACACATTTGCAGGATTCCTTGAGGGGTGTCTGTCTCCCCCACTAAACTGTAAACTCCATGGAGGCAGGAACTGTGTCTTTTGTCCTCAAAATTATGTGCCTAGTGTCTAGTCCATATGAAATATTCAATAAAAATGTATTGGATGGATGAATGGCTGAATGAATGACCATGGAGCTGTTTTCTGATGTTTAATCCCAAGGCTCATGGTCCAGTTTAAGTAGCCAAGCCACAGGGGTTAAGTGACCTGCATAAAGTCACATAGGCAGTGTGGTGGACACCGGTGAACACCCCTGCTCAAGTCCAGGCATCTTTCTGTTTTGCCATGCTGGGTCCCATTTGTGGTTCTTTCCTCTTCTTTCTGATACTGTGAGAGCCTGGTACCATTGTGGCCAAGACCACAAGTGGCAGCTTTCCACGGAGTGGTCAGCTCTGCCCCTGACCCTGGCTATGGACAGCCCTGTTCACCCCAGCCTTTTAGTCTACAAATGAGCTGCCACACCAAGGGAACCAGGGCTGGGAGAAGGTGAGGGGAGCAGAACAAACAGTCTCCCATGCTGGGAGGGACCAAGAGGATGGGCCCGCTGGTTGGATGGCAGGCCCGGGCAGCCTCTCTGCAGAGAAGGATGGGCTAGCCCATTATCCCCATCCTCGGTAACCAAGGGAAGAGAGGAGCCCAGCCCTGCCCCATCCTTCCAGCTGCAGCCTAGCCAGGCCTCCCAAGGATTTGCCCCTTCTGCCACATGGTCATGCACATTTGTAAAGAGTTCTGTGTCATTCGGTGGTTTCAAATACCATCCGAGTGCTTGCTGCTAGCTTCCCCATTTGTTTCTCTAGCCCAGATATCACCATCTGGGTGTTCCAGAAGCCCTTTAGACTTGTCATGTTCAAAGAGAGTTCCTCTCCTTTCCTCCCTACTTCACCACTGCCCTCCTCCCCCTCAGCTTAGCAGATGCCACCTCTGCTCTCCCAGGTACCCAACCCAGGAAACTTGGGATTCATCATGGATGTCTCTTCCTCCCTGCTCACCCCCATCCCAAACCCCATCCAGTCAATCTCCAGGCCCAGTCTTCTCACTACCTAGGTATTTCTTGAGTCCCTCAACTTCTCTCTTGGCCCCTTTGAGCCTGTCCTCCGCAGAGTAGTCAAAGCGAGAATCTGCAAATTAAATTTTACCCTTTCATTCCCCTGATCTAGACTCTTCAGTGGCTCCCCACCGACTTGAGAACAAAGCTCAAACTCTCTAATGGGACCTTGGCTATGTGTCTTCTTCCTAATTCTCCAACCTCATTTGTCACTCCCACCTCCACCCCAGAATACCATGCTCGAGCCCCCCCTCGACTACGTTCTATTCACCCACATCTTTCCAGCCTCCCTTTTGGCCTTTGTTCACTGTATTTCTTGATCTAGAAAGCTCTGCCCTTTCAAACTCCATTGCAGCCTTTATTTCTCAGTCTAGAAAGTGCTTCCTCTGGGAAGCCATCCACCACCTCACCACCAAATGTGGGCAAGGGGGCCCTCCTCTGCTCCACAGCTCTCTCTCATCACTACGTTCAGGAGGCTGTGTCATCATCTGCTCCCTTGTGTGTCCCCCTCACTTGAGTGAGTGCAAGGCATGTGGGAGCAGGGTCTTGCCTGCTGTGGTCCCTGCTGCATGCTCCATGCCTCGTTGTGCCTAGCGCACGCACACACACACACACACACACACACAGTGAGTGAAGCCTGAGAGAGACAAGGCCCTCATCTTTCCAGCAGCTGCTCGCTCTAGCTTGATGAGTCCTCGGTTGCTTTCAGGTAACTTTGTGCCCCTTGCCTCCGCCCCCCCCCCCCCCCCCCCCCACCGCCCCGCCTCTGCAGAATTCCCATCTGAGACTGCTCAGATTGCCTCCTGCCCACAGCTTCTGATAAGGAAAGTGCTGTCCTTTCTGTCTTTCTCTTACCGAGCCTCTCTGACCAGGCGACCTAATTTAATGGTCCCCAAGCCATCCCAGCATTTCCGTACCCTTTCAAGATCACTTGTCTTCTTTCTCCCCCACCTGAAATTCACCTTCTGGCTGTGACTTCCATAAATTTTGTACATTTAATTCCCTGATGCTGTTCAATTCTTGCATCCCAGACTAAGCTAAGCCCCTGAAGTAATTTAAGTAACAGCTCAATTATCTCATCTCCCCTTTAATCTTTCCATTTCTATCAGCACCTAGGAAGCAGTGAAAAATGGATGTGCAAAGTGTTTTCTGCCCAAACCTGCTTCTCCCTTGCAGTTCTTATCTCAGTCTGTGTCATCAGCATCTACCCTGTTGCCTGAGATCCAAAGCTTGGAATCACTATCCACTCTTCCCTCCTCCTCCTTTCTTTCTATTTCCAGGAGGTCTCCAAGATTATCTGCTCTTCTGTTGAGGTATCTCTCAAGTCCAGCCTTCTCTGGCCACACTGCCACCCACCCAGGCCCTCATCCTCTCTCTTCTCCTGGACTAAACAAGTCCCGACTGGTCCTCCCTCCAGCCCCAAGCCTATGCCCACACCCGTCCATCCTCCCATCCACTTGTCCATCTATCAGTCCACTCATCCATCCACCCATCCACCCATCTATTCATTCACCTACCCACCCACCCACCCATCTACCCATCTACCCATCCATCTATCCATCCACTCACCATCCACCCATCCATCTACCCACGAATCCCTCCACTCACCCATCTATCCACCATCCCTCCACTTACTCATCTATTTATCCATCCATCCATCCATCCATCCATCCATCCATCCATCCATCCATCTATCCAACCACCCATCCTGCAATCTGCCCATCCTCAAACACACATTGGTTAGGTCATACCTCTGCTTAAGTAACTTTGATGACTCCTCACTGCCTACAGCAGGCATTCTTAGCCTTCGCTGCACATTAGAATCTTATAGAAAATGTTTTTAAAAATACCAATACTAAGGCTCTGTGCCTCGAGATTTTGATTTAATTGGTCTTGGATGGGGCCTGGGTCTTGGTGTTTTCTTAAAGCTTCTCAGGTGATTCTAGTGTGCAACCCAGGTAGAGAACCATGTGGCTTAGAGAATAAATTCCAAGCTCATTAGCCTGGCATTCATTGCCCCCTATAATCAAACCCTTAATCTGTCTCTCCAGCCTCATACCAGTGTTTTCCTAACATATTTGAAATTCTAGCTGTACTGAGCTACTTATCTATCTTTTATCCCTCGTGCCCTCTGTCTACAATTCTATCTCTCTCCGCCCCTCTGGCTGTTTGGAAAACTCCTACCCATTCTTCAAGACCCAGCACAACTGTGTACTTTTCTCATGGGTCTTTCTTCCATAATATCCACTTTGAGTCAGGCATGTTGCTGGGTGCTGGATGTGGTGCCTGGAACAGAACAATCCCTCCTCTGAAAGAACTTACAGGAGGGTGAGGGGTGGGGGTAGAAACTCCTTAAGGCAAATGTTCTCAAACCTGAGTGTGTTAGAACACCCAGAGGGCAGGTTAGAACATGGAGGCTGGGCCTATCCCTAGGGTTTCTTATTTAAATGGTCTGGGGTGGCCCTGAGAACTTGCATTTGCAACAAATTCTCAACTGATGCCAGAGTTGCTGGTCCGGGTACCACGGTTTGAGGACCCACGCCTTAGTGTGCGGTCATAGGCATGCTCTCTGCAGAGGTATCATTGAAGGTGAGACCGGGAAGAGAAGAGAAGGAGGCAATCATGAGAAGGGCTGGGGCTCATAGATTCCAGATGGAGGGAACAGCATGTGTGAGGGCCCCAGGCGGGAGGGAACCTGGTACAAAGGAAAGGGGCCTGTGTCCCTGGGATGTGGAGAGCACAGGAGGAGAGTGGTGCCTTCTCTAACTTCTCAAGCAAAACTGATGCTCTGCATGTGTCTCTATTATAGCACTTCACCACCTTCCACTGTAATCCTTCCTTCTGCCTCAGCCACTTGGGAAGGAGCCCCTCCAAGGTACATCGGTGTCACTGCCACCCATAGCCCACCTGAGACCTGACAGAGGAAATGCTGAGGGATTTGGGCGGGGTGGTTGAATTTTCATGTTCTAGCTTTTTCTCTAGGCTATAAGCAAGGAGCAATTTGTTCATTTTTTCTTTGGCAGCCTGTCCCTTCTCTTTTCTTTAGGCATTTTCCACCATAACCATCCTCTAAACCAAATTCCCTTCTCCCCAGTTCCTGCTACATAGATAGATTTTTAGCTCATTTGGTAACAGCAAGAAAATTCCTGTAAATCAGGAGCCCCCCCTCCACCTGTCCTTCCCAAGCTCAGGAATTGGGGTGGGGTGTGGGGCATGGGGGTGCTACAGATGCCCAGAGGCTGTCAGGGCTGCACCCCCCAGCACATCCCTTTGGCTATGGGAGGATGATGTGGTCGTAGTGAGAGTCAGCAGAATTCCCTTCCTCAAAAACACTGCTAGTTGGTGGCTGAGCATGTCCGTGGTCAGCTCTAGGAGGTGGCCCACCCTGGGGGCACGAGGGGAGCAATGCAGGTCTGGGAGGGACTTTGGAGACCACCACTCTCAGGAGGTCCTGTCCTCCACATCCTGCCTATCCACCCTCTCCTTCCCACCCTGGCAAGTGGAGTGAGGGCAGAATCAGGGTCAGAGGGCAGGAACACAGCATACCACCACATGTGGCAACGTGAGATTATGGGTTTGATTTTGGTTTCTAATTACCTTTCCCTCTTTCTTCCTGGAGAACAGGATGTATATACCCTTTACTGGGGATGAAAGAGGGGCCTTTGGGAAAGCATAGATAAGAGAGGGATAGTCTCTCATTTCATTTTCCAGAAACATCCCATTTCTCAAGCCTTGGGAAAGTATGCTAGGTAGATCTGTGGTTCTCAGACTTTAGTGTGAATCAGAATCCCTTAGAGGGCGTGTTAGAACCCAAACTACCACCTCTAGAGTTTCTGATTCAGCAGGTCTGGAGTGGGGCTTGAGAATCTGCCTTTCTAACAAGATTCCTGGTGATGTTGCTGCTGGTCTGAGGACCACACTTTGAGAACCCCTGTTTCAGCATAACACCCATCTTAGAGGATGCTAAAAATCTCTCAGTTGTTACAGGAGAAAGGTTTATTTGTCTTATATGTACTTTACCCAAGCATCCCATTTGGGGAGATGGGTTAACATCATCCCAAATACAGAACCTGAAACCCTCCAAGCCCCCAGTTCCATTGAGAGACAAAGACGTGTTTCCAAGAGGCCAAGGCAGAAGCTGGCCCTGGGAGAGGACAAAGGGGTTGGGGGAGGCAGGGAAGGGAAAAGGAGGAGTCCACTTTTTGTTTTTCCACTGCATAATTTTAGAACTAATACGAGTATTTTAAACACAATTGGTTGAGTATTTCTTAGCCCCAGGGAAGTCAGCTTCTGCCCAGAAGGGAGTGATACACATAGCAGATGCCACGTGCCGCGGGGAGAGGAGAATGTGTTAGGCCTTAGAGCTGAAAGACCTGGAGTTGGCCCCAGTGCTGCTCTGGGACCTTAGGGGGGATTGCTTCACTAGCTGTAAATGTGTTCTAATGAAACTGAGCTTGAAAGGGCCCCATGAGGGTCAAAAGAGCTACGGTGGATGACAATGCAGAACACTGTGTGGATGACAGTTCCAATGAAGCCAACCTGAGCTGCCTTGGTTTCCACAGGAAGGACCAGTACCTCCTCTCGCCCGTGAACTGTTGGTATCTGGTCCTGCATCAGACCAGGCGGGAGAGTCGAGATCATGCCACCCTCAATGACATCTTCATGAACAATGTCATCGTCCGCCTCTCACAGATCAGTGAGGATGTCATCAGACTCTTCAAAAAGGTGGGCAAGGGGGCCACTCCACCTGCTCAGATATCTCTGCCCCAAGCTAAGCATTACAAAATTGCCAGCCAGGGTGGGATTTGGTTTGGGGGCATGGGACCAGGAGGGCAGGTGTGTTGAAGGCTGCAAGGGGCCGAGGGCTGGATGTGGTGTCCCAGACCCTGAGTCTGAATCCTAGATATGGCTGGTGGCCTCAGCCACTTCAGCCACCACCCGCACAAAAATAAAAATCTCTGCATGGTTGGCAAGTACCACATGTTCATTATAGGAAATTTGGAAAAATGGATATGAGCACACACACAAAAATTAAAATCACTGGGAATATTATCACTGCAATAATCACTTTGGTGCCATAGGGATTTCTTTATACAAACATAGGCAAATACATTTTCTGTAAGTTCTCATATGTATACATTTTCCAGTATACATTTCCCGAATGAGATGAGACTGCATGTATGATTTTACTGTCTGCTTATTCACCTAATAAATTAATAACACTGCATTACAAAATTTTCCCAGGTCAATAAATTTATTTCTGTGCCATTTTTAATGATTCCATAGTATTTCATGATAGAGCTTACCCTAATTTATTTAACCAATCTTTTATTGTTGAACACTTAAGTTATTTCCGTTATTTTACTCTTCTAAATAGCGCTGCGGTGAGCTGCTTTGTATATATACTTTTGTCACATTCACTGCTATTATCCTATAGTTGTTTTCTGCAACAAGAATTTTTGGGTCAAAAGTTTGCCCATTCTTAAGGCTTTTAACAAAGTGCTCGGTTGTTTTAAGAAGGTTTTACCCATATAAATGCCCAGAAGTCAAGTGTGCAGGGAGCAGTCACTTATATGTGCCCCGAGGTCTCTGTTTCCCAAGTTCCTTACACAGTGCCTGGCAAACAGTAGATGCTGTGGAAATGTTTGTAGAACTGAACCCACCTCTACGGACTTCAGTTTTCTCCTCTGTAAAATGGGCTAGTCCTCTAGCCTCTGTGAGCCTCATCTTCTGTGTCAATCAAAAGGAGTTAAGATCAACTACTTCCCAGGGGCAGTGTGAGGGTTAAAGGAAACTGTGTGGGTGTGGAGGGATACGTATATTATTAAGGGAGTGGCTCAGGGGTGTGGTCTCTGGGTCCAGAGTTCTTAAATTTCTGGATTCATGATCCTGGTTCCACCATTTATCAGTTGTGTGTCTTTGGGTGTTGTTACTTTAACTCTGTGTCTCAGTTTCTTCATTTGTGAGATGGTGATGAAAAGGCCCACAGGGCAGTGGGGAGGATTAAGAGGGTGTTGACCCCAAGTAAGGCACCGAGAGTGAGTGTTCAGGAAAGCTAGCTACCATTGTACCAACCAGTCCATAAGAGTGTTACTACTAAAATTATCGAGGGGCACCTGGGTGGCTCAGTCGTTGGGTGTCTGCCTTCGGCTCAGGTCATGGTCCCAGGGTCCTGGGATCGAGCACCACGTCGGGCTTCCTGCTCTGCGGGAAGCCTGCTTCTCCCTCTCCCACTCCCCCTGCTTGGGTTCCCTCTCTCGCTGTGTCTCTCTCTGTCAAAAAAATAAATAAAATCTTTAAAAAATAAATAAATAAGGGCGCCTGGGTGGCTCGGTTAAGCGACTGCCTTCGGCCCAGGTCATGATCCTGGAGTCCCGGGATCGAGTCCCACATCGGGCTCCCTGCTCAGCGGGGGGGTCTGCTTCCCCTTCTGCCCTCTTCCCTCTCGTGCTCTCTGTCTCTCATTCTCTCTGTCTCTCAAATAAATAAATAAAATCCTTAAAAAAATAAATAAATAAATAAAATAAAATTATCGAGCTCGTCTGTTCTTGCCAGGCGCCAATTTTAGGGATTAGGTGACCTGGGATTGTTAGAAGCACAGGTAAGAGGACAAGTTGATTTGAAATATAATAATCTGTCTGTGGTCTGTATTTGGACTGTCCACTTGGAGGACGACTTCTACAGCGGAACTGTAATCACAGGCTCATTCCCTTCCACGGCACAATATGCGCTGGTCCCCTGCGGGGGCTGTGTTTATCAAACGTCATCCAAGTTGAATATTTGTGTAAGCAAACGTAATTAGGGAGGTAAATACAGGGCAATAAAGGAAAAAAACACGGTGCTTTGCAAAGCCAGGCTGAGGCGATCCCAATCACTCGCTCTGGCCCCAAGGCCCCGCCTGCTGCTACTGTCACATCTTTGTCCTGGGTGGGAGGGACTCACAGAGAAAGGGTCATCAGGGCCGTTAGGAAATGAAGGGTCTTTTTCCTGACTGAGCCCTGGGACAAGTGAGATCAATCTTTTCAATTCTCATTTAGGCTGACAGCAGCGTCACTGGTGATGGAGGTTAACAGGGTAGAAAATAATGAAACAAGGTCGACAGCTGAGCTTCTGGCTGCCTTGTTACCAGGCCGGGGCCGGTGGAACAAAGGAAGCGACCTGGCCCCTGTGGGCCGGGAGAGAGCTGGGCATGGGCCTGGCTGGCTGATTTAGCACAGCGCCGGCCCTTTGTGTCACATCAGTTAGAGATAATCTCGGCACGGAGGCTGCACTCCTTCTGTACTAATAGATCCCGCAGACCTCGGAACAACGGGGAGGCCAGCCTCTGGGTCAGACTGGGGAGGGTATCGTCAGTCACCCCATTCTACAGATGAGGAGGTCCAGCCTGCAAACCTGCAGGAGAACCTAGACTTGTCCACTTTTGGCCTGTGGTCGCCACCAGCAGGAGCCCAGTATGGCTGGGCTTTGGGAGTTTGTCCTAGAACTGCTTCTCACTGACTCGTGAACCTGGGCAAGTCTCTGAGCCTCCGCATTTGCCTACTTCAGCTCCCACTTCAGGGGAGCTGCTTGGAAGAGCCGAGGCAGGCCAAGTGTCTGGCACAGGTCTGGCATCCAGCAGGTACTCATTAAATGGTGGCTCAATCTTGATCCTGAAGAATGGGACCCCCTCCCCATTCCTGAGCTTGGTGGTAGCACTCGGGTGGGTGTTCCTTCACCACCCCACCAAGTCACGCTCTGCCCATGCATCTGCAGAGGGTGGGAGTAGCTTCCAGGCCACATGTCCTTCCTGGGCTTGTCTGGGGCAGCAGCTCTGTCTGCCAACTTCTCCCTGACTCAGGATGCTCTTTGACTTAATAACTTTCCTCCTCATGAGTCTCCAGTTCCCCTCTAGCAGTGCAGTGTCTTCGGACGACTAGAGGCAGCACTTCAAATTCCGCAAGCTGTCCCAAGATTCTTGTGGGCAGGTGGCCCTTGCTTTAAGTGTCAGATAAAGATCTGTCATAGCAAAAGGAACTGGCTGAGATCTTAGAGGCCATCCTAGGGGTCAGGGCTTTTCTGGTGGCCAACAACAGAAACCCGTCTCAGCTGGCTTGCAGGAGGAAAAGGACTTACCTCCAGCCTTGGCTGGCTTCAGGGGCACAAAAGAACTCCATCTCTCTGCAACTCTGATCCAATTTTCTCTGTTTTCTAACATTTTTTTTGGCTTGGGGTGAAGGGCTCTCTCGTAGTCTCTCTCCATGTGACAACCACATGGCCCCCTGCAGCTCTGGGCTCACATCCCACCTGCTTCAAGTCCCGTGGAAAGTGAGAGTGCCCTTCTCCCAGAATGTAGTCTTCTGGGCTCTGATTGCCCAGCATGGGCTCACACTCTTGAAGCTGCACCAGTGGCCAGCGAGATGCAGTGCTCTGATTGACTGGGCCTGGAAACATCCCCACCCCTGAGGCCGGGTGTGCATTCAATTCCACCCAACCCATGGAGTCCTCTTACAAGAAGATGGGAGAGGGGAGCCTGGGTGGTTCAGTAAATTAAGCATCCAACTCTTGATTTCGGCTCAGGTCATGATCTCAGGGTCGTGAGATCGAGCCCTGCATCGGGCTCTGCTTAAGAGTCTCTCTCTCCCTCTGCCCCTCCCCCCCCCCCCCCCGCCCCTTGCTCTTGTTTTTGCTCTGTCTCCCTCTCTTAAAAAAAAAAAAAAGAAGGGAGAAATAAAACAATAGATGTCCACCAGGCCTCTGTTCCAGTCCCTTTATCATCCTCTGTAGTTATTCTCCCTCTGCTAGATGTCCCTCATAAAGGGTCTTCATTACCTCTCAGGATGGCTCATTCCATTTGGGGACAATCATCAACAGAAAATTCTCCCTAGTGTTGAGATGAAATCTCAGTGTTGACACTCATGGTCCTGGTCCCATCCTGAGGGCCACACAGATCAATCTACATGGAAACTTGTCTTTTGCTTGAGGACAGAAATCATGACCCCCCAACCAGGTCTTCTCCACCTCTGGGTAAATAGTCCAGGTCACTTCAGTTTTCCTCTGTGATTTGGCTTTGTGTTTTCCCCCTCACCTAGGTCATGTCTCAGGCTTCCCCAGCCTGCACAAGTTAATATTCAGAACCATTCAGAATACTCCAGGAAGGTGTGACCAGCTAAGAGTAGAGCAGGGCCCCCTAGCCACATTATTTCTAATAATGAAACCTATGCAGGCGTTTGCCTTTTTGACCTTAGTCTCATCACATGGTTGGCCCCCTCTGAGCTCCCCACTTGAATCCCTGGGTATTTTCATGCCAACTGTTTTTTAATCTATCTTACGAATTCTGCACTTGTTTCTCTATATTTGGTCTTTTAAAACTCCATTTTGTTAGAGTCTGGTCAAATGGGATCAGTGTTTTTATTTAAGTGATTTTTCAAGCAGCAATAGGGTAACTTTTCCAAGAGGTCCTAATTCCTCCTCTGTGGGGAAAGCCTGTTTTATAGCTTCTCCATGTCTCCCTTTGTGTTACCTTCTGCTGTGTGTCAATTCTTTAACCCCATGTTTGAGTCTTCCTTACCTTCTTAGTGGAGAGGTAGAAAGTGGGTCAGAGGGTTGAGGATGCGTTCACAGTGGAGATGACCTTTGAGATGGGTGTTGAAGGATGAATAGGAGTCTGCCAAATGGGGAAAGGAGGTTCGGAGTTCAGTGTTCCGAGAAAGTCAAGAGCACAGTGGATAGAGTGTATGAGGATGGAGGTTCAAGGCAACTCAGAAGGGAGGCTGCAAAATGGCACGCTTCAGCTGAATTAGGTTCTTAAGATAATCTGCATGGCCCTCACTATGTTAAGAGAAATTAAACCAATATTTAAAAATTGTGGGATTTCACATAAAAATCAGCACTTTGTGTTTCCCTTCAAAAATAAGAAGCTCTGAGGGGCACCTGGGTGGCTCATTCAGTTAAGTATCCGACTCTTGATTTCGACCTAGGTCATGATCTCAGGGTCATGAGATCGAGCCCCACGTTGGGCTCCATGCTCAGCGGGGAGTCTGTTGGAGATTCTCTCTCTCCCTCTGCCCTTTGCCCCCCACGATCTCTCTTTCAAATAATAAATAAATCTTTAAAAAAAGAAGAAGAAGCTTTGCCAATATCAGATCCACATGGGTCCACACTTGGTAGTAGTTGGCTGGAACTGAGTAGCTGCTAGCCCCTTTAGGCAGGGCATACTGTCCCCACCATGCTAGGGTCCCTGCTGTTGTCTGGTGTAGCACACCCGCTTGGCTCTTTTATTTTGCTTCCCTGGCCCTTTCTGCATTTGAACTTGTGACCTCATTTTTAAATGTGATCTACTGGTTCACAAATTCTAGCATCAAAAACACCACCTGGAGGTCTTGTTAAACAGATTGCTGGGCCCTACCGCCACAGTGACTGATTCAGGAGAGTGGAGAGAGGCCTGAGAATCTGCCTTTCTCACAAGCTCCCTGGTGAGGTTGCTGCTGCGGTCTGGGGACCACACACGGAGAATGACTTACCTCCTTATTGTACAGGTGAGGAAACTGAGGCCTGCCTCTGGTCAGCACAGAGTCTGGCCCCGAACGCAGGTTTTCCACTCCAGCTCCTGTGCTGAGTCCACTAACCCCTGCAGAGCCCTGGTGGGGAGGGTCCATCTGCGCCCTGCCTGCTCTCCCTTCCTGCCCCTACGGTGTCTGAGACGGGGCATGGAAGCCCATTCATTCCATTTTCAGTCTCAGCCTCCTTAACAATAGCCATCCATTATTTTGTGCTGTGATGCCTGCAGAATTTAATTACTTGCCTGGCCGTGAAGTGAATTTGATTGTTGGGAACTGCGGTGTTCTGGAGGAAGCACTAATGAGGAAAGACTCTCAACAGAGACGAGAAGGCATCTGGGGGGCTTGTGTTTGAAAGCAGCCATTCACTGTGTGGCAATAGGTCTCGGTCTTCAGTGAGCTTTCTCGTTCCCGCCTCGAAGATGTCCGTCGCATTTCATAAATAAATCAAGGCTTTTGTGTCCAATAATTGCCTTGCTTTGTAACCAAGATCAAAAGCACCAATGGCCTTGGATTCAAAGCCAAGTTTATTTTTTATTTCTTGGTTGCAGGAGAGAGTGAGGGTTTGCATGCTGGCGGGTCCAGCTAGGAGGCCCGCATGGAGAGAGAGAGAGAGAGCAAAATGGGCAAGCTGCCAAGGGAATGAGAAACCTTCAGCCAATCTCCACTGGCGACCAGGGAGATGAAGTCGTGAACACTTACTCTGCTAGTAGAGCCTGCTGAGCTGGTCACCATCAGGCATTCTCGACTCACTGAATAAACATATATCAGTGTTATCATCATGACAGTAGGTAAACAATAATGATAGAAAGCAAACAGCGAGTGCTGACTGTGTGCTGGGCTCTGGGCTAAGCATTCCATAGATATTTAATTCTTAAAGCCTAAGTGTAAGATGTTGTCATCATCCCATTTTATAGATGAGGGAACTGATGCTGATAAAGGTGAGCTGGGATTTGAGTCCAGATGTGTCTGAATGGAGCCCATGCTTGGTGGCAGACAGTTGCTAAAGAAGAGAGTTGAGTCAGACCCTGTGCCCTCTCAGGGAGATCACACTGTAGAATGGAAGTAAAGACTCAGGTGTGTAGCTGTGATTCGAATACAGCAGAGAGGGACATGGGTTCGGAGGGAGGAGGACTTCTAATCTGGGCTGGGGGTTGGGGCTCAGGGAAGGTTGAATGTTGGGGATGCAGCATTTGAAGTGAGTCTTGAAGGATTAGGATTTATTCCAGTGTGGGTTCCTCAGGAAGCCGACTGAGAGTGATTATAATGCAGGAGTGTATTAGCGAGTACTCTTGGGGCTCCCTACCTGCAGAAGGAAAGGAAGGAAAGCAGGAATCAGTGAATGGAGAAGTTGGGCTATGGTACAATTACAACTAAAGCCTCAGTTGACTCCTTGGGGGAGCTCCAAAGCTGGGGTGGCCCTTCTGAGTTCTCCTGAGTAGGAGCGAGGAGGCTGGGTCTTTATACGTTCTTATTGCTCCCAGAAGGGGGCATGGTCTTGAGCAGATACCTCTTTAGCTAAGGCAGTTCCAAGGAGGGCAAACAGCTGGGGTGTCTGCCAACAGCACTCCTCACAGCTAGGGAACTAAGTACTCTACTCCTGAAAGGGACCTGGGTGGCACATCAGTGTGTCCCCACAGATATGCAGGGATTTGAGAAAAGTCAGACACAGGAATCCAGACCAAAGCAGAGGCTGGTGGACAGAAATGTCTGGGCCCTGCATCATGAACAGGTAGGTTGGTGTTGCTGTTCAGTGCCATGGTTAGGGCTACAGACAGATTCTCTGGCTCAGTCCCTGTTCTACCACTTTCTGGCCATGTGAGCTCAGCCTAATCTCTGAGTTTTGTCATTCTCAAGATGAAGCTAATAATAACCTCCTTTGTGGGGTTGTTGTAAGGATTGAAAAAAGATGATATAAAACAACTACCTGATACACAGTAAGCAATCAATAAATATTAGCTATTATTAGGATGGTTATTGGGATTTTGAGAGAGAACATAGTGAGACTTAAGTTTGGAGATGGAATGAAGGAATATTTTATTCAGGGCACAAAGGTTAAACAAAGGGTCAGTAATAAGAAAATATGCTCAGGAAGCCACTCACTGATTAGTTCTAAATGATGGTGGCCTTGTCTCTTCTTTTATAACCTCTTATTTCTTTTTCTTGCCCTATTATATTGGCTAGGACCTTCATCTAGTACAGTGTGAAGGGAAATGGGAGAGAAGTGGTATTCTTGACTTTTACTTTTGTGGCTTTTTTTAAAGATTTATTTATTTATTTTAGAGAGAGCGAGAGCACATGAGCAAGTGCGGGGAGGGGCAGAAGGAGAGAGAGAATCCTGAAGCAGACTCCCCGATGAGTGCTGAGCCTGATGTGGGGCTCAATCCCAGGACCCTGAGATCATGATCCAAGCCTAAATCAAGAGTAGGCTGCTTAACCAGCTGAGCCACCCAGGCTTGGATCATGGACAAGTATTCTTGACTTTTAAAAGGCATGCTTCTAACTTTTCACCATTTAAGACAAAAACTCTTAACAAATAGGAATCAATAGGAACACCCTTAGCCTGTTAAGGGTATTTACTGAAAGCCAACAGCAAATATCATACTTCCTGCTGGAGAGAATTCAGCAAGATGGCTGGTTACAGAAATTAATAATGTTCCTGTGTGTCAGCTATGTCCAATTAGAAAATGTAATTTAAAAAGTGCATGCGTAAGAAAACAAGAATGATTGAAAATTAATGCCATTAATGTTACAAATTAGCTAGCTGCAGCCTAGAAGTTTTGATGAGTGATGCTTTCATTGTCATGTAGATATAAATATTTCATAATTTCCATGGCAACTTCTTCTTTGACCCATGCATTATTCAGAATTATGTTTATTTTAGTTCCAAAGGTTTTTTTTTTAACGTTTTGTACTTGCTTTTACTTACTTACTTTATCTCAGTGTGATAAGAAAATAAGATCTGTAGGTTATTTTTTGCATTTTTGTTGAAGCATTTGCCTTATCAGATATTGCGATTTCCTCTAAAGTGATAGTCGGGAAAATAGCAGGTACTAGAGCAGCACTAGGTCAGCTGACTAATGGGAGAACTGAACCTTTTGCAAATGAGAGCACAGTAGGTGACAATGGTGCATTCCGGTTTGGTC
Organism: Neomonachus schauinslandi; assembly: GCF_002201575.2. Taxonomy (NCBI): domain Eukaryota; kingdom Metazoa; phylum Chordata; class Mammalia; order Carnivora; family Phocidae; genus Neomonachus; species Neomonachus schauinslandi. The sequence goes on from NC_058403.1 coordinate 164,329,341, forward strand.
AGGGGGGAGGGTGGACTATTTAGAAATAGAGTGGATTCCATTGGTTGTCATTTAGGGGGTTATTTTTAGGAAATGATTTTACACATACACACATACATATATATTTTTTTACATAGAAAAATAAGACCTCTACCTTAGTTCACAAAAATATATTCTAGATAGATTAAAGCACTAAAGGTAAAAAGCAGAACTTTGAAACTATGGAAGAAAATGTAGGAGGTGATATTTAAAACCTTGGTGGTAGGAAAAGAAAGATAAAAAGGAATGTTTCTTTTGCCTAAAGGAAACATAAAAAGCACGAACTGTAAAGAAAAATACTGATAAATGCCATTATATAAAAATTAAAAAATCTTCCTACAACAACAAATAAGTAAAGAGAAAACAAAATGAGACACAGTTTGACTCACATTAGATTGGTAGGGCAGTCCTAAGTGCCGACAAGCATGTGGAGCAACGTGGGCTCTCAAAACCTCCTAGTAAACATGCAAATGGGTCCAACCCCTTTGGAAAACAATTGGGCAGGGTCTAGCAACAGGAAGGAAGAGATGTACACCCTATGACCCAGCAATTCTACTTCTAAGTATAATCTATAAAAATATTCTAGCATCACACACACACACACACACACACACACACACACACCTGTATGAGGATGTTTGCTACAGTAGTGTTTATAGTAAAGAAACAAAGAAAAATCACCTAAATGTCCATCACAAAGGGGATGGCTAAATAAGCTATAGTCATACAATGGACTAGCATACAATCCCTAAGATGAAGGTACTAGATCTGTATGTATCAATGTGGATAAAACTGGAAAATGCAGTGTTGGGTAAAAAAAGCAAGGTGAGCTATCATGTTTTTAAACAAGTTAAAACAGGAAGTAATTGTTCATATTGTTTATACTGTTAGACAGCTATGTGACCTAATGCTATGCCAAGGTGGGCTGTGTCAGAAGACACACTAGCTGCAGAGTAGCAGTTGAGAAATCAGGGAGGAAGAAAGGGGACAAAGAATGCTCCAGTTGTATCTGAATATTGTAACATTTTGCTTTCTAAGAGTAGTTTTGAAGCCCAAAGGGAAAAATCCAGTTTGGATGGCCTGTTCACGAGCATTTATTATTGTTCACTCTACTCACCTGGATGTTTGAAATATTGGAGAACTGAAATTAAGGGGGGAAAAAGGAAAGGCCAATTGGAGACAGATGAAGGAAGTCCTTGGATGTCAGAATGAGAAGTTGGGCTTTATTTCCTAGACACTGGAGAACCACTGAAGGTTCTTGCATAGGGGATGACATAGTCAGAGCCAACTTTAAAGATGATTAATTTGGTGTATCTGATGGCTTTGAAAGAGAGATGCTGGACTCAGGGAGAGCAGTTACATGTTATTACACAAACACACTGATGCACAGATTGGTGGTGAAGGGTAGTAGGGGCCTGGATCAGGGAGGGTAATATGGGAAGAGAAAGGAAGGAAGGGATGGATGGGCAAGTAGAGAGGTAGATGGGTAGGCTTATGGGTAGATGGGTGGATGGATAGATGGATGAGGAGTTGGGTAGATGAGTAGATTGGTGGATGGGTGAATGGGTGCAAAGGTGGTGGATAGATGGATAGAGACATTTCTTTTTCAAATATTTTATTTATTTCTTTATTTGAGAGAGAGAGAGCGAGTGCAAGCGGGGGCGGGGAGCAGAGGGAGAGGGACAAGCAGACTTCGTCTCGAGCGTGGAGCCTGATACAGGACTCAATCCCATGACCCTGAGATCACGACCTAAGCCAAAATCAAGAGTTGGATGCTTAACTGACAACCACCCAGGCGCCCCGGGTACAGACATTTTTGAAGTGCCAACGCAATCCTCATGACATCTTGTTCACAGACAATGCAAATGAAATAGAAGATTAGATGATGAAATGACAAGGAGGTGAAAGTGATGTCTTGGGTTAGTGATGCAGCAGTAATAAGCGATTAATCATGTTTTGAATCCAACAAATAAGCCTGACAACATTTGTATTCACCTTGAAGATCATGTAGAGAAGGGAAAAAAACAGCTCAAAACTCATTGGTTTTGGGTTTTCATAGGTACTGGTTTTTCAGGAAGATAGCTTTGTCACGCTCCCCAGGACACAAAGACTCCCCTTCTCACTCCAAATTTTTCTCTCCATATCTGTGAGAAATTCAAGGCAAAAAAAAAAAAATTGTAGGCTGACATCAGGGACATAGTCCAGAAAGGCTACTCCTGAATATGTTCTGCCTCCACAGAGACTTAGGCTAGCATTCCACCCTGTCTCCTTCTGCCTTGACCTGGGGGCCTGGGGGAGGGCAGGGACTTGGTCACAGATAACAGAAGATTTTGTAAAATGGCACTGGGCACTGTGTGTTATCTGATATTTACGATGATCCAAAGCAGAGCCTTGTAAATGTCAGTATGCTTTTTATACCAAAGGCAGAGGAGTACCCATGTTTTATAATTATTTTGGAATGTTTGGGGGAAAAAATTCTAAAGGCGCAGAGAGTGCTAACCCTCCCAGTGGAGGAAGCAGCGTGAATGGTTGAGGGAATCATATCTCCCAGCTCTATGGTCGTGGGCAAATGACTCACCCTCCCTGAGCTCCTGTGTCGTAACCTTTAAGGGGGGGGGCAGTTAATAATGGTGCCTCCCACAGAGGGCTGATATTAGGCTTAAGTGAGGTGTTGTCTGCAAAGCAGGTGTCATTGGGCCTGGCACATGCTGTGAGATTAATGCACAATAGCGATTATTATTATCATTATCTATACTCACAAGTATTATTAGTAGTAATAGTCCAACGCAGTATTATTAACAATGATAATAAGTATTATTAATTATAATACTTAGTATTACCAGTAGAGATCCAGAAACTCCTAGCCTGTGAGGTCACTTGCTCGTAGTCATTCCAAGGTATGCTTGGACTTCCTCAGACCTGTTATTGTAAGCATTTCTACAAATGGAAGCCCTCGGTGCAAACAGCGTCCCAGAGTGATGCTGGGAGTGATTACAGGGGGAGGACGGTGACATTGCTGGGCTCCCGGGTATGCATCGGTGGGGCCCACCACTGCCAAGAACGTCTAATGAGTGGTCCCCAGGCCTTCCTGCTTCCTGCAGTCTCATCCCACCCCCCGGCAACAGGGGGAAGAGTCCAGACTCTTGCACAGACATGCACGTGACAGCATTTGGAGCTGCAGCACCAGGAGACATAGACTAGTGTGGGAAGGGGAGAAAAAGCAGGGAGGTGTCCAGGAGCAGGGAAGGGAGGATGATGGAAGAGAGGGGGAAGAGTAACGAGGGTTCAGATGGAAGGTGGAACAGAGACTAGGCTACGGATGATGTTTGGGGACAAGGGGCCGGGAGGTGGCAGAACGCCTGCAGCCGTTATTGGCAAGCTAGGACACAGCTGGGAGAAACATACAGAGAGCTGTCCAAACTGCTGTTTCCAGGCATAAGCTGACCTTCCAGGACAATCTAGAGGAGCCGCATCCCCTCTGAGACACGCTTTTTTAGCCTTTGCTTGGGAAATAAGAGCACAATTGCTCTGGGAGATGGCCAGTGGTACATATATCATATATTTAAATAGGGAACATCTGTGGGTCTCAAGTTTTGTTATTTTCTTTTTTTTTTTTTAAAGATTTTATTTATTTATTCATGAGAGACAGACAGAGAGAGGCAGAGGGAGAAGCAGGCTCCCAAGGAGCAGAGAGCCCGATGCGGGACTCGATCCCAGGACCCTGGGATCATGACCCGAGCCGAAGGCAGACGCTCAACCATCTGAGCCACCCAGGCGCCCAAGTTTTGTTATTTTCTTAGAAAACAAGCAGGAGGGTGGAAACACAGTGGGATTTAGAACTAAAGGAGAGAAAAATTTTTGTTTTATGTGGTTTGGTTGTTTCCTATTGTTTGCTTGGAACCCCAGAACTAGGAAAGCCAAGAACTGTCCCCAAAGGTCACCCAACATGAGAACACCTAGTCGAGCAAAGAGAGATAAACCTTGCTGGAGCAGCCCTGCCCAGGTGGAAGAGAGGCCCCGTGGATAACTGAGAGTTGAGGAAGCCTCCATCTCACTCCTGGCTTTAACATTTTCTTGAGGATTGTTTAGAATGGTCTCCTTTAGAGAAGTGGAGGGAGTCTTGTCATTAAAACCCAACATTTTAGGGTGGTATTATTTTTTCTAGACTTTAGCACTGGAAATGACCCACCTGTTAGTTTGCTTTTTAAAAATAGAACTTGGGATGCCTGGGTGGCTCGGTCGGGTAAGCGGCTGCCTTCGGCTCAGGTCATGATCCCAGCGTCCTGGGATCGAGTCCCACGTCAGGCTCCTTGCTCATCAGGGAGCCTGCTTCTCCCTCTGCCTGCCACTTCCCCTGCTTGTGCCCTCTCTCCCTCTCACTCTCAGACAGACAGATAAATAAAATGTTAAAAAAAAATAAATTAAAATAGAATTTCTCAAATACAGTTCATAAAGTCCCAGGACCTATAGTAACAGTTTTGAGGGTTTTCCCGCAAAAGCATGATTAGCCCTGCATTGAAAAATAAATCAGTCACATGGCAAGGTTTTTTACAGAGCAAATAAATTGATTTCACTCAGGAACTGTTGTGTCAAAAAAATTTTTGCCAGTTGATCCTATGTTGACATGAATGTATGGTTTTTTTGGGAAAAAAAATGAAAGAGGGCGCCTGGGTGGCTCAGTTGGTTAAGCGACTGCCTTCGGCTCAGGTCATGATCCCAGGGTCCTGGGATCGAGTCCCACATCGGGCTCCCTGCTCGGCAGGAAGCCTGCTTCTCCCTCTCCCACTCCCCCTGCTGGTGTTCCCTCTCTCGCTGTGTCTCTGTCAAATAAATAAATAAAAAAAAAAAAAAAAAATGAAAGAGATTCAAAAAATACCCTTTTACTCCTTTTTTGGTTTCCTATTGCTTCTGCGTATTAGTTAGCTCATAACCAGGCATTTATAGAGCTCCTCTGTATGCAAGTCTTTGTGATCAGAACTACGGGAAGCCACAGTCTCAGCCTTTAAGGAGCTTATGCTCTGATTGGTTGGAATTGGTCTTTTTGCAAGAAAGCTTGTACTTGGTGGAGGGTTTTCAGAAGGCTCTCTTGCTCTGGTATATTCTGGTATTCTGGTATATTTGGACTGACACAAGCACAGATTATTTCAGTATTATTTCACATCAGCAAAAAATGACAATTTATTGGACCCTCTAAACTGAAAGTCCAGAGGTAAAGTCTTGTTTAGGCTTCACTAGATCCAGGACAAAGATCCTGTTGTCAAGGCCTCGACTCATCTTGTGGTGGGCAAGATGGCTGCAGGCATCCCGAGACTGCTGACATCCTAGCTTAGCAACCCCAGAGGAGTGAGGATCTGAGAGTGTGGTTGTTAGAAAGCTCCTGGGGAAGATTCTCATGGACTCAGCCTGGAATACATTTCTGTCTCTGACCCAGTCACTAGACACAAGGTGCTGGAGCACTCTGGTCAGACCGGGTCCCATGACTGATGGACCAGCCTGTATGACAATGTAAGCAGGGGTCAGTCCCACCATGTCTCATCTCCTGTTATCAGAAGAAGGAGAAAGGGAGAAGTGAGAGGTGGTCATGATGGCTGGTTTCTTTCTAGCAGGGCAGGTGGGCCAAGAAGGACCAGGCTAAGGAGAACTAGGTCTGCCCGCAAGTGGGAACGAGGGCCAGGGATGCAGATTCCTGCACAGACGGTGGGAAAGTACATTGAACAGGCAGGTGGTGTCCTGCCAGAGGGCACACCCTCCTTTGTACCTTCTTTGTGGCCTGGACTCATTGCCCTTACAGCATTGCAATGGCTTCTTTCATCTGTGTGCCTGCGTCTCATGCTAGGCCTACAGAAGCAGACCACAAAAAGGCACAAGGGCCATCTTTGGAGTCGGACCAGCCAAAAGCTGAATCCTGGCTCTGCCACTTCCTAGCTATGCAACCTGGGGCAAGTCGCTCCACCCTTCTGATCCTCCAGCCCTCGTCTGTCAAGTGGGCATAATAATAGTACCTACCTTCAAGGTTTCATTAGATAATGTATGGGAAGTGACCTTGGACAATATTCAGCAAATGGAAATTACTTCATAAATGCTAGCTGCAGTTGATAAAGCAGGGACCATGTCTCATTCAGCTTTGGGTCTTTAGTACCTAGTTGAGGCTGGTATCCAGTAAGTATTCAGTAAGTGCTTGTGTAGATGGAATTGAAGCCAGGTGAGGAGTTGGCCACACAGGTACAAGAGGAGGTAGTGCAGGCAGGAGGATGGATACGGGGTGGCGGGGGGGCTCTGAGAATCCGCAGCAGGCAATGGTGTCGGGGTCCATGGGGGAGCCAGGGGGCTGGGTCTCGGGAGCCAGACTCTTCAGTGGCTCTCAAGTGTCAGGATAGGAGCAGGGCACTTGGTAAAAAGGCACTCTCCCAGGGTCCGTCTTAGCAGGTCTGGGATCACCATCCTTGACGGGTGCCAGGGGATTCAGAGGGCCACCCCCTGAGAGACCCCACTGGTTTCTGGGTCACAAACTCAGATGCCTCCATGGGCCAGATGGGTGACGTGGATGGGTGAAGGAAGATGCTGGGCACCGCGGCCAACCAGAGAGCACAAGCCTCATCTAGAGGGGAGCCATACTCCCAAGTGGGGACTTGGTATTGCCAGGTCTCCTAGTTTTTTCAAGAGAGGCTGAAAATCAAGACTTATAAAGGGAATTTCCTGATTTTTAGATGCTGAGAAACAAGTCAGATTTTTGAAACACCGAAAGGCCAAATAAAACATGTCTGTAGGCCAGAGAAGAGCTGCCACTCGGAGTCCTCGGTCTAGGGCCATGGTTCTCAGCCAGGGCGGTTTTGCACCCCAGGGAACACTGGGCTGCGTCTGAGATCGGTTTCCTTGTCCCAGCTTGGGGTGGGGGTGGGGAATGCTACTGGCATCTAGTGGTTAGAGGCACGGGATGCTGCTAACCCCCCTCAATGCGCTTGCCGCCGCTCCCACCTCAAAGAGTTATATGGCCAGAAAGGAAGTTGAACTGGCATGAGTTGTGGGCAGAAGAAAAAGGAAGGGCCGGAGACACCTGCCACCTGATTTTTACAGACTTATTTCGGTCAGAGAGACAGGGCTCTGCCCTTCAACCCTGAGGAGCCCCAGCTGCCGTGGCTGGGCCCTTGCTGGTCAGGTAGAATTGTTTTCTACAGTGTGCACACTTCCTGTAGAAAAGCAGCCTGCCACCCCCAACCTCTACAGGCATGAAAGTCATGCTAGAAATTCAGACAAATGAGTGCTAATACATTGCCACTTGGGTCCCCACGGGCTGGGTGTAATGGTCTTTTAGACGTTATCAGGGTTTTGGCCCCCTGTTCCTGGTGGAATGTTTGGTTTGGGTTCATCATTCATTCAGTCATTTCTGGAAGTGTAGTTGAGAATATTTCCATTCCCAACCATAACAAAATAAAATGTCTCTGAGTTCTGTGCAGTTCAGTAATGATTTGCTGAGGGCTTGCTCTGTGGCCAGCTCAGCGCTTGGTGCTGCGGGGCAGATGAGCAGAGACTTGGGCGGGTTCCATCTGGAGGCTTAACCATCCTGTGGAGAAAACACAAGAACCAGACCTGCAGCCCTTCCCCTGCAGTCCACCCTCTGCACACCAGTGTCTTCATCTGCCTCAAACACTGTTCTGGTCACCATTCTCTCCCACTCAGAAACCTTCTATGGCTCTCAGTTCTACTCCAGATGAAGCCTGCACTCCCTTAGCCTTGGTGATCTGACCCAGCCTCCATTTCAAGCTTACTTTCTGCTCTTCTGTTGTTGTGCGAGTCTCTTTGCAAACCAAACTTTGCCCTAGGCCCAGTCTCCTGCCTTTTCTCAGGCTGTGCCCCCCCTCCCCCACCTACCGTGCCATTTCTGGCCATTCACGCAAAGTGAGACGGCCCTGGTGGTACTCCCCCCATCCTCTTCATCACTTCATCCCACATCACTTCATCTTTCACCCTCTGTAGCTCTGTGGGCCTCCTGCCTTATTTATGTTCTTGACCCTTGACCTACCAAACTGGGAGATTCTCAAGGGGAAAAGCTGATTAAAAATTCAACTTTATGTTCCTTTCCTGGGCAACCTGCTAGTCTTGTCTCTGGCATCTGGTGGGTGTCCACTCAGCCTGCTGCTAGCTCTTCATCTGTGCCTGGCCTGGTGCCGGGTGCTCCCATAAGTGTCATCTCTCTGTATCCTCACAGGGACTCTGTGACACTCGTGACATCATCCTACTAAGGCTATAGGAGCTTTCACTTCATTCATAGACTCATTCAACAGACGTGTTTAATGAGCGCACCCACCATGCCACAGGCTCTGTGGTGTTACAGGGACATGGGAGTGGGAAACCCAGGAAGCAGACTCTGAGACGGCCGAAGTTGGCATCTAGCAGAATGGCGAGGGAGCATTCTTGGGGTCCACACTTTGGGAGGGCAGGGGAGGGAGCGGGGAGAAGTCAAGCCATGTTGCAGGCAGCCTGCTAGACATCTTGGACAGCTCTATGAACAGGTCTAAAGATGGAGCAGCTCTTCAGAGCTGTCCCAGTTGAGAGGGGAGAGGCAGACCTCTATGCCCCCCTCTCCCCACATTTGTCTTCAGACAGAACCTGTCAGTCGTTGGAAGGGATGTCACCTTGTCTACCGAGGCCGCCCCTGAAGGCTACTCTTGGCTGGGCGCAGTCTGCTGCTAGCCCTCCCAGGAGCTGGGATATCTGAGCATCTGCCATCAGAGAGAATATCTCTTTGTGCTCATGGGGACTTCATTCAAGGGGGGAAAACAAATGATCAATGAATTAACATGTAAACAAGCAAGGTCATTACACTTCCCTTAATAAGTTCAAAGAAGGACAGAAACAGGTGCTCATTTTATACACAGGGAAGCTGAGATGTCCAGAGGTTTAATGGCTTAAAGCTCCATCTCCAATCCTGGTCTCTGGCTCCAAAATTCAGCCCCTCTCTACTGTATAACCAGGCCTGTGCTAATCACCTAGGACCTCAAAAGTCAAGCTAAAGAGCTGGTCGTGATCTTGTAGGGATTGAGGAGGCTCTGGAGGGAATAAAATACAAAATGACACTGGCAAAGGCATGCAGAACTGGGGACCAGAGTTAGAGACTTAGTTAAGGCACAGCTTTAGAAGTCTGGGTCCTGCAATGATGATGTGTTCTGGGACTGGTGGTCACAGATGCTTAGGATGATTTTGGCTGCGGGTAAAAGAAAACTGTAGCTTCAAGTGGCTTAACCAGCAAAACCACAGAAGTGGAAGTTGCCTGGGGTCAGGCTCTGGGTTCAGTTGAACCAGTTTCTCAGCAGCTCATGAAGGAGCCAGATTTCTTTTGCTCTGCTACCCAAGGTTACTTCCTCTTCTGGTCCTAAGGTGCCTGCTGGTCACAACTGGAGTCCTCAGTAGAAAAGCTAAAACCTTCGCTCAACCATCTAAGTCCTTCTCTTCCATCCAGTTAAGTCACATGCTCAGCCCTGGACTAATAGTTCATACCAGAATAATCTACCGTCTCGAGTTGGGATGGGGTCAGCTTCCCTGGAAGCTGAGCGGGAGGAATCAATACAGCTGGAGGAATCAATAAAGAGCCAAATTCATGGCTCTCTTAGGAAGCAGAAAGAGTGCTGGGGATAGATATTGGGGAGAGAGTCAGCCTTACCTGCTACCTGACTCTCTGGAGAGAGTCAGCGGACAAGATTGAGCAGTTTGAGGGCAGGACATGGTGACAGATTGGATTGAAGGGGAAAGACCAACATTTTATTTTATTTATTTATTTTTTTTCAGAAACAACTCCAAGGTTTCCCATTGCCATGCTTGGGATAGTATTATCTCATTGACCAAACTCAAGGGGATGAGGAAAATTTCAGATCTGATTTTGGATAATTTGAGTTTGATGTGATGAGGAGACATTCAAACTGTATTGTTTTGCAACAGCCAGAGCTATAGGTCTTTGAGCTGGGGCTCCAAGTACTGCAGGACAGAGCCCAGGAGAGGACTGCCGAAGTGGAGACATGGCTGCAGGTCACTGAGAAGTGGAAGCTAGAGTCAGAAGTGTGTGGGGAGCCGGCTGGGGCAGGGGCTGAGAAGGCAAGGCTGGTGGGAGTTTGAGAGGCAGGGCTTTCCTGGCAGAGCTGCTTATAGGAATTTATCGGACAAGGGTCTCTGCTCATGTGCACAGTGACAGGGTACAAGGATGTTCACCCCCTCATTGTCTGAAATGTTAAGAGACTGGAGACAACCTAAATGTCCATTGCTATGGAGCTGTTTAATTAATTATGACAATCGGGTATGTGGAACTTCAGGCAGCTCTTAAAAAAGGAGGGTGCAGGACCTCTGTGACTGCAAAGGAGGAATCTCAAACATGGTTCGGTGGGAAAAAGCAAGATGAAAAGATGGGTATAGAATACTTCCATTTGTGTTAAAAAAAAGAATATATGCTATCCAAATGTGTGTTTGTGTATTCATAGACTGTTTCTGGAAGGTATCAAAAGAAACTTCTAATAGCAGTTGCCTCTGGGTGAGGTTCTGGGAGCTTGGAAGACTTATTTTTACTTTTTACCTTGCTGGCTGTTAGAGTTTCTTTAACCATGTGCATTTATTACCTATCAAAAAATGTTAGATCATAAAAATAAATACATAAGAAACTGGGTCTTGAGTGTCAGAGAGCTTAGTGAGACTTAGGACTGAGAGGAGGCCACTGGAGGGTGTCAGAGAGTCCAGAGTCCAGTCAGAGAGGCAAAAGTCAGGGAGAGGGGCCACAGGGGAAACTGAGGCACAGGCTGTCCACTTCCTTGTGAGAATCTGGAATAGAATGAGGTGGGCGTAGCTGGTTGGGTTCATTGAGCATCACTGCAGATGCATGGGATGCAACTGAAGGTCCCCCTGGGAGCTCTGCACAGGAGGTTCTGCTCAGGCTCTGCTGTGGTTTGGGGTTGGGTCCCCTATCTTTAGCCACCAGAGCTGCAGGGAGGTCTAAGCAGGTCTCTGGACTGCCCAGTGCTTTGGCTATCTTTTAAGAGACCTTCAGATGGGTGTTTTCTGGCAATTGAAGTACCAGAAGCTGAGAGAAAGGCTATAAGGTAGGAAAAGGAGCCTAGGAAGGTATCATGTCTGGTCCTGAGCCTCCATCTGCTACTGCTGAGTCCGGGGTTCCTGACCTCTGTGGGGGAGGGAGGAAGGCTGGTCTCTGCCCATCAGCTGCTGGTCATGCTTGAGCTGAGGGAGCTGAAAGGGGGAGCAGGATGACTTGACTCTCAGGGAGCGGAGATCAGGGCTCCTGTTTTCTTTTTCTTTCCTTCTTTCCTTCCTTCTTTTCTTTTTCTCTTTCTTTCTTTCTTTTCTTTCTTTTCCTTCCTTCCTTCCTTTTCTTTCTCTTTCTTTCTTTCTTAATTCAAGTATAATTAACGCACAGTGTTATATTAGTTTCAGGTGTACAAAATAATGATTCAACAATTCTGTACATTAGTGTTCATCATGATAAGTGTATTCTTGATTCCCTTCACCTATTTCACTCATCCCCACTGGCCCCCCGCCCCCGGCAACCACCAGTTTGTTCTCTGTATTTAAGAGCCTGTTTTTGGGGGGTTGTCTCTTTTTTTTTCTTTGTTTTCTTGTTTTGTTTCTTAAATTCCACATATGAGTGAAATCATGTGGTATTTGTCTTGCTCTGACTGATATTTCATTTAGCATTATACCCTCTAGGCCCATCCATGTTGTTGCAAATGGCAAGATTTCATTCTTCTTGACGGCTGAGTAATATTCCATTTTATGTATACACAACATCTTCATCCATTCATCTATCAGTGGGCACGTGGGCTGCTTCCATATCTTGGCTATTGTAAATAATGTTGCAATAAACATAGGGGTGCTTATATCTTTTAGAATTAGTGGTTTCATTTTCTTTGGGTAAATACTCAGTAGTGGAATTACTGAATCGTGGTAATTTTATTTTTAATTTCTTAAGGAACCTCCATACTGCTTTCCACAGTGGCTGCACCAGTTGGCATTCCCACCAACAGTGCACAAAGGTCCCATTTCCTCCACATCCTTGCCAAGACATGTTATCTCTTGTGTTTTTGATTTCCAAGGCTCCCATTTTCAACATGGAAATCTTCACATGAGAGTCCAGACAAACAGGAAGAGTATTAGCCAAAATAATAATAATAATAGTAATAAGAAGAAGAAACCTTGAGTAACAGAGAATCCTAGACTCTTCAGGCTGGGTGGGACCTGGAGATAATTTGTTCACTGTTTTCTGAATTGTCTCTCTCAATATACTAAATGTGTAAGTCACCTCAAGATCATCTAAACTATATACTACAGCTCTCCTTAAAAAGCCCATGTACATGAGAGTATGAAAGCCTCTGAAAAGTCCTGTTGTAAGAAAACCTGTCTCCCTTGGTCCAACTAGCTTTTCCCAAATGCATTTGCTTACAGAAGCCTCTGCCCCCTTTTTTTAGTGTAGCAGTCAGTAGTGACCCCCAGACCAAGCTTTGGGAGGTGATGCTTTAGTTTAAGCTTCTTCTTTTGTAGATGTGGTAAGTAAGGCTCCAAGGCCACATGGCCAGTCAGTGATGCAGAGGAGGCAACAATGTTGATCTCCTGCCTTGTGTTCTGTAGGCTGTTAACCTCTGTAGTTCATGATGAATTGAGATGCTAGATATTATTTCTCAAACTGTGTTCCATGGAACCCCGCTCTCATGAGGTGCTAGTGAATATTGAGCTAGGGACACATCAGCTTAGGACCCACCCACAGAATAAAGAAAGATGAACAGATTGATTGGTTGTGGGCTTCTCAGAATCATTAACTTGGTGATGTCTCTGCAAATCACCAAGGCAGGGAGGTATAAGTTTCCCCAACTTATTTGGCCAGGGAATTCCTTTTGCAAGGGACCTCTCCCTGTGGATTTGTTTCATGTCTAGAGTTGAGTTGAGTAATTCAAGTCTAGATCAATAAGGTTTATATTGGTTTCTGTACCTATTCCCACCCCATCCCAAGAATTCCTGCCCTTTCTTTGTTGAAAAGGAAATTGGTCAACGCAACCAGTGACCTTCTCCCCCTCTGACATTTGTTCTTCCATATTCCAGAGCAAGGAGATTGGCCTGCAGATGCATGAGGAGCTCCTGAAGGTCACCAATGAGCTCTACACAGTAAGTCCTACTCAGGCTCTGCTGCTGGGCTTGGGATTGGGTCCCCTTTCTTCAGTACCAGGAGCCAAAGGGAGTCTAACCAGAGACCTGGGATGACCCCGGGCATTTTTGCTGTATCTAGTGCCCAAGTGACGGGGGGTTGTCATGGTGGGATGTAATGGTTTACAACCCCAGCTTCTGATTCTATATGCCTGGGGTGGGGCCGTGGGCATGTTTAGTTTGTATACGTTCACAAGAGATCTGCATGACTTGCCAGCTGTGGGAATGTTTTACCTACCAAAGCAGAAGACACAAGGTCAAGGTGGGGACAGCATGGACACAAAACTTCCCGAGGCAGGGATGTGGGTTTGGGGTCAGGTGCAGTGGGCTGAAGTTGAGGTTTGCTCCCTATTGGTGATGGAAACTTAGGCAGATATGTAGCTCATCTGGGTTTCAGCATTCTCATCTGCAAAATGGAGCACTGTTCTGAGGAATCACATGAGGTGAAGGAGGTGAGCATGCCTTGTCATCTCCAAGGAATGATTTCAGAACATTACAGCTTGGCCCAGAACTGACCTTGCTACCTACATGGAGGCAAGATCTCACTGGACTTGGGATAGGTATTAGAATCCAAGAGGGTCAGGGAATGGGGAATGCAGACACACCAAATTATGATGCAGGAGTTTACTGATTGTGCCCTGAGGGCCCTTGGGCTTCTTTATGGAGGAATGTGGTGAACCTCAGGGACAACCTAGGGGAGTGGGGCCAGGTAGCCCCTGCAGGGGGAGCTCTAGACCCTTCACCCTCAAAGACAGTCAGGGTAGAATAAAGCTGTTGTATTTTAAGTATGTTAGGGTTCCTTTTAAAGTTTCTTATTAAAAGTGGGGATTCTGCTGCTAAAATTATATTTGAGGAAGGGAAAGAACAATAGGTTGCTAGAAGACCCCTCTCTTTGGTGTTATGATCTTTCTGTAGTCACGTCCTGTGTGGCCAGCAGGTAGTGGACTTCTCAGAGGCTGAGAGCTATTGCCCAAGAGCCTGGACCTTAGGTTGGAATTCCTGCCTCAGATTCTAACCAGTGATGGTACTTCTCTGGGCCTCAGTCTCCCACTCAGTAAAATGGGGGCGAGAGCTCCTAGAGGTTAACCTATTGAGAGCTGAAACTCACATTTCATTTATTTCAAGTTAAGGAGCACAACCTGAGCCCCGGACAGTTTTTAGCTGGGTCATTGCTTAGGGGAAAGGAAGAATTGCTACTTCTCAAGCGACTGAGTCAGCTGCACTGTGGGGGGAGAATTGTCTCCAGATCCTAAAGCCAGAGACCTGGGTTCAAATTCAGTTGTTAAACAAAAATCGTAACACCTACGTCTTGCAGACCCCATGGGAGTTGAGGGATACCAGATATGTAAAGCATGCATAGAACAAAGAACAAGAAGGCACGGTGTATCAGAAGTTCTTGTACTACCATCATCATGATTTTTGCCTCCCTGGCGAGTGTGAAACCGGCTGTTGTGCCTCCCCGGTGGGGGAAGGGTGGTGATAAATGTGCAAAGCTGGTCACCAGATGCGCCTTCCTTACTCAGAATTCTGCAGATGACTTGGCTAGACCAGCGTTCCCCAGTCTAGGTCCTTTTTATGGTCCTCAGGCACCTCCTTGAATGGATCACTTTCCTCTGTGACATTTCAACACCTGGGTCCTGGTGCCAGGGACTCCCTCCCCAAGCCACTCCCACCCAGGTCTCTAACCTTTCCTCTGGGCTCCAGCTGGGCTCCTCTCCTCCAGGCCCCCTGCATACCCCTGAGTACCACTCTGCTCTGCTTCTTTACCCCAGCCCCTCCCCCTGCTTACAGTTGTCCTCTTTTCTTCTCTGCTTGTGTGTGTCATACTCATTTTTCAAACCCAGACCAAACTTCACCTTTGGAAAGCTATTACCTCCAGGCTTTGAATTCTTACAGCAGTTTAAAAAAACCTGTCATGTTATCCTCGTGTCCCCAGTTGGCATGTAATCTCCCGAGAGCCAGATCTTGGTCAGTAACACTGTACTTAATGCCCAGGGACTCAGTTTGAACCCAATGTGTGGCCTCTGGCAGGTCACTTCACCTCTCAGTCTCACCTGTGATCAACAGACCTGGCAGGTTGTAAACCGGATGAAGCAGGCGGGGATTGGGAAGCTGGTGCTGGGGCCCAGCACGGTGCCCTGAATCCAGCAGGCGTTCCACGCACACTGGCCTCTGCCGGCCACGGGGCAGGGCACCTGGACAGAACTGCTGCTGGTGGCAGAGGCTCAGACCAGGCTCATGACAGCCTGCAGATGGCCTCAGAGCTGGTGCTGGAGGAAGGGCCACACCTCCTCAGCTCTGTCCTATAGCCAATCTTGGAGGACTGGGGCCTCAGAGGGCCAGCAGCACGCCCCCCCCCCCAATCATTTATTGACTGCACACAGAGTCTTCAGTGGTTGCCCAGAAGTCATTTAAATTCGAGCATTTGGGGCCGCCTGTCGCGGACCCAGTGCTGCAAGAGGCACAGCAGCGGGCTGGGCTGTGAACATTTCGAGAGTTGTCTTTGAAGTATCTTGTACATCCCCAGTGTTGCCAGGGCGCTTGCTGAAGCAGAGGAGAGGGATGTATGAATAAATGAAGGAAAATGGTTTTGCTCACGAGTTTCGAGTCTGGGTGGGGAGACAAGAGTAGAGTACGTGAACTGGTGATAGAGCAGTCCAAGCCGGAGCGGAGTGCGTGCTGGATACATGGACTCCGAGGAGGGCACCAAGCCCTTGAACCCTGTGAGGGCTGCCCCGTGTTCTCCGCTGTGTGCCCAGAGCAGTGCTGGCACATAGTAGGCCCACACCTATTCACCGAGTGCAGAAACGGGAGGGAGAGTGTTTGCATGCAAGAGAGATCGAGGCTTCAGAAAAGTGCTGGCTCCAGGTGGGCTGCCGTGATCAAGGGTGAGTTTTGAACTTGGTGCCTTTGGAGGGGTAGGAATGAAAGAAGCAGAGGGGAAGAGAGGTGGGAAAAGGGAATTCTTAGCAGGGACAGCAGGGCAGGATGCCAGCAGAACAAACCGATTACAGACCGATCTGGGTTTGAAGTCTCACTGCATCACCTACCAGCTTGGCCAAGCCAGTTGACATCCTTGGGCCTCATTTTCTTTATTGCCAAAACAAGGGTAGTAACAACTGTGGCCATTTTGTGAGTGCTCTCACACTGTAATAGGTACTTCATATGTATTATTTACTTAACGTATTTTACCGATAAACTGAGGCACAAAGAAGGACCTTGCTTGAAGGCCTTTGTAGCAGTTTTCAGTGGCTGCACAACGAACTATGTCAAAACTCAGTGACTTAAAACAACAACCATTTTGTTGGCTCATGATGTCGTAGGTCGGCAGTTCGGGCTGAGTTCAGGTAGGGCCACTGACATGACTCCAGGCTTCTGGCCAATTAGAAGAAGAGCCCCAAGTGGGAAATGCCCAGTGTGCCAGCACTTTTCAAGCCTCTGCTTGTGTCCTACTTGCACATGGGCTATTGGCCAGAAGTCACACAGCCAAGTCCATGGCAGAGGCACGGAGAATAAACATCACCTCTTGATGGGAGTTACATGCCAAATCACAGTGCAGAGGGGCATGCTTGCAGCCGGGGGGGGGGCAGCCACCCAGCTGCTAAGGACACTGTGGACCCCAAATCCCATGCTTCGTTATTAGGGATTTCTTTCGAGCACTTTCTAGTTACCAGGCCTGGTTACACAACTTCCCCTCCTCTCCCAGCCCTGGAGTCACGACCATTGGTGACTGGGGAACGAATGATGTTGAGAAAAGATTATCCAGTAAGCCTCACTTTTGTTCTTGTGATGTTTTCTAGAGGAGGGGACGTGGTCAGGGGGTACTACTGAGCACAGGATGATGGAGATAAATGCTAAGGGCCATCTGTCACCCACTTTAGGGAAAAGACTTGTCCCATCTGAGACCAGGGTGCAGAGGAGACTGCAGGGCTGGCCATTTGTTCGTTCATCTGTTCATTCATTCACTCAAGAAGCCTTCTGTCTGACTTCATCACCTTGAGGTGCCCTCCTTTCTAAAACATGCCAGCATGTGTGCAAACACACGTGCATGTGTGAGCATGCGTGTACACCCCCCCCCCCCACGCCCCACCTCACCTGTTTTTCCCTGAACTGCCATCAGTCAGCCTGGCACAGTAGAGCCCTCGATCACATATGTCGGCCCGGGAGGGAAAAAGGGCAGAAGTTGAGAGTGTGGGCCAATGTGCTAATCCTTCCAGAAGAGGCAAAAACAAAACAAACAGACAACAAAAAACCCCACTGTGTTTTCATCCTTCAGCTAAAAATATGTTCAGGTTTTCGGTATAGTCCTAGATCATGAAATGTATTTGTCGTGTTTTGAAGCGACAAATGCTGCAGCATCCCCCGGGTGGCCCTTTCTTTGTGCTCAGTCGCTGTGCTCCAGGCTTTCCCAGGCAGGCCTGCCTGCCTTCCAGGCCCCTAGCTGCGGAAGGGGCCCCCGAGACTTGGCTTGGGGTCACGTGGAGGGGGCCCGAGGTGGGTCCACACCCAGCCACAGCTGGTGACAGGTAGAGACTGATTGGAGTAATGAATGGACTGTACTTTCCACTTGCTCAGACTTTGATTTGATTTTGTGCTGGGCTCAGGGGTATGAAAGCACCTCTGGGCCCCCAGGCAAATTTTTGTGAAGGCATCTCCTTTCTGATGTCCACCCTCAGGGATGTAGGTGGTGGAGAGAGCCTGAAACTAGGAGCCCAGCCTCCCGGGTTCTGTCTCCAGCTCTATCCTGGGCTCACCGCGAGTCTTCCTGGAATGACACCTCCATGTCTGTTGCCATTCATGGTTCCATCATGTCATTGGGCCTTCTTTCTTTAATATTTTTCTTTAAATTGACTCACTTAAAAAAAAATCTCCCTGTCCTAATGAATTAGTGGGAAAGTAGCCTTGTGCATTGGGAAGATCACAGGTTTTAGAGTCAGCCGGGCCTGGGTTCAAGGCCCTGTCCATTGTCACACCGTCTGACTATGGGGATGTTACCAACATATCTCTGGATTGTTCTGAGAAGAGTGAGTGGCAGAGAGCATAGCATGATGCCTGGCAAACACCAGGGCTAAATCGTTGTGTATTTTGTGAAAGAATGGAGCATAAATGTTTTTCCTATGCACTTGGGCATCTTTCCTCTCTCCCCCATCCTTCATTGCCACCGGGCCAGTCAGAGCCCAGAGATTGTTTTGCCCGAAAAAGGGCAATCACTCGCTGCCCTTTCTCCCATCCCCGAGGCTTGCTCTCTATTATGCATACTCCATACTCCAGCCGGAGGCACTTTCCTTTTCAAAAAATTTAGAAATGGATAATACATGCACTTGGTAAAAAGCAATGATTAAACAGTATAGAGTTACACAGAAGTAGGTCTCCTGTTGCCCGAGTGCCCCTTACTCCATACAGCCTCGGTTCCTGGTTTCTAGTTCAGCAGTACCTTTTCACAGAGATGTCTGCTTCATCAGCAGGCATACACGTATGCATGTATCCTGCTCACCCCTGTTTTTATGCAGGTGGTAACAACGGGACCTACAGTTCTGCATCTTGCTTTTGTAGTTATATTTTGGAGATTGGTTCATATCCCTAATAATTAGAGGCTCCCCTTTTATATGGTGCTTATCATGTGCTGGGCACTGGGCTAAATGCTTTACATATCTTAATTCATTTCATCCTCACCATGACCCGTTGAGGTGGCTGATAGTATTACCACCCCATTTTATTTTATTTTAAAGATTTTATTTATTTATTTGACAGAGAGATAGACAGAAGAGCCCAAGCAGAGGGAATGGCAGAGGGAGAGGGAGAAGCAGGCTCTGCACTGAATAGGGAGCCTGATGCAGGACTCGATCCCAGGACCCTGGGATCATGACCTGAGCCGAAGGCAGATGCTTAACCATCTGAGCCACCCAGGCGCCCACCACCCCATTTTAGAGATGAGGGACTGGAGGCACTGAGAGGTCAGGTAGCCAGCCCAAGGTCACCTGGCTGGGGAGTGGCAGAGCCAGCTCCTAGTCTACTCCCCGAAGTTACTTATAGAAATATTCAACTATTTCCATAAATATATATAAGTCCTACATACCTTTGTTTTGGACGGATATGATCTTTCACATTAGTGGATGACAAACAGCTTGGCATGAACAGAAGAGTTCCGGAAGTTAAATGAAGGTACGACAGTGTTCATTCTCGCTGGTGCCTGCACAGTGGAGGCATTAGACCTGTGAGCGCTAAGCCAAGTTTTTCCTTCTGATGGGATTGAAGAGAACTGGAAGGGTTAATAACACATCTGTAACACCTAAAACCATCTTGCTGACACAGGTGGTTTCCATCTCAGACTTTGAGAAACACTGAGCCAGTGCAAGTTAGCTGGGCTCCGGTCCTTGATTTGGCCCATCTGTGGCACGAAGGCAGGAGACTAGAGGAACTTTGAGGCTCCTCTCCAGCTTTTATCTTCATGTCATGTTCCCCTCAGAGGGAGACGAGGGCATGTCTCCAACTCAGGGTGAGGCAAGGCGGGCTCTGCCGAATCATCACAGCCAGCTGGCCAGGGTGTGGCCCAGGTTCATTTAGGGATGGAAGTGGTCCTAAGAACAGGGGGACGAGGTTTCCCTCCAGACAACCTCCTGACCTCTCCCATCTCTCCCTCCAAGACATTCGTTCACTCGCTCAGCATGCATTTACTGATCCTCCACTGTGTCCAGAGGATGGAACGTGGCTACACCATGTGACAAGTGTCCTTATGGGGACATGGACACAGTGAGAGGAGGCGTGGGGAGATGAAGTCCACCTGGGCATCAAGAAGGCCACAGAGAAGAGGTGGCATATGATTTGGATCTGAAGGACACTGGATTCCCCTGGGCTGGGGGAGCAGCACTGACGGCAGCAGTGAAGCAGGAAGCTGGGAGCTCAGGGAGTCAGTGCTGTCTGTGGTGAGCTGGGCACTAACGTGGGCCAGCTGGGCACAGGACTGAGGAGGGCAATGGGGAGGCAAGCAGGGACTCCTTCAGTAGCGAGGGATAGGAATCCATGCAAGCTGGCGGGAGTGAAAAATCAGTGTATTGAATCTCAGAGGTTCACACACTTGTTTGGCTGTCTCCTCAGTAGGGTGTGTATTCTGTGAGGCACACACACCGTTTTCCACGGAGTAGTATTGCCAGCACCTGGTATGGTACCTGGCATATCACAAACTGCTCAGTAGATACCTAATGATCGAGGTGTAGCTGTTCTCCCCACACCTTCAATAGGCTCACCAGATCAAAGGCAGGAGACCACACCTCCTCCATTTTATACTATTCCCTCCCTCACTTTCCCTCCTTCCTTTCTGTCTCCCTGTCTTCCTTTCCTCTTTTCTTCCATCAGTCCGACCGTCCATCCGTCCATCCGTCCATCCATCCGTTTGCTTTCCTCTGTGATGTCTTCATGATCGGACAGGCTTCTCCCACGGGGTGACAAAGATGATCCCTCACTGCAAGCTCACTTTTTATCAGCTCGGTGCCTCCTGGTGGAAAATTAATATACCCTTCCCAGCATTTCCAGCAAAGCCCCGGGCTGTCTCTGATTGGCCTGGCTGGGATCATGGGCTCCAATCACTGTGGTCAGGCTAACATCATGTTTACTGATTGGCCAGGCCTGCGTCTCATGCCCACCCCTGGGATTGGAGGGAGGTGTCAATTTCCCATGAGCCACCAGGACTAGAAGGCTGGAGGGGAATTTTGGGGATTTCCTCAAAGAAAATCAGGAAGGTGTTCCAGAAGGAGGAGGACTGGATGATCCTAGGCAGAGAGAAACAACAGGTGTCCACTGAGGGGGAGTAACTGGGGGAGAATATGGAGGTGACTCCATCGGCTAGTACGCAAGCAAACACCTGATACACCTGTAAGCTGTTCCTCAAACCTGTTTGACTCTTGCTCTTTCTGGGCTTAGTGCTCACACTGCTCCCTTTTTCTGGAATATTCTACCCCCGCTCCTGCCCTGTTCACTCAGGTAACAGCTACTCTTCCTTCAAGGTTCAGTTTTGTTTTGTTTTTTAAGGATTTTATTTATTAGAGAGCGAGCGTGTGCAAGCGGGGGGAGGGGCAGAGGGAGAAGGAGAAGCAGACTCCCTGCTGAGCACGGAGCCCCACGTGGGGAGTGGGGGCTCCATCCCAGGACCCCGGGATCATGACCTGAGCCAAGGCAGACGCTCAGCTAACTCAGCTACCCTTTCAGAGTTCACTTTGGATGACACTTCCTCCAGAAAGCCATCCTTTAGCACTTTCTATTTCCCTTATCATAGCACTTATTATATGTGATAGTAGCTTGTAAACTTGTTCATGTCCCCTCTAGAGAGTGTATTCTGTGATGGTGGAGACCCTGTCTTTCACACTATAGTATTTACTAGTATAGTACCTAGCACATAACGAGCTGTTCAGTAAATATTGAGCAAATATTTGAACAAATATTTGAATAATATTTGAATAAATATTGAACAAACGAATATTGATCAAAGGTGTAGCTGTCTCCCTACTTCCAAATGTATTCCCCAGAGTCAAAGGCAGTAGAACTGTATCCTCCCCACTTTATTATCCCTCCTCTCTTTCCTCTGTTATTTCCTTCCTTCCATCCATCCATCCATCCATCCATCCATCCATCCATCCATCCATTTACCCACCCACCCATCTTCCATTCAACCATCTTCCTATCTATCCATCCTTCCATCCATCCGTCCTTCCACCTACACATCCAGCCAGCTGTCATTCATTCATTCATGCAAATATATACTGATACTTGCTGGGTACCACTCTCTGCTTTAGTACAGGGAATATGTTCATGAACAAGGTCCTGGCCCTCTGTACTTTGCCGTGTAGTTGCAGTGAGATAGTGTGTAGACGTGCAAATTGAGTAAATAAGATAACAATTATAAATTCTAGAGAGAATGTAGGCCACGCAGAGTATGGGTGGTCATACTGAAATTTGGGAACTCGCTTTTCCTTCAAGGATGTCTTTGGCATGCACTGGCCCAGGATTTCACCCATACACAGCTCTTGGATGGCTCAGAGATGGCCCTGCCTCTGGGGTAGAGAAGTGCGCGTGAACTTCACTGTTGAGAACCTGTTGTCAAACAGCGAATTCTTATCTTGCTCCAGCATGTCCCTTTTTTGATGCTGTCAACTTCTATATTTCCTTTGGCTTCTTTTGCATTTAAACGAGGGTCTGAAGGACTATGCATATATTACTTTCTTGTTTTTGTGATCTGAGGATTTGGGAAGATGCAGAAAGCAAAGTGTATGCTGCAGAAGGCAGTGTGATTACTACAAACAGCAGTGTCCACAGCTCAGAAGTCCTAGCTGTCTGGCTTGCTGTGTGACTTTGTACAATTCACTTGTGACTTCTGAGCCTCAGTTTCTTTCAATGATGGGTTAATACACCAAGATTTCTGCAGAGCCTTTTGAGAATGTATGAAACTGATCTGTGTCGAAGAACAGTGGTCTCAATTTATATGTCCCTACAGGATCCTTCTCAGCCGGTGCTAGACTTGTTCCAAGGGGCCTCCCTGATAGGGTCTGGAGGGTTGGAACATGAACATCCCATTAAGCCAGGCGGGTGCCTCTGAGGGGCTCTTCAGAGGGGCCAAGGTGAAGGCTGGGTCTCAGTGCCTTGGCCTCAGCTGAACTCTTGCATCCACCTCTGCTGCCTTCCCAGCCCTGACATTGCTGTCAGCCAGTCACTTTATAGTCACAACTTATGGAGCACCTTCCTATCCACCCCCATTCTGGTCTCCACCAGGTGGCACAAAGAGGATGAGCTGCTGCCAGTCACCCAGCAAGTTTAGGGGAGAGGGTTGAGTCTCAAAACCAGGTCTCCTGAGTCCCTGTGGGGTAGAGGATCCCTTCATCCCTATTTTGTGGTTTCTGAATCTGTAAAGCAGGGGTCATGTGGTGTCTACCTCCTAGGGTTTTTGTGAGAGATAAAAGAATTAATATATGTATAGTGCTTAGAACAAGGCTGGGCATGTAGTAAGTGCTCAGTAAATGTTAGCTGCTATCACCATTATTGGTATCATATTGCCTCCCAGGGTTGGGGTTGAAGATTAATTGAAATGCTCCTTGGGGATAAAAAAAAAAAGAGGTTTGCAGACTGTGAAGTAATTGATAAGTTTAAATATTATTTAACGCATCCTGGACTGGCAGTATTGAGCAGACTCTTCCAAGCTATTGAGCTAAGGACCTTTCATGCTAAAGCCCGTGTTTCAGGTAATTAAATAAAGGAAACATCTAGAGGATTCTAGATATAGTTAGACTTATTTCTGAGAGGTCCCCAGGTAAACTCTTTTGTGGCAGCTGTCTGACATAAATCACCCTGGGCAATCAAGTTCATTGTTATTCTTAGGATCAGGAATTACCAATTGGATCACTGAGAGTTTGGCCCCAGGGTCCTCTGGCTATGCTCTCCAAGCATTGGACTTTCGTAACTCAGTTCAGAGAGTGTACTGGGAAGCTTGGTTTGTTGTAGAGCAGAAGAGTACTCTGTGGTTCGAGTGGAAAACTAAGCAAAGGGAAATGTGGGAGGCTGAGAACACACAGCTGGGATGCTGACCTTGAGTGAATAGATGGATGGATGCATGGATGATTGGACAGGAAGATCTAATTACAAATAGAAATGCTCTCTCTTCCTCTGAACTGCTCAACACAGATGATAGATTAGTGGTGAGATAAGCAGACTTCAGCAGCTGAAACAGAAAAAGTGGCTTTAGCAGGAATCATTGAACCCAGAAAGGGGTGAGTCCAGAAATGAACACCACCAGCAGCATGGTAGAGAAGCAAAGAAACCAGTGGTGAATGTGGAGGAAAAGAGAAAAGCTTTGAGAACGGAAAGGCAGGGGGGCCTGAGAGACAGACTTCAGCAGGCAGTCCCAAGTCTTAGCCGCCTGACATTGAGGGAGCCCTGGCCTAATAAAGATGGTGGAAAAATTGGCAATTGCTTCGGTTACCTATGAGCCTGCAGTCATTCCTTTTGGCCACTAGATGTCGAGAACACATCAGTCTGGCACATTTTGGTCCCCTGAGTTTGGAAATAAGCTTAGTGGAACTGGCATAAGGAGTGGATGAAATCTTGGAGAATGGTATCTCTAGAGGCTTTAGGGCAACTCAAAAACTCAACCACGGGTGGGATGCAGAGAAGAGGTCTTCTGCCAAGACCAATGAAGAAAAGTTGATTGCATCTTTTATTCATTTATTGTTTTGAAATTAGGGAAGGTTTTCAAGATGAAAGAGGAAGGAGAAAGATGGTATAGAATAAAATTTTGCATATTAGCTAATGTTCTTTAGAGTTTGTAAGCATTTTCCTGAAGTCAAGTGAGTAAATTCAAGGTTCTCAAACCCTCAGCCCAAATCAGGGGTGATGATGATGGTGGTGGTGGTTTTAGCAGCTGATGTCTACGTGGCTCTTACTGTTCTTAGCACTTTACCTAAATGAACTCATTTAGTCTTCATAACAAATCTATGAGGTAGGTGGTGTGGTTATTCCCATTTTACAGATGAGGAAGTGGAGGTCAGAGAAGTTCCATGACTTGCCCAAGGTCACACAGCTGGTAAGTGGCACCATCAGGATTCAGCCCAGACATTTATACCAGAGTTCATACTCTACAATACCTACCATGTTCTACAACAGATGCTCCCCCCATTAACTCCTGGCCTACTTTCTTGCAACAGATCACTGCTGTGATTTAATGGTAAGAGTTACAGAATAATTCTTGATTATAATAAAGTCACTTCACAGGACTTCATACGAGAATGAATAAGGTTATAATGCTGGTCAGGAATCCATTCCAAGTTCCCTGATTTAAATGGCCCCGCTAGGGAGGAGCATATCCCAGCCCCACATAGAAGCTTCTGTTCTATTAGCTGCTGTAATTATCCAAACAAGAGAAGAGAACAAACAAGGTTCAGGAGCCATGGAATCCAGAAGTTTCTTGTGTTTCTTAGCACAGAAGGATGATCATAATGTTGATATTGCACAGGAAAGGTGTACTCCTGGTTGGGGACTGGGAGATAGAGTCCTATTGGTATGGGGCTGCCCGGCTTGCTCTAAGGCTGCCCAAACTGTTCATACCTGCTGAGAAAATGGTATTGAATTACGGAAACAGTATGATATGGTAGAAGGAGTGGTGGATTAAAAGTCAGAGACCAGATTTCTAATTTGGTTAAACATACTCTTCCTATACGACCCTCCATTCCACTCCTAGGTATTTACCTGAGAGAAATGAAAACGTATGTCCACACAAAGAATTATACATGAACACTTTTAGCAGCTTTATTCATAACAGACCAAAACTGTGAACAACCCAAGTAACTATTAACATATGAATAAATACACAAATAGTGATATACAATGCAATACTATTCAGCAATAAAAAACTGATACAACATGGGAGAAAAATTATGCTGAACGAAAGAGGGCAGACCCCAAAGAATATATATGCTTTGGTTCCGTGTATATGAAGTTCTAGAACACACAAAACTCAACTACAGTGACAGAAAGCAAATCAGTGATTGTCTAGGGCTGGGGGTGGGGGTAGGGATCTTTGTGGTGTAGTGGAAGTGTTCTGTAGCTTGATTGTGGTGTTGGCCCCGTGAATGCAAAGTTTGGAGATTACACTGATGATATTGTACAATTGTGGATAAGCCACTTTGTCCTTCTGGGCCTGAGTTTCCCTATTTGTAAAATTTGGTGGTTGGATTAGATAACGTCTAGGATTTCTTTTGTCTCAAAGGCTCCCTTGTTATAACAATATCTGA
Source organism: Neomonachus schauinslandi (assembly GCF_002201575.2). Classification (NCBI taxonomy): domain Eukaryota; kingdom Metazoa; phylum Chordata; class Mammalia; order Carnivora; family Phocidae; genus Neomonachus; species Neomonachus schauinslandi. The sequence goes on from NC_058403.1 coordinate 164,355,317, forward strand.
CTTTTACTATGGGAGTAGAAGAGCAAAGTGTGGTTTGCTTTGTGGGAATTCATTGTATAGACAAGGATGAGTTTACTTCAGAAAGCATAGAATAGCAATTAGTATATCCAGTAATACTCCTTTTGGGGACAGAGCCATTTGCAGGCCAATAAGGAAACAGCTGAGAAAACAATTTTCATGTTCCCATGGAAGTTCCATGAGTATCTGAGGAGGGGCCTTCCCAGGGACCCTGGGCGGGGAGGAGGAAAGAGACAAGAGTCATGGCTGGCAGGGCCAAAGAGGGGAGCTGAGGGAGGGCCAAGTATGTCCTGTCACCTCTGAGACCCCCAAATGCACGGGGGCTTTTAACTGTCCTCGTCCATTCCTGGCATTCAGTAAGGACTTCATGATGTTGCTAAGGATGATAATGGCATGAAGCTGCTACTGATGATCATCATCATTTCCAGTCCGCAGAGCTTGTGTGCACGTAAAGCACCATGGGGAGCTCAGAGTGTGTGGTGGGAAGAGGGCAGGGTGCAGCTTACTGGCACGCAGAACCTGAAGGGGGCTGGGAGCACTGGGGCCGCATGCCAGGCCGTGCAGGCTGCTGATTTCCTGCCGTGTGTGTCCCCAGGTCATGAAAACCTACCACATGTACCACGCGGAGAGCATCAGTGCAGAAAGCAAGCTGAAGGAGGCTGAGAAGCAGGAGGAGAAGCAGTTCAACAAGTCGGGAGACCTCAGCATGAACCTGCTGCGGCACGAGGACCGGCCCCAGCGCCGCAGCTCCGTGAAGAAGATTGAGAAGATGAAGGAGAAGGTGAGTGAGGGCCTAGGAGAAATTGGCAGGGCAGGGAGGGGGGCATACTCCCTGCTGACAGCCTTGGCTTCCCCCCTCTGCACGCTGAGGGGTGGGAGATAGAAGCATGGTACCAGCAGGCGCACTTTTGGAGGTCATTGTCATGGAGGAGGCAGGGCTGGCCATGCCTCACTAGCACTTGTTAGGCCTGGCCTCGTGCCAGGATCAACAGGCAGGGAAAGTGCTCAGCTGACAAGAGAGCTGAACTGTGACAAGACTCACATGCAGCAAGCACATTCTCGGATGGGCAGGAATCACCAGGCATCTGTGGGGGCCGGGGCTTGCTCAGGAGGCCATCTTGTGGCTGGAGGGCTGGTTGGGGCTGAGCATGTCCCAATAAGAAGAAACAGCACTGGGCTACCAACCAGCACCTGGGAACCCAATAAAGAACCCATTCCAGAATGCTGCTCGCAAGCCAAAGATGGGAGATTTAGAATCACCGTGTCTTGGTGCTGGACAAGTGCTTTAGTAGGGCACAGTGAAATGAGTGCTAGTTTTGGAGTCACGCAGTCTGGGTTTTGAAAGTGCCCCATTTACAGTACTTCTCTGAGCCTCGGTTTTAAAATCTGACCGTGATGGCAAATGACACTTCTCTCTCAGGTCAACTCTGATCGATTGGTAGTAGCTTCCCAGAGCTCTGTGTTGAAGATTGTGAAGCTCCCTCCAGGCATTAGTTAAAAACAGTGCTGTGATCAATTAATGATGTCTGTGATGGCCAGGGAATTTAGAGGGGCAGCACACATGCTTTTGTTATCCTAGCCTAGGTTACTTCTAAAGTTTCTTTGTAAAAGCTATGACTTTCTTGTTGAGTTCTCTGCATTTATTCATTCCATGCAATCAGTAAACATTTCCTGAGCTCTTTCTATGTGCCCAACATTGCACCAGATATTTATTTGGGCTTCTCTGTGTCTCATTCTATGATTACATGATCCTGTAGCTCTTAAAAATGATAGGAGATTGAGTAGAAACAAAATTCACCAGGGCCTGGGTGAGCTGGAAAAGTAGCCATAGGCAAATAAAATAAGGTTCCAGGGTAATTTCCAAAGGCAAAGAAAAATAAGCTCCCCAATAATTAGGCAGAGACCCAATTAAAAATGGGTAAAGGATTTGAATAGACATTTCTCTGAAGAACTTACAAGAGTGGCCAAGGAGCACATGAAAACATGCTCAGCATCATTAGTCATTAAGAAAATACAAATCCAAACCCCAGTGAGATACCTCTTCATACCCACTAGGCTGGCTAAAATAAAAAAAGGTGACAATCACAAGTGTTAGTGCGGTTGCAGAGGAATTGGCACCCTTACACATTGCTGGAGGGAACATAAAATGGTTTAGCCACTTTGGAAAACAATTTGTTAGTTCCTCAAAATGTTAAACATAAAGTTATCCTATGACTCAACACTTCTACTCATAGGTGTCTACTCAGAGAAATGAAAACATACATCCACACAAAAACCTGCACATGAATGTTCCTAGCGGCATTATTCATGATAGCCAAAAGGTAAAAATAATCCAGATGTCCACCTGGATGAATAAAGTGTGGTTTGGCCATGTGGTGGAATATTATTCAGCCAGGAAAAGGAGTGAAGTACTGATACAGACTACAACACAGTGTACCTCGAAAACAGTATGCTAAGTGAAAGAAACCAGTCACAATATTAGGATTCTATTTATATGAAATGTCCAGAATAGATAAATACATAGAGACAGAAAGCAGATTATTGGTTGCCAGGAGCTGGGGCAGAGCAGAATGGAGAGTGACTGCTAATGGGTAGAGGGTTTCTTTTTGAGTTGATGAAAATATTCTAAATTTAGATAGTGGTGATGGTTGTACAACTCTGTGAATATACTATAAATAAATAAATAAAAATAAGGCAGGCAGGGAATTACAGAACTACAACATGGGGGATAAATAGAAGGGAAGAGAGACCACCTGCTGGGAGGTCTGGAGACTAATTTAGTTCAGAGTTATATGCTAATTATCCATTTGGCTTTTGGACAAACCACTTTTTTTTTTTTTAAGTAATCTCTACACCCAACGTGGGGCTCGAACTCATGACCCTGACATTAAGAGTCACATGCTCTACTAACTGAGCCAGCCACGTGCCCCCAAGCTACTAAATCTTTTTGGTTTTCATTTTCTCATCTGTAAAATGGGTGAATTAAACTAAGATACCTTTAATATCCTTTCTAGGTATAAAATTTTATGAATCCATGTAGGGCTGAAAGTGGTCTGGGGCGTCATTGTAGCCCCCTGGAAATGGGTGAGGAGTATCAAAGCTCTCTGTGAGGGGGTGGGTGCATGGCTCGTATGGGACTGTACTACCAGGAGAAGTCTGTTTCCTAGACTAGGTGGACCCTGGGGAAAGGTCAGAGGAGATCTCTGAAGAGAATTCAAAGGTTGACATGGAAGCAGCTCTACTAAATAGCTAGAAGAACTCGATCTGGAATAAAAAAGGTGCTTTTTTAAAAATTTTCAATTTTTAAAAAATTTAATTCCAGTATAGTTAACATTCAGTATATTAGATTCAGGTGTACAATATAATGATTCAACAGTTCTCTACATTACTCAGTGCTCATCATGATTAGTGTACTCTTAATTCCCATCACCTATTTCACCCATCCCCCAACCCACCTCCCCTCTGGTAAACACCAGTTTGTTTGCTCTAGAGTTGTGTTTTTTTTGTTTGTCTCTTTTTGTTTGTTTGTTTTGTTTCTGAAATTCCACATATGAGTGAAATCATACGGTATTTGTCTTTCTCTGACTATTTCACTTAGCATTATACCCTCTAGGTCCATCCATGTTGTTGCATGTGGCAAGATTTCATTCTTTTTATAGCTGAATAATATTCCATTGTGTGTATGTATCTATACACACACACACACACACACACACACACATATATATATATATACACACACCACATCTTTATCCATTCATCCATCAGTGGACACTGGGGCCATTTCCATAGTTTTGCTTGGAATAAGGAAGATTTAAGAGTGCCTAGGTGAAGGGGGGAAATCCTGTTTCTTTAAGGAGAGCTGTTTTTCTGCCCAGAATGGGACTCATCACCTGAAAGGGGCAAGTGGACAACTCTCCAACCCACTTTCTCTTTACCTCTACCTGCCCAGGCTGGCCCAGGACAGAAGCAGCTTCCCAGGGAGGCCATCCAGTTCCTGGCCAAGACTAGCACCTCTAGCTGCCCACTCTGCCTCTCCCACCATTCATGTCCAGGCAGCCAGCGAAAAGTGCTTAATGCCTACTTTGTGCAGAGAGTTCTGGGTGCTACAGGCCCGGTGATGAATAGGGCAGATCAAGTCCCTGACTTCCTAGAACTTACTTTCTAGTGGTGGACACCAAAAGCCAGCAAGTCAACAAAGAGGTAAAAAATAGAATTTCAGGTGGTGAACAATGCTTATGAAGAAAAATAGAGCAACCAAGATGTCCTTCAGCAGGTGAATGGATAAGTAAACTGTGGTACATCCAGACAATGGGATGTTATTCAGTGCTAAAAAGAAATGAGCTAGCAAGCCCTGAGAAGATATGGAAGAGCCTTAAGTACATATTACTAAGTGAAAGAAGCCAATCTGAAAAGGCCACATACTGTATGATTCCAACTAGATGACATTCTGGAAAAGGCAAAACTGTGGAGACAGGGAAAAGATCAGTGGTTACCAGGGGCTTAGGTGTCAAGGAAGGATGGATAGATGGAGCACAGGGTATTTGTAGGGCAGGGAAACTACCCTGTTTGATATTATAATGATGGATATATATATCATTATACATTTGCCTAAACCCATAGAATATAGAACACTAAGAGTGAGCCCTAATGTAAACTATGGACTCTGAGTGACTATAATGTGTCACTGTAGGTTTATCAGTTGTAACAAATGTACCCTCTGGTGGGGGATATTGATAACAGGGGAGGCTAGCATGGGGGTGTATGGGAAATCTCTGTATCTTCCTCTCAAATTTGCTGTGAGCCTAAAACTGCTCTAAAAATATAGTCTTTCAAAAAGTAAATTAAAATGAGAATAATCACTAAAAATTGAACAAAGACTGAATAAATGAAAATAATAGAGCAGGGCAAGGGAATGCAGGGGGAGGGGCAGTGTGAACGCTGAAGCCTCGCTTCCAGACAAGAGGCCGCTCTGACCACATGACCTTGGGTAAGGACCTGAAGGATGTGACAAAGCAGGCCACGTAGGGACTTGGAAGGATGGCTTGCCAGGCAGAGGGAACGAGTCTGAAGGCCTAGAGGCAGGAGTGAACTTGGCCTTTTAAGGGAAGGGCAGGGGAGGCTGGGCAACACGGAGCCGGAAGGAAGAGGGTTTGAGAGAGGGACGAGAACCAGGTCAATGCCTCAGCTCTCACCTCTACTCTGTTCTCCTTCCAGAGGCAGGCCAAGTATTCTGAGAACAAGCTGAAATGCACAAAGGCCCGGAACGACTACTTGCTGAATCTGGCAGCCACCAATGCAGCTATCAGCAAATACTACATCCACGACGTCTCCGACCTAATCGACGTGAGCACCTGGGGAGTCCAGGACTAGTCCCGGGCCGGCCCTTGTCTGAAGCCGATGTGCATGTCCCTTGAGCCCGGGGCAGGGTAATGGGCGTTTGGGGCCTGGGAGATGAGTATCACCTCCTGGTTTCTACGCCCATGGGTGGGAGTGGGCCTCTGGCAGCCCCCACGTGGTTGGGTCACGCAGGCCTCTATTCCACCTGCCCTTTCCAAGTACCCTCCTCTGCCCCAGGCCCTTTGCTGGGTTTGGGGATACAGGGGTGATCGCACACCATTTCCCAGGGTGGTGTAGATGTGTGTAGGTTTAGGGGTTATTATCATGGGAGTAATCAGGCAGTTTTAGCCAACGAAGAGTGGAACACTGACTCCTGAGTAGCAGCTGTCTAGCTTTTGCTGGAGGGGCAGCTGGGTCGGAGAAAGAACATCACGAGTGGCATCATCATGGAGAGCTTCCGCATCATCTGTGTCAGAGCCGGGGCTGCTTCCTGTGTCCTGCCCATCCCACGCAGACAGGGTTCTGGCCCGCAGATGCTCAGGAAAGGTTCCGTACTGATGGATGGATCCTGTTCCTCTGTCAGGAAGTCAGAGGGTCACTGCTTTTCCAAGGCTGCAGAAGGGACCCATTGCCACCATCCCCAGGAGAGGGAGCTGCTCAGCCCTGCCTGTACCTTCCCATGCCTGAGGCCAGACCCCTCCTCTTTCTCAAAACTTTTCACTCTTTCCAGTCCTCTCCTTTCTTCATTTACCACATTTTTCTTGAACATCTACTAGCCCTTGAGCCACTGCAATGGACAAGAACTTGTGGGTCTGTCCTCATGGAGCTTGCGGTGCCTAACCCTGACACATTAATAGGCAGCTGCAAAGCCAAATGGCGGGTGTCCCAGTGAGGGAGGTGGAGGGAGATGCGGACCCCCAGAGGAGGGATGCCTGGCATAAACTCTGAGTGGGGAGAACATCACGGAAGACTTCCTGGAGGAAGTGACCTCTAAACTGAAACTGTGTTCCAGGCAGAGGGAATACATATGTGAAGGGCTAGAGATGAGAAAGAATGTGATGACTTTGGGGAGCTAAGAGAAGTTCTGCTGCTGCCCAAATCACACTCTGCAGCTCCCTCTGAAGGCTTTGGGTGATTTGTGCAGTAGGAGTCCAGAGTGTACAAGGGCCTTCGGGATGAAAGATTTGACTGTGGAATGGGAGGTCATCTTAAGTCACCGTGATGGGAAAGGGAATGCCGGTGGCCTCCACCTCCATGTAACAGCCCTTACCTGCACCCTTCTGTTGTGTGCCTCTCTCCAAGTGCTGTGATCTGGGCTTTCATGCCAGCCTGGCCCGCACCTTCCGGACCTACCTCTCGGCTGAGTACAACCTGGAGACCTCTCGCCACGAGGGGCTGGATGTCATCGAGAATGCGGTGGACAACCTGGATTCCCGAAGTGACAAGCACACAGTCATGGACATGTGCAACCAGGTCTTCTGTCCCCCGCTCAAGTTTGAGTTCCAGCCCCACATGGGGGATGAGGTAGGTTTCTCCCAGGAGCCCATGCTGGAGGCTGCTTCTGCCTCTTCTCCCAGGGGCTCCCAGAACATCAGTGGGAGGGGGACACCAGCTCCCGTTCACATACGGGACATTTCTCTCAGAGGCCTGAGGTCAAGTTCTCAGTCCAGGGGCTGCCCAGCTTAGGTGTTTACCACTAATATCCTGACTTTGCTGGCTTCAGTATCTCGCCTGCAGAAGTGCAGGACCTCCGCTCTCCCTCAGATCCTTCCCAGTTATGTGTAGACCCCAAGGGAGTCCCACATCGCCACACAGGCATCTCCCTGTCTTCCATCGGGTGACCTCGGATCACGGGAAGCTGGGCCTCACCTCAGTCACTCTGGCCGGCAGCCTTGCCGGGGCACTGCCTGTCCTCCAGTCCAGGAGGCGTGTCTCCAACTGCGCTCCCTTCAGTGCTTGTGCCCCTCAGCTCCTTGCCGTGTTCTGGAATAGATAAATAAGTACCTGGGGGAAGGCACTTGTTACTGGCCGCACTGGTTCCTCCAATTGTACAGAGGCCCTCATGCAAAAAGCTCCTTGAACTTTTCCTTTGCATCCCTCCCCACTTTCTTCATTTGCAAAAGAGAGGCCTTCTGCGGGGCCTCCCCACAGCCTCTGGCCCATCCCTCAGCCATTGCGTCCAGCCCTTTGGTCCATCATCTGGACCTGAAAATTCTGGACTCAAAGTCACCACTGGTGACTGCCTAGTTAGTGGTAAATGACAATCAATCACAGAGCCCTGTTCTCCCTTATGATCTCCCCTGAGTCACGCCAGATGGCCCAGCCCACAGGGTAGTAGCAGAGCCCTGGGTGGAGTGGGTGCAGGGAGAACAGTATTTGCGTCCACCTTCCGCTCCCGCGCCCCCTGAGAGTGCTCTGCCTCACTGAAGCACCTTCCTGCTGGGGCATCGGAGTGCTCCACTGAATGTTTCCATTCACCGTGCTTCTCATTGGCGTCTGTCCGGCTCTTGCTTTACCACAAATTCCTGCCTTGAAATGAGCTAGTCTCACTTAATGAGATTACATTAAGGCTCTTGGTAAACCCTCAAGGGCTGCGCACATCTAGAAGGCCATGACAGAGAGGCCACAACTTGCAATGTGAGAGGGTGGCCCTCGGAGGAGGAAGAGCCCCAGTTCCCGTCTGGTGTTGCCAGGTGCAAGCTCTGTGATGTTGGGCAGTCACTTCACCTTTCCAAGCCTGTCTCCTCCGCCGTTGGTAGGGACGTCAGTGTGGCCCCGGCTGTGGCTCCACCCGGGTGGTTAAGAGCCCCGGGCAACCACAGGTGGTGGCTGTCCTTTCGCAGGTCTGCCAGGTCAGTGCTCAGCAGCCCGTCCAGACGGAATTGCTCATGCGGTACCACCAGCTGCAGTCCAGACTGGCCACTCTCAAGATAGAGAACGAGGAGGTGAGTGGGCCCCTCTGCCCTGCAGGGGATTTCCTGACGAAGGCCTGGCTTGTGCTGGAACCCTGGCCATGGAACGCATAAGAAATTAGGGTTCATCTGTAAGATAGATTATTACACGACGGGGGGGTAGTGCCTGGGTGGCTCAGTCAGTTAAGCATCTGACTCTTGATTTCAGCTCAGATCATGATCTCATGGGTCATGAGATGGAGCCCTATGTCGGGCTCCGCTCTAGGTGTGGAGCCTGCTTAAGATTCTCTCCCCCTCTCCTTCTCCCCCTCCCCCACTCTCACTCTCTCTGCCCTTCTCTCTAAAATAAATAAATCTTAAAAAAAGGATGGATTACTACATGACCATTAAAACTGGGCACACCAAGAATCTTTAGTGGCGTGGGGGGATGCTCACAGATGTTAAAGAAAAACAAAAAGTAGAACTCTGTGTTCAGTATTATCCTAAGGATGGTAAACTAGAGTAGGATCCTATGTGTCTGTGTTTATTCACAAGAAAAAAGCCTGGAAGGAAATACTTTGAAATGTTCATTGTGGTTATATCTGGGTAGAAGAATTACAGGTGATTTCTGTTTTCTTTTTCTGCTTTATCTAGTATCTGTGTTGAGTTTGTGTTATTTTTATTATCAAAGATAGTTACATGTATTTTAAATGACACAATGAAATAAGCCAGGGCACACTAAACGTGTCATGGATTGTGAGCTCCAAGGAACATCTGTCTTATCATGGCCAGCGTGCCTCCCATGGAGCTGGGGACACAGCATCACCACTGGGAGTGTACAAATGGAAACACCAGCTGCGGTGGTTCTATTTTGATGTGGACTGAGGAGTCCAGATGGGAAACATCCTATTCTGGCCTGGATGCCTCCATGCGGGGAGGGTGTCGACCAGCTGGAGGCCCCTGGAGAAAGGACACCAGGATGCGGGGAATGTCACCTAAAATCTTGGTCAGGTTTATCACTGAGGAGTGCAATCACAGCTGGTGGTGGGGAGTCATGGTCCCTGTTTTCACATCTCAAGAGGGTTGTCCTGGGCAGAGAGGGCTGGTTTGCTCTGTGTCTCCACAAAGGACAGAGCTAGGATAGACATGAGACAGATTGTCACTCGGGATGATAACGAATCAAAGCTGCCCCTGGGGGGAGGTTATACAGAAACGAATTATATATTTATGTTGCACACCTGAGGAGAGAAAGGAGATGAAGAAAGTGTTTTCTGTATTTATTTGTGTTCTACATCCTCCCCTGAAGCATTTTCAGTTGTTTACATGGAACAGTATATGCAAATCAATGTTGATGGGGTTTAAATTGGAAATCAGGGCCCCAGAGAAAATGAAGCAAATGTTCCTCTGTATGGGCCATGTATAGCTATGGAAATGCTCAATTTTGTACCTGAACTTCTGTTAGGCTATCTTAGAAAGAACTGATCCATTCATTTATACATTCAACGAGTATTCATTCAACCGGTATTTATTCAAGTATTTATTAAGCACATACTATGCTCCAAACACTGTGGTAGATGCAGAGTAAAGTGAATGAACAAGACACCATGGTACCTCCTCTCATGGAGATTATATTCTAGTGAGGAAAGATAGACAGATATAAACACAAAAGGAAACAAACCAACAAATGAATGGGTACACACAATATCGAACAGTGATGCCCGCTAAGTCAGGAACAGTAGTCAGGGAGCTCTGATGTCACCAGGAGGTGACATTTCAGTTGAGATCTGAATGACAAGAAAGACTTGGGGTGACAACAATTTTTTTTTTTTTAAGATTTTATTTATTTATTTGAGAGCGAGAGAATGAGAGACAGAGAGCACGAGAGGAAGGAGAGTCAGAGGGAGAAGCAGACTCCCCGCCGAGCAGGGAGCCCGATGCGGGACTCGATCCCGGGACTCCGGGACCATGACCCGAGCCGAAGGCAGTCGCCCAACCAACTGAGCCACCCAGGCGCCCCGGGTGACAACAATTTAACAACGAATGTAGACACGGTCTCCCCCGTCACTGTTTTTGGAGTGACCCTCCATCAAAGTATAGGGCACAAGTCAGTGAAGGGATGTTGCGAGGTCAGGGCTCGTGTGCTCTGCATGTGTAGCCTTCTGTGGGTCCCACTTGACTCCAGGAGAGAAGTTGGAGTCCTGGAGGACTGGCTCAGCATGTGTCTTCCTCATTCTCTTTTCTCAGTCAGCCTTTTGATAAGTCAGGGGCGGGTAGCCAGAGAGCCTGTCCACTGAGGATGGCCCCTCATCCTATCTAGACTTTGTCCCCTCTTCTCTCTGGATGAGCCCTGAGAGTATTTCTAATGTCATCCCTCTTCAAGAGACCTGCCTCCCCATAGAAGGAGCTAGTTTGGGGCCATATAATCAGGAAAAGAGAAACAAACCTAGAAACCCAGGTTCCTTGTTCGTCACAACATTCTCCAAGGTTCTCCTCAGCAGAAGCAATCCAATAAAATGACTTTAGATTGGGCAACGTGGGTTCTCACCCCAGCCAGCTCCCTGGCCTTACTTTTCACATCAGTATAATGGGAATGATCGTCTTTGTCCTGCCCACCTCCTGTAGGCTTTACATGGAAGAAATAAAGTGGGCAAAGGGACTTTGAGGGGTCAAAGGTGTTCTGAGGCAGAAGGGTTTTTGTTGACGTGCTGTGTTTCTCCAGGTTAGGAAAACCCTGGATGCCACCATGCAGACCTTGCAGGACATGCTGACCGTGGAGGACTTCGATGTCTCTGATGCCTTCCAGCATAGTCGATCTACAGAGTCTGTGAAGTCGGCTGCCTCCGAGACCTACATGAGCAAGATCAACATTGCCAAAAGGAGAGCCAACCAGCAGGAAACAGAAATGTTTTATTTTACAGTAAGTGGCATCTTGGACCCAGAACCCACTGTCTGCTGACCTGCTGGCAGTGACTTTTGGGGAGCAGCCCAAGCTAGTGGGAGCCAGCAACACCATGTGAATCAGTGAGAGCTAAAACGTTCCCAACATGCTTCTCAAATTAAGGTGTCTGGCTTGGCTTTGTAGAATGCAAAAAAGTGAATTACCAGTGGGGAGCATCAGCATTGATCCTGGATTAATGGTTATTACAGCTAACCTAGGAAAAAACCAGAGTTGTGTTCAGTAAGGTGTGAGGAAAATGGCAAATGGAGCCTGGGGGAAGCCCCAGGTAACAGCCCTAAAGTTTAGTGTATGGTTGTCATGTTGAGGTGTCTTAAGTTGGGGTGTGGGCTTTGGAAACCATGCCCTGGGGGATCTGTGCAAATTGCTGGTGAGTTGTAAGCCCTTCATGTAAAATCCCAGATCACTTACATTCCATTCGGTTGGGGCAAGGAAGAACAAGGATAAGGGGCCTTGGGGCTTTAGTTCAACATGTGTTTAGTGAACATAGAATTTGGGGGTTGTAAGGGACCTCAAATCTTCTATCTGATGCTTGATCTCATTCACTCATATTCCTACCAAGAAGTCATCCAGTCTCTGCTTGAATAGCCCCAGGATGAAAATTTCCCTCCTTCCCCAAAAAGCCCTTTTGTTTTGGCCTCTGGCTGGCTGTAGATATTATAATGTCTTCCCTCATCTCTGTTATCTTCAAAAATCTGCTTCACTAGGATTTCTGGTCATTGATCTTGATCCTATTCTCTGGGGCAACCCAGAGAGACTAATTCCACAAGACAGTCTCTGGCTTGCTTGTAGGGAGCTGGGTTTTCATGTCTCCAGGCTAACCATACCTGGTTTTGTAAATCCTGCCTCATTAGCTTTCATTTTGAGTGGCCTCAGCGCCCTAGACTCTTTGCCAAACATGTTCCTTTTGTTGATGCCTGTTCTAAAGTCAGCAGCGGTCTGACCAGCACAGGATAGAGCTAACCTTCCACCTCCTTCTGCCCTAATGCTTTTCATATGTCCTAAAATCATATTCTTTTTGTTTTGTTTTTATTTTATTTTAAAAATTTTAATTCCAAAATAGTTAACATGCAGTGTTAGATTAGTTTCAGGTGTACAATATAGCAATTCAACAATTCTATACATTACTCAGTGCTTATCAAGATAAGTGTGCTCTTAATCCCCTTTATCTGTTTCACCCATCCCCACCCCCCCTCCCCCTGCCACCTCCCCTCTGGTAACCATCTGTTTGTTCTCTGTAGTTAAGAGTGGTTTTTTGCTTGTCTCTTTTTTTCCCCTTTGTTCATTTGTTTTGTTTCTTAAATTCCACATATGAGTGAAATCATATGGTATTTGTCTTTCTCTGATTTATTTCACTTAGCATTATACTCTTTAGATCCACCCATGTTGTACAAATGGCAAGATTTCATTCTTTTTTTTACGGCTATGTAATATTCCATTGTATGTATATGTATGTGTGTGTATATATACATATACATGTATATGTGTGCGTATGTACATATATATATATACCACATCCTCTTTATCCACTCATCATCAGTGGACACTTGGGCTGCTTCCATAATTTGGCTATTGTAAATAAGACTGCAATAAACATAGGAGTGCATATGTCTTTTCAAATTAGTGTTTTTGTATTTTTTGGCTAAATACTCAGTAGTAGAATTACTGGATCATATGGTGGTTCCATTTTTAATTTTTTGAGGAACCTCCATATTGTCTTTCACAGAGGCTGTACCAGTTTGCATTCCCATCATCAATGCATGAGGGTTTTTTCCACATCCTTGCCAACACTTGTTGTTTCTTATGTTTTTTATTTTAGCCATTCTGACAGGTGTGAAGTGATAGCTCATTGTAGTTTCAATTTGCATGAGTGATATTGAGCATTTTTCATGTGTCTCTCAGCCATCTGGATGCCTTCTTTGGAGAAATATCTGCTTATGTCTTCTCGTTTTTTAATTGGATTATTTGTTTTTTGATGTTGAGTTGTAGTTCTTTATATATTTTGGATACTGACCTTTTATCTTTTAGTTTTATTGATTGTTTCCTTTGCTCTGCAGAAGCTTTTCATTTTGATGTAGTCCCAATAGTTTCTTTTTGCTTTTGTTTCCCTTGTCTTAGGAGACACACCAAGAAAAATGTTGCTACAGCTGTTGTTAGAGATATTACTACCTGTGCTCTCTTCTAGGATTTTTATGGTTTCAAGTCTTACATTTAGGTCCTTAATCCATTTTGAGTTTATTTTTGTGCATGGTGTAAGAAAGTGGTCCAGTTTGATTCTTTTGCATGTAGCTGTCCAGTTTTCCCAGCACTATTTGTTGAAGAGACTTTTTCCCATTGTATATTGTCTCCTTTATTGTAGATTAATTGAACATATAATTGTGGGTTTATTTCTGGGCTCTCTATTCTGTTCCATTGATCTATATGTCTGTTTTGGTGCCAGTACCATACAATTTTGATTACTATAGCTTTATAGTGTATCTTGAAATCTGGAGTTATGATATCTGTAGTTTTGTTCTTCTTTTTCAAGATTACTTTGGCAAATTATTTGGGGCCTTTAGTGGTTCTATACAAATTTTAAGATTATTTGTTTTAGTTCTGTGAAAAATACTGTTGGTACTTTGATAGGGATTACATTAAATCTGTAGATTGCTTTGAATAGTGTGGACATTTTAACCATATTAATTTTTCCAATCTATGAGCATGGAATATCTTTCCCTTTGTTTGTATTGTCTTCAGTTCTTTCGTCAGTGTTTTATGGTTTTCAGAGTATGGTTTTATGGCTTTCACCTCCTTGGTTAAATTTATTCCTAAGTATTTTATTTTGCAATTGTAAATGGGATTGTGTTCTTTTTTTTTTTTTTTTTTTAAAGATTTTATTTATTTATTCATGAGAGACAGAGAGAGAGACAGAGGCAGAGGGAGAAGCAGGCTCCCCGCCGCGGGGAGCCCGATGCGGGACTCGATCCCAGGACCCTGGGATCATGAACTGAGCCGAAGGCAGACGCTTAACCGACTGAGCCACCCAGGCGTCCCTGGGATTGTGTTCTTAATTTTTCTTTCTGCTACTTCATTATTAGTGTATAGGAATGCAACAGATTTATGTATATTGATTTTGTATCCTGTGTCCTTACTGATTTCATTGATCAGTTCTAGTAGTTTTTTGGTGGAGGCTTTAGGGTTTTCTATATACAGTATCATGTCATCTGCAAATAGTGAAAGTTTTATTTCTTCCTTAACAGTTGGACACCTTTTAATTCTTTTTGTTGTCTAATTGCTGTAACTAGGACTTCCAGTACTATGTTGAATAAAAGTGGTGAGAGTGGACATCCTTATCTTGTTCTTGATCTTACGGGAAAAGCTCTGTTTTTCACCATTGAGTAGGATATTAACTGTGGGTTTTTCATATATGGCCTTCAGTATGTTGAGGTATATTCCCTCTAAACTTACTTTGGTGAGGGTTTTGATCATGATTGGATGTTGTGCTTTGTCAAATGCTTTTTCTGCATCTATGTTTTTATCCTTTCTCCTATTGATGTGATGTATCATGTTGATTGATTTGTGAATATTGACCCATTCTTGCAGCCCAGGAATAAGTCCTACTTGATTGTGGTGAATGATTTTTTTTTAATGAATGGTTGGATTTGGTTTGCTAGTATTTTGTTGAGAATTTTCGCATCTCTGTTCATCATTGATAGTGGCTTGTAGTTCTCTTTTGGTAGTGTCTTTATCTGATTTTGGTATCATAGAATGAATCTGGAAGCTTTCCTTCCTCTTCTACTTTTTGGGATAATTTGAGAAGAACAGGTATTAACTCTTCTTTAAATGTTTGGTAGAATTCACCTGTGAAGCCATCTGCTCCTGGACTTTTGTTCGTTGGGAGTTTTTTGACTGATTCAATTTCATTGCTGGTGATCAGTCTGTTAAATTTTCTATTTCTTTCTGATTCAGTTTTGGGAGGTTATATATGTCTAGGAATTTATTTCTTCTAGCTTGTTCATTTTGTTGGCATGTAATTTTTCATAATACTCTATTATAACTAAGATTATATAGATATATAAATATACATATGTTTAATATATATATTTTTAAAGTCAATATCAGTTAAGTCTCTATTCCCTACGTACTGTCATTAAACCAGGCTACCTTCCTCCTAAAGGTGATGTCTTGGGTTGGTACCAATTAGATCCCCTCTTGATGGATTTAGTTCATGGCTCCATACTGTCAAGATCTTGTTCCGGTTGTTCAACATATGTGCTGTGTCTTCAGACCTTGTGTTGTCTGCAGAGTCAGTGAGTATGGCTTTCACACCTTAAAGTTTGTCAAATAAAAAAACCAGGGGGTATGCCGGGGCCCAGGCCAAAGACGGAGTTGTTTAAAACATGCCATGGCTGATGTTGATCCACTAATCAGCACTTTTAGCTTGTGGTCATTTAAATAGTCACAAACCCACCCAGTTCTGACACCCAGCTCCACCTTGTGATAGGCCTTGTTGAATCCCTTGTTAAAAACATGGATAGCGGCTCTCTGCTCCTCCCCCTTCGACAGATAGCCGCATCTTCTGGTGCAGTGCCAGCCACATCCCCGAGACACGATGGTGAAGGTCACAGTGAACGAATTTGGCCGTATTGGGCGCCTGGTCACCAGGGCTGCTTTTAACTCTGGCAAAGTGGATATTGTCACCATCAATGACCCCTTCATTGGCCTCAACTACATGGTCTACATGTTCCAGTATGATTCCACCCATGGCAAGTTCCACGGCACAGTCAAGGCTGAGAACAGGAAGCTTGTCATCAATGGGAAGTCCATCTCCATCTTCCAGGAGCGAGATCCCGCCAACATCAAATGGGGTGATGCTGGTGCTGAGTATGTTGTGGAGTCCACTGGGGTCTTCACCACCATGGAGAAAGCTGGGGCTCACTTGAAGGGCGGGGCCAAGAGGGTCATCATCTCTGCTCCCTCTGCCGATGCCCCCATGTTCATGATGGGTGTGAACCATGAGAAGTATGACAACACTCTCAAGATTGTCAGCAATGCCTCCTGCACCACCAACTGCTTGGCCTCTCTGGCCAAGGTCATCCATGACAACTTCAGCATCGTGGAGGGACTCATGACCACCGTCCACGCCATCACTGCCACCCAGAAGACCGTGGACGGCCCCTCTGGGAAGCTGTGGCGCGACAGCTGAGGGGCTGCCCAGAACATCATCCCTGCTTCCACTGGCGCTGCCAAGGCTGTGGGCAAGGTCATCCCTGAGCTGAATGGGAAGCTCACTGGCATGGCCTTCCGTGTCCCCACCCCCAAAGTGTCCATCGTGGATCTGACCTGCCGCCTGGAGAAAGCTGCCAAATACGACGACATCAAGAAGGTGGTGAAGCAGGTGTCATAGGGCCCCCTCAAGGGCATCCTGGGGTACACTGAGGACCAGGTTGTCTCCTGCGACTTTAACAACAACACCCAATCCTCCACCTTCGATGCCGGGGCTGGCATTGCTCTCAACGACGGCTTTGTCAAGCTCATTTCCTGGTATGACAATGAATTTGGCTACAGCAACCGGGTGGTGGACCTTATGGTCCACATGACCTCCAAGAAGTAAGAGCCCCCTGGACCACCAGCCCCAGCGAGAGCAAGAGGAAGAGAGAGGCCCTCAGCTGCTGGGGAGTCCCTGCCCCAACTTATCCCCCAAAACACTGAGAATCTCTCAACCTCCTCCGTTTCCATCCCAGACCCCCTGAAGAAGGGGAGGGGCTTGGGGACCCCTACCTTGTCATGTACCATCAATAAAATATACTGTACCCAGCCAAAAAAAACCCAAAAAACAAAAAAAACATGGATAGCATTTCCTCAAGCATCACTGTTTGACTTTGTTGTTTTTTTTTTTTTTAAATATTTTTTAATTTATTTTTTTATTTATTTGAGACAGAGAGAACGAGAGAGAGAGCACATGAGAGGGGGGAGGGTCAGAGGGAGAAGCAGGTTCCTTGCCGAGCAGGGAGCCCGATGCAGGACTCGATCCAGGGACTCCAGGATCATGACCTGAGCTGAAGGCAGTCGCTTAACCAACTGAGCCACCCAGGCGCCCCGACTTTGTTGTTTTCAAGAAAGAAAATGAAGCTGGTCTTAGTGAGTCAGCCCATGCCAGTTTCTGGGCTTCAGCACTTCCACTGAGGACCTACTGTGTGTACAAAGAGAATTTTATGGGTTACAAAGATTAAGTAAGGAGTGTGTATGAATATTAATTCCCTTTGGCAGCAGAAACAAAGAAATCTGGGTGGTAGAAGCAGAGAATGGGGTCTGCATGTTTGAACTTAAAAAACAGAATTCACCGATGTTCATGATTAAGGATCATGGATGTTATATTTTAATTTTAATATTTACTCTATTAACCTGGTTGGTGAGTACACTTCATGACCTGATGTTGTGACATTATCTTAGGCATTTTTGAGGACATAATACTCCTTTTAATGCAAACATCAGTACAATCTATGGCATTCTTTCCATCATGAGTCACATCTGAAGCCCAGATGAAGCTTGGAAAAAGTAGGCAGAGTTCATGGGCCCCAGAGCCCTGGGGTATAGTTTCCACTAACCAGTGAATAACCCACCACGGTGTGCGTTCCGTGTTTGGGATTCGAGCTTCAACTGCCAGGGGCAGCAGGGCATGATGGAGAAAAGACCTGCTCAAAACTCAGCTCTGCTTCTTGTGATGAATTTTTAAACATGGGATAAGAGTAGAGGGTGTCAATACTGGAAGTATCCAAGAGAGCCTGGGGGAGGGAGAGCAGTTATCACACTGAAGTATGCATTCGAATCATGTAGGAAACTTGTTAAAATGTAGGTTCCCAATATACCACCTGCCCCGAGGTAGGCCCTGGAAATTTGAACACGTCTAGCCTCCATGGTGTCTTCTTCAGGTGTAAAATTAAGGGTTCGACTCCCAGTCTTCTTGAGCAGGAATCTGCTAGCCAGCCGGGGAGGAAGCCACTGGCCTGCATCACACTTGGAGAAATGCTGCTGTCAGGAGGCAGGGGGTCCTCTGCTCAAGGTGCCACACTAAGTGGCCACAGCTCTGAGCTTCTGTCTCCTTCTGGCTAGAATGGGAATGATGATGCCTTCCACCTTTGCTATCCAGGTTTGTGATGCAGACCAAAGGTACAAGCCTGAAAACTGCTGAGTGCTCTACAGGTAAAAGGGGGAGTGGATCTTAGTAACCAGAAGACAAGGTCCGAGGAACCAGGGACTCTGGCTGAGGAGAGAGGACACCACCATCTCCTGCCAGCCCCACTGTTCCAGAAACCTACCAAGTTGGGGCCAGGGTGGGGTGACCCCTGTCTTATCTGAGCACATGTCAGCCCCCACCCCATTGGCCTTTACCCTACAACTGCCTTCCAGATGCTCCTTTACAGGTTGTATTGAGGTGGTCCCAAGCCACTGTGGTTCACTTGTTTGCGCCTCTGCACCCCTTTCTGAGCCTTCTGGCTGGGGATAAAATGGATTTCTTTGTGAGAAACTAGCTGGCAGCTCTGGGGCAATCATACCACCCTGTGCCTTCATTTTCAGGGCATTTGCAATTGCCGTTCCGTCTGCTAAGAACGCTCCATCCCCCATGTGCCAGTGTGTCCCCACACGGCCCCTCCCTCCCCTCCTTCGGGCTTGGGTTCACAGGGCAACTCTGCCGTGAGGTCTGCCCCATCCCTGCCTAATTTTTATCCACAGCATTCACCAGCAGCTGACCAATTGTGTATTTTACTTTCTTTATTAGCTTGTTGTCTCTTCCCTCTCTTCTGTGTCAATCCCCACGAAGTTTCTCAGCACTGGCTCTATGCCAGGCACAGCGGTAGGCACTGGGGGGCCGAAAACCAACTGGGTGTAGACCCCGCCAACAGTGGCTCACAGTCTGGCAAAGACACACCCCAGCAGAGGGGTTTCCGGGCCTGGGTTTGGGTGATACAGGGTGGGCCAAGGAAAGCCAGTACTTGTGTAGGGAGAGGGGTGGCCGAGGCCCAGCTGGATTTGGGCGCAGGTAGATGTGTTTCTGTTCTGGTGGCCCCTGTCCATCTGTTCTGCTCTGACGTGCATTGTGCTTGACAAGACCCCTGAAGGAGAGGCAGCCTGGGGGCCCCAGGGACCCTGGGCGAATCAGTTCCCTATACCAGCCTCACCTGTCTCCTCTGTAAAAAGAAGGAAATTTTGTCCCCCAATGCAGTTCACGTTATTTTAACAGGAATGTCTTTAGGGGCCTGCAAAGCCCCTCCTCCTTTGGAGTGGGGCCAGATGAGAGAAAGGCTCGTTAGGAGGTTCCTCTGTGATGGATCTGATAAAGCGCTCTCGCCTCAGCTGCGTGCTTCCAGAGACGGTTCCTATTTTTATTGCTCGTGGCCCAGAAGCACAGCAGAGCCTGAGGACTAAAGAAGCTGTCTGCTAGCCCACCCCCTCCCCGCTGCAGTCCTCACCTGACAAAGCGCCTTTCATCACTCACATTGCCCCCGAGCTTTCTTTGTGTTCCCCAAACTGGCCTGAAATGCGTAGGCCGGGACAGCTTGTTCGGTAGAGCTGGGGTCTGATGGAGAAGAGCAGAGGGGCAAGTCAGAGGCCCCTCTTTTCCCCATGCTGGGGTCCTGGAGGGCGGTGCCATCTCCCTTCGACCTCCCTGATGCCCAGAGGTTGGTTCCAGGGATGGAGACCTTGTGACTTGGCCCTGCAGTCTGTAATGCCCATGTGCCTTGTGTCTTACAGAAATTTAAAGAATATGTGAACGGCAGTAACCTCATCACTAAGCTACAGGCCAAGCATGACTTGCTCAAGCAGACCCTGGGTGAAGGTGAGTTGGTTGGGGGGCAGAGGCCTGTGAGGAGTGCCTGTTTTGTTGTGGCCCCTTGAGCTGTTGCACTTGGGGCTCTTGGTAGAATGAGGCCTGGTGCCAGAGCCAGCGGGCAGGACGGGGCAGGCTGGTACAGATGACGATAGGGGTCTAGTCTGGCTGCAGAAAACACGGGGAAACCAGAAGTGTTAGTTTAGGTTCTGGGGGAGGGTCCAAGGCAAAGTGATGAAAGGGGTCCCCAGTAGGAAGGGAGTGGGAATCCAGGAGCACAGAGGTCCACACAGATGCTTGTCAGCAGATGCTATTTGCCAGGAATACTAGTGGAGTGCCTGGCCAGGAGGCTTGGTCCAAAAAAGAAAACTCCATATATGGAAGGCAAAGTTTGGTCCTTGAGGGATGTGGGGAGTAGGCTTAAAACTACACAAAGTCTTCCAGTGCCAGTTGGAATAAAATCCCAGTGCTCTCACAGTACGTGAGGCCTCACATTGTTTGCCCTCTGCCTGTTTCCCTGAGCTCATTTATCATTCTGTACTCCTTTACTGTGCTCCAGCCCCACTAAGCTCCTTTCTGCCCTTCAAAACTCATCGAGCTTATTCCTGCCCCAGGGCCTTTGCATCTGCTGTTCTCTTTGCCTGGAATGCCCTTACCCCAGATCTCAGTATGGGTGGCTCCTTATCCTTCAGATGTCACTTCCTTAGTGGAGACTCTCCTTGTCACCCAACCTCAAGAAATCACCACCTCTGTCCCAACACTCTCTGATTTTCTTCATCTCACTCACCACTATCCTATTTATTATTTGTTCATTTGCTTATTATCTTTGGTCACACCCCCACCCCAACAGTATCATATCTTCAATCGGAGTAGGGACTTCCTTATTTATTTTGTCCACCCCTTTATCTCCAGTGCCCAGAAGAGTACCTAGTCACAGAACGCACTCAGTTAATGGTCACTAAATGAATGTTGCATGGAAAAGTCATTAGGACATAACTAGGCCCCAAGGTCAGGGATGGTTTGCAGCAAATCCTGGTAGCCCTGGAAACTGATGTGTGGCTCCTCTCTGAGGGGAGGAGCTGACCTAGGGTTTCTGAAGTTGCTAGATGCTGCTTGGAGCCCCACATCCAGATATATTCTTGTATTCTGTTGGCAAGGGCAATTGGCTGAACGATGTGTTCTACCTAAAGGAAAAAAGGCATGGGGTCCAGGAAATAGGAGACCAACATGGGAGAGATGAAGGGAATTTCCAAGGTGATGATGCCAGGAGATCCCAATATGACAGCTTGAAGCAGGCCTAGAGATCACCTGAGTTTTTCAGGGAAGGAGGAGTGTGACAGATGAGAGTCAGAGTGGGGCATGGGGCTGGCGCTCATTGGCTGTTGGGGGTTTGCCACCCACAACGTGTCCTTGCCCCCCACTGGATCACTCTTTTCTCCAGAGGGGTGCACATTCTAGTGGCTGTGCCCTGGCCACCCAGGTGTTCCCTGATGCTGTGCAGTCGGCACCAGTCAAATGGGTAGCTGGAATCTGCAGATGCTTGGCATTTGTGAGTCCCATGCTTTAGAGGAAACAGTGAGAAATTAAACCATTTCCCAGCCCCAAGGCTCTTATAATCTAGTGAGGAGACAGTTCACAAATTCATAAAAAATCAAAAGCAGTAACATTAAGTCACACAGAAACACTGGTTGAATTGCCAGATGAACAGGATAGACTCTGAGGGTCTGAGCCAGGAGAGGAAGGGATCACCATGGGCCCAGAAGAGCCAGAAAGGCTTCAAGAAAGATGAATAACTAGGGCTTGGAGGAAAAACCAGGGTTTTAAAACTAATATCAGTAGAATTTTTTCAATCAGCTTTATTGACATGTAACTTCCATGCAATAAAATCTACCTATTTTGTGTAGAAATCAGTTTTAAAAAACATACACCCAGATCACGATATAGAACATTTCTGTCACCCCAAAAGCTCCTCTGTATCCCTTTGCAGTTAATTCTCCTTCCTCTGCCCCAAGCAACCACTGATCTGCCTTCTATCAGCAGAGATCAGTTTTGTGACTTCTAGCTGGGGAATTTCTGGGAGTGATGGAAATGTCCTGTATCCTGATTTGGGTGCTGGTTGGACACGGGTATATACATTTGTCAAAACTCATTGACTGGGGGTGAGGGTGGGGAGGAGTGAGTTGCAATGAGCTCTTTCTTCATTTTCCCTGACACCCCACTCCATTTTGCCCATCCCTGACATTGCCACATTGGACCAGGTGAGTGGGACTGCAGAGGAGTAGGGCAGCGAAGAGGGCACCAAAGCAACGAGAATGGAGGGAAAGGGAAGAGGCAGAAAGTCCTAGAGAGGAGCTCAGATGGGGACAGGGGCAGTTCCCACAACTAGCATTGAAGAGGAGGATTTGTTTTATGGCCCCCCGGGGCCTGTTTCTCAGAGCCATGCACCAAAAAGGCAGGTCCATGTGCGTTGGTGGCTACTTGTATTTTCAAAATCAGGTGCCCTGGATTTAGAAAACCAGATTTTCTTTTTAAAAATAAGATCCCAGGGTGCCTGGGTGGCTCAGTCGGTTAAGCGTCTGCCTTTGGCTCAGGTCATGATCCCAAGCTACACCTTGCTTTGAGATGTGATTTACCAGTCCTTCTTCTGAGTTTTAGGCTGAATAGCAATGAAAAACTGCAGGAAAATGCAGCTTCTGAAGTATAAGCGTCGCTAAGAAAGAGCCA
This sequence comes from Neomonachus schauinslandi, assembly GCF_002201575.2. NCBI lineage: Eukaryota > Metazoa > Chordata > Mammalia > Carnivora > Phocidae > Neomonachus > Neomonachus schauinslandi. The sequence continues at coordinate 164,378,055 of NC_058403.1, forward strand.
TCGAAAAGAATCTCCAGAGTCCTGTTCCCTAATAACCCAGCCGTGGAAAAGCCCCACTGTGCTTCTTTTGAAAACTGGGATGGGCCTTGTTAGACTGGTCAATTCTGGAGAGGTTTTGCACTTAAAAAAAAAATAGACTTTGTTTTAGGGATGCCTGTGTGGCGTAGTCAGTTGAGCATCTGACTCTTGGTTTCAGCTCAGGACATGATCTCAGGATTGTGAGATCGAGTCCAGCGTCGGGATCCACGCTCAAAGTGGAGTCTGCTTGGGATTCTGTCTCTCCCCCGCCCTTTGCTCCTTCCCCCGCACTCTCTCTTTCTCACTCGCTCATAAACAAACAAACAAAATCTTTAAAAATAAATACATAAAATAGAATAGACTTTGTTTTAGAATAGTGTTAGATTCCTGGAAAGGTTGCAAGATAGTACAGTTAGTCCCCATACACTCCACGTCCAGTATTTCCTGTTATTGACATCAGTGAGTATGGTGTATTTGTCATAAGTAATGAACACTGGTACATTGTTATCTCTAAAGTTAATGAATTACCAAATTACTAAAAGAACGGCAGCTGAGACCAAATCTCGAGTCGCTTTTGTATCCCCGCTGCCTGATACAGGTACATGTGGATTCTTAGGGCACTGGGTGAAAGGGGAAGATGTGCACTGACTTAGATGGGTCAAGTTCTTGCCCACTGGGCAACGGGGTCATGAAAAAATTGCACAGGCCAGAGCAGGCTCAAAATCTCAGCTCCTTCGTCCTTTGGAGTGTCAGCGGATGATTCACCTCTACCTGCACATACTAACTCTTCCATCCAGTAGAAAGCTCTTCCAAGAGTGGGCTGGGGTAGGGTTACACCTGCATCAGTGGCCTTTTTATGTCCTCAGAGGGCTATTTTGTATTGGGAGGGACACTCTGAAAATTTTGGAAACAGGTGAGAAATACGGGGCCAAGCAGAATATTTTGATTGAGAAGATACAAGGTTGTTGTTTTTTTAATGAAGTGTATCATGTAATCCATTTCTCTCAAGTACTCTTTTGACAGCATAGCTCAAAGGCACAAGTTAGAGGAAACAGAAGCACTCACTTAGAAGCAAATTTTTTTTAACATGATTGATCCCACACACACAAGTCAAAATGCTTCTAGGTGTCCTACAAATTGGCATTCCTTGTTGTAAATGTCACTGGCACGTCTTGGGAACAAGAACACACCCGTATATGCCCTTGGCTGTTGCTATGCTGTTTTATTGGCCAGAGGATTCTTAGTTTATCATCGTGTCTGAGTTTTAGATCTCTGACCTTTTTACTGCTCCGGGTAGTCTGTAAGCTCCAGGGTTTATACCCAAGATACGGGTGGCTTTTCAATTTACTGTAGCCCCTCAAGAATGAATAGTGCATTGTCTATAAAAGGGATGGGACATAACCTTTTCAGACCAAGATTTAATAGCACATTACAGAGCCAGTGTCCCACAAGGACCAGACAGTCTGACCTTCTGAAAATGACTGAACCACTGACTATAAAATATATTTTTAAAAATCCCAACAGGTCTCAGAAGGTAAAGGGTAGAAAATTTTTGATTTTTGAGTTAATAGAAAAAATATACATATAATATTTTATGAATTTTTATATTGATATACTTTGAAATTATATTTTTCATGTATTAAGTTAAACACAATATGTTATTAAAATTAATCTCACTTATTTCTCTTCACTTTTTGTAACACGGCTGCTAGAAATTGTGGCTTCCATTACATTTCTATTGGACAACCCTGGCCTAGACGTTCTCTGCTGCACCATAACAGGAATGAAGTACTGAATCGTGCTGTGTGGGTGAACCCCAAAAGTGTATGCTAAGTGAAATAAGCCAAATGCACAAGATAGCATGATTCCATTTTTATAAAATGTCCAGAATAAGCAAATCCATAGACACAGAGAATAGATGAGCAGTTGCCGTAGGCTGGAGATGGAAGGGGGGGAGGTCACTGTGAATTGGCACAAAGGCTCTCTTTCGTGTGAAGGAAATGTTCTAAAATTGAATTGCAGTGATGGTTGCACAACTTGACTATTTACTAAATAATTGAACCATACATTTCAAATGGGTGAATTTTATGCTCTGTAAATTATACTTCAACAAAGCTGTTAAAAATAAAAAAGAAGGCAGTGACTAGGAGTCTGGAATTCCAGGGAAATGGAAGATCTGGAGATAAGAGTAGGGAGTCCTTGGTAAGCACTTTGGTCATGGTCAGGCAGATAAGGTGTGTAGAAAGAGATCTAGGTACACCTCCTGGGGGCATCCCATCATTCAGAGGTTAGAGGTTGGGCAGATGAGGAGACAGCAAGAGAAACAGAGGAACAGCCTGTAGGGCAGGAGGGACACTTGGCAAGTGTGGAGTCATGAAAATCAAGGAGAAAGCTTTGTAAGAAGAAGGGCGATTCACTGAGTTGTTGCCCAGAAGTCAGATAAGAGCAGAGAAGACAGTGGATTCGTCCACATGGAGCCGGCAGTCTCTGTGGATGGTGAGGCCAGAAGCCAGCCTCAGTGGGGTGAGCGGGGGGGAAGCAAGAGGGCTTCCTAGACAGCTCCTTCAGCAAGCTTTGCTGTAAAGGAGAGAAATGGGGATGGAGTTAGAGGGAGAAAGGGGGCCCAGGGGAGGTTTCAAAGCTAGATTATACATATCCAGAACATGTTTATAGGCGGATGGAAATGATCCAGAAGAAAGGAGATTGGTGATGGTTGGGGTGGTGGGGGGGTACTTGCAGAAACAGAGCACCCGAGAAGGGTAGAGAGGCTGGGACTGAGAGCATGCGGAGGTCTGGGCCTTGAGAGAGTCCGGATGCTTCTCTGGGGTACCGGAGAGGAGAGGAGGTAGAGAGTGAATGAGCAGGCACAGGTAGGTGTGTGTGTCTTAGGGAGGCATGCCAAGACCTGTCTTACTGATTTTCTTCTCCAGTGAAGGAAGCAAGAAGGTCTTCAGCTGAGAATGAAGGCAGGAAGGGTTGGAGTGGGGGTGTGGCTGGGTTGAGGAACAACAAGAGGTATCTTGTATCTGTTGCTCTTCAGGGCCAAGTCTATGATGGGTGCTCAACCAACCTTTCTTTGTTTGTTTGTTTTTAAGATTTTATTTATTCATTTGAGAGAGAGAGTGAGAGAGAATAAGCAGAGGGGCTAGAGGGAGAGGGAGAAGCAGACTCCCTGCTGAGCAGGGAGCTCCACTTGGGACTCGATCCTGAGACCCAGAGATCATGACTTGAGTCAAAGGCAGACGGTTAACCGGCTGAGCCACCCAGGCGCCCCATCAACCAACCTTTTTTGATACAAAGCAGTGCATGAGTTCTTGAGCTTTGGCACACACAGAAGGGATCACCTGGGGTGCTTATTAAAATGCAGATTCCTGTCTTCTTAGCTCAGAGATTTCTGATTCAGAAGGCCCACGGGAAAGCCCCCAAATCTGCATTTTTTAATAAGGTCCCCAGAAGATTCTGATGCAAGTGGTGATTTGAAAGTCACTGAAAAAAATATACATGAACAATACAAAATGAAATTTATGTGAGCATAGCCTTACAAATAGGAGGCCCTGGGGATTTAATAAGACTTGGTTCTTTCCAACAGACCATTTCTTAGGCATAATTCAGTTTCCCATTTCGCAAATAATAAATTCAGTTGTTCCTTGTTTTTAGAAAAAGATGAATGTTTGCTGGTTAAAACAACAACAACAAAAAACAATTAAACATCAATGTATACTTTATTTTCCAGGAGAGAGAGCAGAATGTGGCACAACCAGGTAAGAGTTGGGGATCTTGTTTTTGCACCTGCTGCCTGAGGTGGGGATGGGGGGTGCAGGAGAGGCAGGAAGGCGGGAAGGTGGGAAAGCAGATGCTGCTGAGAGCTCAGAGAAGCTGGGCTGTTTTTAGAGCAGGATAGCTCTTCCCCAGTGTCTCCAGGATGGTGTGGCTGTGCTGAGAGAGAAGGCTGGCTGTTCTGCTTGTCCTAGCATCGTGCTGGTGAAGCCGCGCCCCCTACAGGCCTGTGGTGGGGAGGGCGCCTTTCCCAGCTGCTGTAGGAAAGTGGGGTATGTTCTGTTGGCGCTATCCATCGGGTGGGACAGTAATATATATTGCAGAGTGGCTGAGGACAACCAGTAGAGGCCAGAGGCTGTGGGGTAGCTGTTGACCTGTCTCCCCATCTGTTCTTTGGCTGCTGAGCAAACTGCCCAGCCCAGGCAGAGGCCCCAGCCTGGGGTCCCCATTTGCCAGGGCTTTGGATTTGGCTCGTATGGCACACATCTGGCCATATGCATGCGCATAGCCACATAAGCGCGCCCAGATGCCCCTACTGCCCGCAGCCTGGCTTCAGACCTCCTGGGCACTTGGATGGACTGATGGGGGCATCCCTTGCTGGGAAAGTAACAAATGGGCAACTTCTGCTTTCTCTCCAGCTTGCTCAACATTACCCTTTGCGCTTTTCCCTGAGCAGACCAGAGCCAGTGAACACTTTCCACTCAGCAGCTGGTAGCTGAGGGGTTGACTTTCAGCTACTGGACCTTTCCTCTACTTTCAGAGTGTTTAGATCCCCAAGCAGCCCTGTTGCTGCCCGAGTTGTTCCTTAGAACCCATCTCTTTCCTTTCAAGTTCCCAGCAAATAGTTATGCCACTGTCCAACACGAATCGAGCCGGTGGCCCAGAATCCTGGAAAGCTGTTCTACTTGGCGAGAGGAAAGATGAACCCTCAACTCCCTCCTGTTCATCTGGAAGAGAGTTGGCTGGGAAGAGGCTTGGAAAGCTCTGAGGTTTTCACTTTGCTGGGCCCAGGATGGGGGAGACAAGGGGCTTTCCAGAAGCTTAGCTGTGCAGCTATTACTCTGGGCCGTGGCAGTTTGGGAATATCAGGATGATTCATAATGCCAGGCGAGGACCTTCCCAGAGGGTCAGCAGATGTGCAGGGTCACTTTCTAAGAACTTTCCAGAAACAAACTCCTTATTTATTTATTTAGTTAGTTTTTCTGGCAAGAGGATGTTGTCGTAGTCCCCAAACAACAGAAGCCGCATTTTACACCAAAGTCTGCAAATAGAAAAACAGATGGGGGACGAATTGAGCCATCCCTCACTTCCTCCTAATTCCTAGAACTCATGCAAAGGAAGATGGTTCCAGCAGATTGCAGGAGAGATCTGTAATCAAACCCTTGGCTAGGTCCCAGGGTCTAACTCAGAGAAAAGTTGAGGGTTTTTTTTTTGTTTTTTTGTTTTTTTAATTTTAAATAAAGCCATCTGAGATGTAGTCTTCCACACCCTCTTTGACCTAGGGCCTGGGAAATGTAAGCTGCGACTACAGACCTCCCACTTAGACATACTACACTAAACTGCAAACCCAGCCATCTGTACTCTGGCCCTTGGCCAAGGTCAGAGGCAACTTTGTTAGTAAACTAAACGCTTCCCCTTACTTCCAAAAATCATTTAAAATTTGTGTGCAATGTGCTGCCAACTTGGAGTGGTTTTTAATTTAATCCTAAAGGCCCCTGGGTGAGATGTTTCTATGCTATGGCTCTCTATATCTTCCATGGTTTCCTGCCCAATGTTAGTGTCATTTTGGATGATCCTTTGAGCAGGTCCCCTCAGCCAAGTTGCTGCTGGCCTGTGTAGACCAATTTTTGGATATGGGCTGCAACGCAGTACTTTTTTCCTCACATTTAAGAACCTGATTATAGAATAATCCCAATTCATAACCCTGTAACTAGATGGTCCAGATGCAATAATGCACTTGGAAAGTGTGTGATAAATGGGACAGCGAGATGCAAACATAAGGTTTGATTGTGATTATTCTAACTACAGACTGGCTTCCCTAACCCAGGTTGGCTTGTCCCTATGGTCGGGATTAGCGATGAAAGCATGTGAGAGTTCTTGTCTAAACAGATGTAACCTGACACATACCCACACGCAGCTTCCAAGGGCCTGACTGCCACTGAACTACAGTATTGCCACCATTTTGGATGTTAACACCCACATCTATGGGGTTATCTAGGGAACATTTTAGTCACCATTCTTTTGGTCACAAAATAATTTTGAGGCCAATTCCTATGTTATCAATGTATGTTAATTTTCGTCTTGGTTGAAAGACAGAAAGGGGACATTGGTCTCTGGTTTCTCTCTCTTCCTCTCCGTGGCTTTCTCTGTTCCTGTTTTCCCTGCCTCTCTCTTTCTTTCCTTTTTGCTCTGCAACTGAGCAGCAGAAGAGATGGAAGGCTTAGGCTGCCCCACTTTCCTTGGCTGAGCTGCCCCCCTGCTCCCCACTTTGTGCCCCACCCAGCACTTGAGTAAGTCAAAATCGATTTGATGTCATGCAAAGTTGGGATAGCTACGTTTCCTTGTCAGAGATTTCCGGTCAGTGCCCAGAACACCACACAAAGAAAGAAATCCCAGTGTGATTTGAGCAGTCCTTTTCCTTCTGGATTGGGCAGGAGAAATGGGGAAAGTATCCTTTTCCCCCTTCATTCCATTTTGTAAACTTAAAGAAAAAAAACTCCTTAAGACTTATTTTAAGAAAACTCTCCAGCTGGGTGTCCAGCCCCTGCACTAAGAATCTCTACTTTTGCTGGCCGTGGGAGTTTAATAGATAACTCAGAGCAACTGCTGGGTGCTCTGTGATAAAATCAACTTCCCAATTTCCCACTCACACCAGAATCTTGAGGAGGAAGAGCTGAATTCAGTTCTCAGCTTCAGTCACATATTATTTTATGTGACTCTTGGAAAGTTTCTTAATCTCTCATGGGCTCATTTGCCTTATGTTTAAAGTGGATTTAATCAGTCTTGCCTACCTCACAGGGTCATTGTGAGGGTATCATGCAGTGTGAGATAAGGAAACCATCTTGAAAATGCTCACAAATAGAAACCCCAAACACTAGGGGAACAAGGTGGTGCAGTTGCTATCCTCAAGTTATTCCTAATCCCAAGATTTAAAACCGTGGCCTTGCGTCACATTTTTTTTTTTTTACACTCTCTTTTGGCATTTGGAAACTCAAAAGCAGATCAGTTGTAAGAAGTACCACCCCCATGTACCCACATCCTCAAAAAATTGGTAACTGATGAAAAAGAAATGACATGGACTTAGCTAACCAAATTGACATAGATCCAAGATGGGCTCAAAATAGTCTTGCCTGTTGTTTCTTTTTAAAATTTTGGTCTGTGCTGTTATTTTGGTTCCAGTGTTTGGGTGGCATGATATTTGGATTCAGCTGTGTCTTTGCCCATGCATGTCCTGGATCCAGCAGCATTTGCTCAATACTCAAACATGTAGGAGAAGCTCCTGAGATTTCCTTAGATGGCTGGGCTGCTGACAAGGATAGGCACAACAAGGCCAGTGAGCAGAGGCAGTGTGAATCTCTTTCACCTCGATTGGCTCCACAATCCATACGATTTCTTGCCCATTCACAGAAATCAGTCAAGACTTGGGAGACCAGGTCTTTGCTAGTCACGTGTGGACATTATCTGTACCAGGCTGGGTCCCCACCTTGTTGCTCCCCAAATTGTGAACCAAGCCATTTGAAAATGAATTGCCTCTCTCAGTTAGGGTCCCTCCTCCTAACCTCAGAAAGCCCTTTGCCCTGGAAGGCTAGCAGCATTGAGTCAGGCCAAACTTGGGTGGCAAAAGATGAGCAAATAAGCCAACACAGGTATATGCATGGTGAGCAACTCTGGAAACTGGTCCAGTGTTTGTGGCTGTTTCACTGTTCCTGGTGAACTGTGGTATGGTTTCCCCTCCCTGGAGCCAAGAGTGGAGCACAGGGAATGGAGATCCTAAAGTAAAGCAAGACACTTTCAACCTGACCCAACAGGTCCTCTGCTGGCAAGGGTTAATGGGATGAAATGAGTCCTTGGCTGGAAATTAACAGTCCCTAAGACTCCATCACTGGCCTGGTGGGAAAAATCTTGGCGTTGGAGCCAATGAGGCCTGAGTTTGGGGCCTGGCTCTGCCAGTTCGCCTCTTTAGGCCTCAGTTTCTGCCTCTGTAAAATGGGGCTGTCCGTACAGGGTTGAACTGATGTTAATAATGGATTTGAAAGTGCTTTAATCAAAATTGTATTTGACTAAACCACAGGATGTAATCATCACCCCGGGTCACCCGGGGGCCCCAAAAGAGCTGTAGCCTCCCTCCAGGCATCAGTTATCTTCATCTCTAAAATGAGAATAATAATTGCCTGGCTCTTAGATCAATGCAATAAAGATTAGTCAAGTGCATTTGAAATGCCAAGAGGCATTAGAAAGATCAGTGCTCTGGTACATTGGGAGTTGAGACTTGGTTATGAATTTAAGCCAAAGTAATGAAAATTAACCCTTCCAATCATCACTGAAAGTCTCTTGCTTTCTCAGGCTGCAGATTACATCTCTCTCCCCTGGTTCCTCCTCCATCTGGTCAGCTTTGCGGGATGACAGCCTCTGATTGGAGTTGCAATGGTTTCCTGGATACATACTATTTCCCCGCTGTGATCTAGAATGCATTTGTGTAATACGAGCATTGCTCCTGCCTGACATTGTGGGAATTAAATTAAGATTCCCCTTAAACATCCAAAGGCCTTCAGATGGAGCATTGGACACCAATGTGCTGGGGGTTCAGGGGTTTCCATTTGCATTTTGTGTTCTCCTTCAGTCATGGGTTTTAAGAGCGTCTTTCCCAGTTGTATGTTTGCATTGGTTGCTTTCTTGATTTCTTTTGTTCCGTTTTCCCTAGGCCCCCCTGTCTTCCCCCTAAACCACAGAAAATGAGGAGACCTAGGCCTCTCTCAGTGTGTAGCCATAAACTATTTAACGGCTGTATGGAAGCGTTTATTAAGGTACTTGCTGGGGAGCCACGGAGTCCGCGAATGCACCCAATGTAATGGCAGCCTTTCTCTACCTCCTCCCTTTGGCCCACAGCCCTGCCCCGACCAACCAGAACTTTCAGTCCTGCCCTGAACCAGGCCCTGAGGCAACCTAGTTCCTCACCGCAGCCTACTCTTACCTTTAGTCAGTACTTCAAAGCAGAGCTGCTTTTGTCTCTGACCAGTTGATCCTAAGTGCTTTCCAGTGATCCTCAGCCCCAGGGGAGGGATAAGATCCTGATGAAGCCCATGAAGTCCAAGTGGGGTTGAAATGCCAGCACCGTGGTCCCTGCCAGCCATGTTCTCTTGCTTCAGGAACTGCGGTCCTAGCTAGCCCCAGGGACAGTTCGAGAAACCACCTTACCACGCTTCGCATCCATGCCTCCCAAGAAGTGGTTGGTTGGAAGCAACACAAAGAAAATCCCTGCGGGTAACAGTGGGTTTTTACACAAGTAATTTTTTTTTTTTTGGTTGAGAATATACCGACAAAGAAAACACATATAATTTTTAAGAGAAAACTCTCCCACCTTGTTTTGCTTCTTGAGGTAGTCCCTTTAGAATTCTAGGTGAACCCTGTACATCCTGATTTAAAAATGAAAGTGTTTCAGCCCAGCGAGTTTCTCTTTTTCTTGCCTCCTGGAGGCAAAGGGCACAGGATCAAGGCATCCCAGATAGAATGAGTGGCTCAAGGCAGCTGAAGCTGGCCAGAGAGTTGAAAAGGGCAGCAGGTGGGGGAGATGCTTGAGGAACATGAGTTAGGGGGAGCAGGGGGGAAAGGTCCCTGCCAGTTATTCGAGAGCCCTCCATTATCCAGTGAAGACACTTTCTGCAGAAAAGAAGACTGGTGTCAATCAGGAGAAATGTAAATGCTCTTGGGCTTTGCTGGCGATTTTGGAGCAGTGGAGGCTGCCCCTGCTCAGGTACTCTGTCCTCCGTCCTGACACACTGTTCACGGGATTTACAGGATGGGGTTTGGGGGGCGGGCAGGCATGGGACTGGGTAGGCAGGGCCAGCAGCCTGGGTCCCAGCTGTCTCTGCCGGTGGGCGTAGTTCTGGGGAAGGTACAATAGGGGAAGGGGACAGAGGAACAGTTGGGCACCAGTTGGGACTGTCCAGGGGCGGGGAACAAGGGCTGCTTTAGGCTACCTCGGAGGAGTGAGGCAGGGAGGATCCCAAAAGGAGGGGTGCCCCTGGGTGCATCAGGAAAGAGGTACTGTTTGGAGGGGACCCTGAGTGAGCAGTTTACCATCCAGTAGACCATGGGAAAATGCAGCTGTGTCAAGAGTCCTTCTTTCTTTATCTTCCCTCCTGTCTCCACCAAGACTTCATCTCATTCACCCTTGCCCACGAAAGCCACTCTCCATAGCCGGGAGGGGACTGAAGGACACATGAGCTATTCTCTCTGCCCTCAGGGAGCGTATAGTGCCGCTCAGGAGGTTTTCAGCACAGAAAACTGAAAGAATAGGCGATTCAGGACGAGCAGTCTGTGAATGACCACGTGGAAGCAAGTGCTGTGAGGGCGCAGACCATGAAGAGCCATGAGCCCCAGAGCGCAGGAGGCTTCTGGCGGGTGGGTAGGGACAAAGTGGAGAGGAGCGGGACAGGAGTCCCTGAAAGGAGGAACACAATGAATGAAGGCTCTGAGACAGGCACACCTTCCCAAATTTGCTCAGCTCTTTGGAGACGGATGATCAGTCCGGGCACTTGGAAGGAACTGACTCTTAGATGACAGGACTTGAGAATTAGGTGTTCTGTTTAATGAAATAGTCTTTTTTAATAGAGAGCTCCTACATAAAATGTGTGACTGTCAGACAATCTGACTTTATTCCTCGTGATAAACACATCAGAACTCAACTGCATGTTTGCCCCTTGGAGGAGGTAGTCACCTTGGGAAGCCACATTCTTACTCTGAATACATTGTCATTGGTGCCGTTGGTCAGTCTTCCTTAGAGCCTGTGGCATGGCCCTGGTCGGTGGTGCCAAAACTTCATATCCGAATGGACACCCTGGCCATTGGAAGGAAAAGCGTTCTTGAGTTCAGCTTTGCAACACCTCTGATGGTACAAAATGGCAAGAGGCATAGGCTACAGTGGGGCTGGCTGACTGGCTCTGAAAAGCCGCTTAGCATGGGTCATGTGGTCGGAATAAGTCCTTGGGGGACTAGTGGAAAGAATAAACACACTCACTTGACTAAAAAAAAAAAAAGGTATATTTGTTCAACACGACTGCATTTCTTTATAGTCATACTGTACTGTCGGGGCAGTTAAACTCTTTTTTTTTTTTTAAGATTTTATTTATTCATTTGAGACACAGAGATAGAGAGAGAGAGAGAAAGCATGAGCAGGGAGAGAGGCAGAGGGAGAAGCAGGCTCCTCGCTGAGCCAGGAGCCCGATGTGGGGCTTGATTCCAGGACCCTGGGATCATGACCTGAGCCGAAGGCAGACACTTAACCGACTGAGCCACCCAGGCGCCCCAGGGCAGTTAAACTCTTCCGCGCCTGCTCTGAGCGGGCAGTGCGGAGAAAAACTCTCATGCAGCAGGGGCTCGCCCTCAAGGACAATTAGCTTTCAGAGAATGAAAAGGCAGTTATAATATATTCAGCTCTTCAACTTTTGTGAATGGCATTTAATTTTCTCTTATGATTCACGTGCTATCTGGAAGAAAACTCTGCACGAACGGAGAATGCCCAGCTTGAAATGCCAAACCTGTGAAAGGTTCTTCAGTAAAATGACATCGCTCGGACTCCGCGATGATGAGGGTGTAGTGGGACAAGGCAGCATCCCCAAGTTAAGAATGACGGATACATTGATCGATTTCTAGGATCGTTGGAATTGGCCCTTTTCAAAATCCTTCATTTTTTTTCCCCTCTCAGACAGAAGGAAACCCAATTTTTCTTACAAATTTTGAAGACCATTTCAATTTTATTATAGATTTTGGGAGGGAGAGTCCCCACCCTGTTTCTGTAAAATGAGAATATTGATTACCTACTTCATGAGTGTGTGACGAGTTCAAATGAGCTAATCTGTGCCGTGTTTCTAGAGCACTCCTGGCCCAGAGTAAGCACCATGGAAATGCTAGCCATTACTGTGGTCACGAGCTTTTAGGAGATTGCTTGTAGAGTCCCATCTGACAGGCTATTTGCTCAGTTCTAGGATTCAGGTAGGTTTAGCCAACATATAATTCCACTTGTGGAGATGCTGGGGACCGGACAGATGACACCAGCTAGAAGGCACGCCTCCTCCACTGTCCTGTCAAGGAGCTTGGTTGAGACAGAGCTCCCAGCCCAGACCCTGACCTGCTGCAGACATGGAAGAAAGAGCACACAGGGCCCCCCTGAAAATGGGTGACTACAGTGGCTTTCGTGAAAGCAAAGGCTCCAGTTCTACCTGCAAGATCATAAAAGTGTTTTGACCACCCCCCGCCCTCCCTCCCCCAGGCCTTGCTCAGCTTTGGGGTTCCCTGCGATATTTTCAGTACCAGTGTGAGGGTCGGGGAGCAGGAAGGAGAGCAAAGCCAATGGATACCCAGGAAAAGCTACCCAGGGTGTTTGGTAGGAAAGCATGGGAAGCTGTTTGAATTTGGAATCAGGTGGAATCCTGTCAGGTTGTAGCAGAGGGCACCTAATAAACACAATCTTGGTGAAATTAGCTTTTTACTAAGAATGAGGTTTCCTGAATTGACTTGCAGGGACAGTGTTACAGTAGATGCCTGAAGGTGTGTGTCCCTCCTTCTTGTGGGCAGCTGGGCTAACCTTAAGGTGTCTTAGGTGGGCCCTTGCCCTTTGGTGAATGAACAGCCCCTGTGTTGAGGAGAAGCTAAACGTGGGACGAGAAAGGGGCTCAGCACACACCGGTCCTGTGCTTGACAAGGACTGATAGAGGCCCCTTTGCCACCAGGTGTCTGAGGCAGGCACACCGGCAGGCTGACCAGGGGCAGGGTGCAGAGCTCCTATGAGGCCCAGAGGCGCAGGGGCGGCCCTCCCCACCGGCAGGCTGGTTGGCAGTCTCCCCAGGACCGTTGGTGGCTGCCATTGCATTTCCGCGTTCACGGACTCTGAAGGATCTGCTTACTCTAACTGATCTTACTCCTCCGTAATCTTTTCTTTTTCTCCTGCTCTGCTGCCTGTTTATTTTTTGTTATCAGAGGAAGAAGAAATGCTCGAACCAGGAACCAGGTATTTACTAGAAAGGTCCGTTAGCCCCATTCAACTGGTTGGAACCTGTCTTTAGTACTGACTTCTAGAGCAGGGCCCACCTTGCCTATTGCCACAGGGTCCATTTTATCCCCCTCTCCCTGACTATCATTAACCAAGGAGAGGATTCACAGGTGGGGTGTGGAGGAACCACAAAGGCATCGAAATTCGTGGGTTTTTCTGTCTCTTTACAAGAACATATTACGTGTGCCTTGTTGTTTCCTCATCTGAGGAGGTTAGTAATTTAATTTGGCCCGTTTTAATGAAAGTTTAAAAAAAGATTTTGTGCTCTTTAAGTGATTCGGAATAATAGATCAACTAGTCATGGAATCCAAGACAAAACTAGCCCTTGCCTCGCTCTTTGTGGCTGTGGGCCCATCTAGGAAGATGTAATTGAAAATACATTCACACCCCCTGCCATGCGTATGTTTAGAACTGCATCTTATTCAGCCTTTTTGACTAAGGTTGGCCACTCAGTGGTCAATGGCTGACATTAGCTGTTTCTGGAACTTTTCCTTATAACATGTTTATTGTCAAATAAAGTATCTGCCTGGATGTTTAGGTTGTAACCTCATTAGACCTGGCCTTCCTTTCTCAGAGCTCAATAGGACCCTTGGGGCCATCCTTGCTTCCCGTAGTGTGTTCTTATTTCAAGCATCAGGTACTGCAGTGCTAGAAGGAGGCCTTGATCCTCCCTTTTTGTCCTTGAGCACTGGGAGGATAGGGTTGAGTGGGGCAAAGTGGAGGGGAAGGCAGAGCACTCTTCAAGAGCAAACTCCAGCCCTCTCCGAGCAGCGGGCTCCCTCCCCTTCCCGGGTGTGCCTGCCAAGCCTTTGAGCCCTGATTTTTTCCCAGCTAAGTAAGAAGACGGAGCATTTCTTTAAAATTATCATAGCTATGCCTTTCTCTGCACATAACTGAAGATTTTGTTTTAACTGTTTGTGGAGACTTTAGGATTAGCAGTTCCTTGCTTATTTTCCTACTAATCCGATGGTACTAATATTCTGGCTTGAGTGTATAACCTATGTTTGCAATGTCTTTTTCCCTGTGGTGGTTGCCAAGCCCAGTACAACTCACAATTTTTTTCCTTAAGGATTCAGGACAAGCTATACCGCTTGTAGTCGAGAGCTGCATCCGGTACATCAATTTATACGGTAAGCTCAATCTTGGGGCAGTGTTTTCAGCTCTTTCCAGAACAGGTGCTGGGCTGTTCTCATAGGAAATGAGATTTTAATTCATCTTGGAAGATGTCCTGTCACTGCCCCGCTTCCTAGAGAGAAAACGCTTCTTGGCACAGCTGCCATGCTGAGTGCTCTCTTGAGCCTTGTATGTCTGGGGACGAAGGTGGTGGTGAGAAGACCCAGGAACTAGGAAGACTGAGGATCAGGGAGGGCATGGACAGGAGAAGCGTCTCAGTTCCTTCGTGACTCCACCCAACCTCAGAGGTCTGTGTTTTGAGCACTGAAGGTAGCTGAGCAATTGGTCAGTTAACTGGCTCTAGTCAGCTCCAGAAAGGAAATGTAGTGTCTGGGATGTGCTAACCATGGCGTCCCCAACACTTCCCTTGTGCTTCCCTCTATTCATTCATTCACTCCTCCAAAAATTTATTTTCAGAGTGCATAGCAGGCACTGTTCTGACAATGGGAATACAGGCATGAATAAGACAGGTAAGGCGCCGGCCCTCGGTAGCTTACATTACCGATTAGAAGGGCAAGGAAATAAGCAGATAAAGAAATAATATAATTTTAGGTAGCAGTAATGCCAAGAAACTAATTAAAAGGGGATAGAGAACGGCCAGAGGGTGGCAGGGCTGTTTTGGCTAAGGTGGTAAGGAGAGACGTCTCTGAGGGGGTGATCTTTGAGTAGAAGAAGCCAGCCATGCATGGTAAGTGTAAAGGTCTAATATGGGAAGGAAGCAAGTATGACTGAATGGGAATATGCCAGGACAGTGGGATAAAAGACACAGGTGGTAGAGATTCAATATTGGTTAACGAAAGACATAAACACACTTTTATTGAGCATATACTATGTACAAACCAAACTTGGGCTAAAGCCTGCCTTTTAGAGGTAAACACTTTCCTAAATTATAATGTGGAGAGTTGTTTTATATAGAAAAACTGAACATGAGGGAGATCATAGTCACCCCATGAATTCCCATTCAAGATGAGAGAGGCCCTTTAATTCCTTCGATTCTATAGGTTACTGTTCAGCCCTATAGGTTCTGATCCTGTGTTGTTACTGTTATGTCAGCTATCAGGTCTCCTCCTTGTTATGGCCTTATAGAAGCATATTTTAAAAAGATTATTTTTCTATAATAATTTGATGTCCCCCAAGCTCCTTGATCCCAGGCCAGCATGCACTCTAGACTCGAGCTTTCCTGGAAAGAAGATGTCTGTATAGGTAGGGGATGGAAATGGTCGAGTGAATGATATTGATCATTCTTGTTCAAAATCTCTGTGGCTGTTACACTGAAATGGCATTTGTAAACTCAGGCCAAGCTCCTTGGTGCCAGTGTCCCTGGCGAACTTGGTAGGCAAAGTGCACCTTGGCTACCACTGGTCCTGTGTGGATATCAACCTTAATTTATGGCCCCCAACAAGAGATCACAGACACATGAAACAGGATGGTGCAGAGTATTTTGGCCAGCTGAAGTTCATTGCAAAGTCTATTTTTGGGCTTCTGCCAGGAGATCTTTATTGGGAACGACTCTCGTAAAGAGTGGTGGGAGAAAGAGACAAACAATAGGGAGAATCATCAATGTCCCCAGAGGTCTAATGAGCTCAGGGCATCATGGCATTTTCTGTTTGTTTCTTTTAGGACTCCAGCAGCAAGGGATCTTCCGAGTACCAGGATCTCAGGTCGAAGTCAATGACATAAAAAATTCCTTTGAGAGAGGTAGGTGCGGAGTCACCATCTCAAGCTTGTGTCCATAGAAAGCCAGGATGGTTGTTGATGTGTGTCTTAGAGCCAGCAATGTGCTGGGGCTGGCTCGGAGCGACATCTTTCCAACTGCATTCAGTGCCTTCCCCCTTGGTAGCTTGAAATCAGCGAAGGCAGGAGTATTTACACCGCAGAAATTGGCAAATGCCAAGATCTTTCTTTGTCTTTTTCCATCTCAAGAGTTAGCTGTGAAACATTTACCAGCACACATGGGCAACTCTGTCCAGCGACTGTACAGTAGTTGCTGGGAAAGAGGGCCTAGGAAAGCACTTGAAATTATGATGTGAATCAAAAAGGCTGCTGCTTTTTTAGAAAAGTTGGAAGAATACAGGTAACACTGAGTGGCTCTTAGAATATCCTAATTATCTTTTTTTTTATGTAGTATTTGGCAAACAAATATTGTCTGAGGACCCTAATCCAAACCCATTTCCCTGTAATAGATCACATCCCAATTTACGAGCATGTTCTTACCCCTCCTTCTATGCAATCTTCCTAATAGTCTTGGAAGGTATTTGGTTTGTCCCTGTTGGCTGTGCTCTGAACAGGCCTTCCCCCCGGTTCCAGCTCTGGAATTCTCCCTCCTTATTACCCGGCTTCCTCTGGAGGGGCTGCCTCCTGAGCAAACTTACCCCTTCCCCGTTCCCCCCCAGTTCTATCTGCCGTCTAGCTCTAGAGTGGAGGAAGCACTCTGTGAGCCCCAGGAAGTCAGTACCACAGCCCCCAGCACAGACCTCTGTGGCCCATGGCACTCTGGCTTTGAACCGGGTTTAGAGAGCAGGATTTGACTGGATGTGGTGATCAGTGGCCTCCTAATGTCCTGCGGAGCTTCTCTTTTGGAGTCTGCTCCAGAATTTTGGGCACTTTGAACCAGAGAGCCCCAGAATTCCCCGGCTGCAAGCTCCTACTCATACATTTGTTGCCTCCCAACAAGCATGCATTCATTGGGCCCTCCACTGCACTAGGTAAGGGACCAGGACCTAGAAATACAACAGGAACAAAAGACAGTCGTGTCTAGTAGGGAACCAATTTAGCAGACAACGGAGTAAGTCCTGGGTGGTATGGGAACCCCTAACCCAGCTTGGGTTGGAGGGGAGGAATAGTAAAGCCCGAGAAGTCTTCCTAGAGGAGGAAATGTTCAAGCTGAGGCTTAAAGAGTAAGAGCCAGAAAAAGGAGGGAAAGGTCATTCCAGACTAAGGAAACAGCATGTGCAAAGGCCAGGAACAAGAGGTATCTCCCATCTTCCTCCCTGATGGAAGTGTCACTCGTCATTCTCTGAGCTTCTCTTGACAACACTGGACAGCCCAATCCAAAGTTTTGTTTCTTCACTTCCCCCAACTCCTTAGCACCCCTGCTCCCCTGTGTTCATTGTAAATGAACAGAACCAGGGTCTGGAATCTTTGCTGGTTCCATCTTCTTGGGCTAATCACATTATACAGAATTCCTTAAATCTCATGGGTAAACTCACTGCACAGTGCATCCAGCCTGGCAACAGCCCCTGCCTCGAATTTCCCTGCTTCCCTAGGCTATGTAAGTAACTTTCTTGTACCAGGCAGCCCGGCCCTATCCCTGCCCCAAGAGCACTGCTTTCTTTCCTTCTCGAATGTGATTTTCTAAGGTCAGTGTCTTCTGTCCCTGGCTTGGGTGCCTGTTCCGAACTGGCCTTGGATCACCTCGGGCAGAGCCCTGCTGGGCAGGGATCACCTGACCCAAATCTCAGCTGCAAAAATGTTTTCTTTTTCTTTGCCTCAAGTATGCAAATTGGCTCTTCTCCCTCTCTCCATCATTCCAGAATGAATCTCATTCTTGCGGCAGCCTTGTCTTTTTGCTCCTCCTGAGCCTATGGTGAACTGTGGCTTATTCTTAAAAAAAAAAAAAAAAAAAAAAAGTTCCTGGTGTATCTCTTTTAGAAAAATCCATTCCTGGCTTCTCTGGGCTGGCTAGTGCCCAGATTTCCCACTTACTTTTTCTGTTTCTTGAAGTTCACCAACCAACTGCCTTAGGTTTGGCTCCTTACTCAGCTGACTCTCAGGGTCACCTCCCACCTTTCGTGAAACTAGTAGCTTCTCTACCCCCCTACCGCCCAACTGCCGCAGGCTGGGGAGGCTCAGTATTTCTCTTCTCACTCACTCCTCCATCCCACACACTAACTTACTACTGAATTTTCTCTCTAAACCAGCACGTTGTGCATTTTTCCTTTCTTCCTTTTATTTGTTAAAATGTAAGTCCCTCAATCCTTGCAGGGTGTCTATCGTTTGCCATTTGTTCAAGGAGATTTGGGTCTTTCTCTTCCTTGGCCCCCTTCCTGCTCTCTTGGGTGAAGTTCTTGCCCACATTCCTTGTATAAGGCTGTTGAAAGGAGCACAGATCTGTTTTCTTTAAGGTTCTGAGAAATTGCAACATGTAGGAAATTCATTCTTGGCTTATTATTCCTAAACCCGCTTTCTTTTTCTTCTGACATGAGTCAGCCAGGGTTTTAGTTGAAGTGGTGATGTTAATGATACGATTTTTTTTTTTTTCTGTCAGTAAGCCTTAAGCTTATCACGCAAGTTTTGAGCTCTTTCTGCAGTCTGACAAAACGAAGGAGAAACACCACAAGAGGGCAGGAAATCAGTAGCCCCGCCATGGAGAGAGCCCTGCTTTTCTGTTGTCTCTCAGGCAGTTTTCCTGGGAAAACTCTGTTTTTCCCCACAGACCCAGCCACTGTCCCCTTTGTATGCAGTGATGAGAGAGCTGCCAGGGGGGCCTCCTTACGTGGAGGGGCGGCTGGAAGGGGAGTCCGTGGCCCTCTCACCCGGTGAGGCTCAGGATAGGGTTTAGATCTGAGGCTGAAGTCATGGCATGTAGGGTCTGACACATTCTAGTGCTGGCCCTTTAGAGATCTAGATCCTGTCCCAGGGAGAGGAGTGTGACCGGGAGACGCTGGGAAGGGTTGTCCTATTGAGGAGCCACAGAATGGGCTTGGGAGGACCTGTGGCCACAGAGAGCTAACTGCCCTTGTGTGAGAGGCCACCCGCGAGCTTCCTGCCATGCACCCAGTCTGGCGGCAGATTTCCTGAGAGCCTGTGAGCACACACTGTGTTCACGCTCTGCCCTGGGGACAGCCCTGCTGTCAAGTCCTCGGCAGTGCCCAGGTGACCTGGCTAAGAGGGTGCTGTGGGCAGGGCTGCTGGGGAACAGTTCCACCGCCCCCAGGACGGTAGCCAACCAAGTGTGAACACAGCTTTCTCTCAGACTAGCCTAGAGTTTTAGCTGTAATTCTCCTCAAGGAAGCCATCATTCCCACAAACCATACTGCTCATCCTGAGCTCTGGAATTCCGCTCGTTTCTGGAGCCAAAATTGACTGGCCTTGCAGAGAGCCGAAGGCCTGGGCTAGGAGGAGAGAATATTTGGAATATTTGGATGGTTCCTTTTATGGACTGAGTGCCTTCTGGGAGGAAGAGCAAGAGCAAATGGGGTGTGTGTGTGTACACATAGGTAGTATATGTATGTATATATAAAGCCCATATGTTGATCGTGCTTGATGAGGGGAGCTGACATGTACTATGAAGAAGAAGAATCCATGTGCTTTTGAATCATGAGACCCCAAAGGTCATATGTGCTAATAATAGGGAAATAGCTAAGTATAGTCCAGAGTTTTTGAACTTTTCTGGTCCCTTAAAGGGGCCTCAAGAGGTGCTGCAGGACCCGAGAGGGGGCTTAGGAGGGAGGTATAGACCTCTCCTCCCAATTCAACTAAGACAGCTTTGTTGTATGTGTTGAGCATTCAGAGAAACTTTTTTCTTGGGAAAAAAAAAAAGAAAAGGTTGGGATTCTACTCTAAAGGAAAAGGAAGGAGGGAAGGAGGGAGGGAGGGAGACAGGCATGTAAGCGGACAGACAGACACTGGTCAAAGGAAGACTATCTCCCAGGCATTACGAGACCTGGGAGCTGCTGGTGTGTGTTTTGACTGTGTGAATGTGGGCAAGTTGTTTTGCTTGTTGGGTGCGAGAGAATGGTGGTGTTGGAACCCTGCCTTCCTGGGCACCATGCAATGTTCTTGTGAGGATGAAGGGAGATCATGTGTGCGAATGTGCTTCTCACTTGAGAAGTGCTATATCAGTATAGGAAGTGATTTTTTTGTGTTTTCTCTCTTCCTTCCCCACAAGGACTCCTCCTGTTCCCCTGTGGGGATATCTGAGAGGTTGACCTCTGGAACATCAGCATCTGGGCCACCACATACAGTCATTCAGGCTGGGCACTGTGCGGGGGTGCTCAGTCAAAGAGGGCAGGGGGGAGCTGAACTCTGGTTCATACTCTGTAAGCCACAAGACCTGGTTCAGGAAGGAAGTAGGGGGGCCCTCTCTCATTTGCACTAAAGCACGTTGGGGCTAGCAGAGGCCCTGGCAGTGACATGCATTCTTTTCCTATGAAGGTGGAGTAAAGAGATCCAAGTATGAATTTCCAGCTCTACTCTTCACCGCTTGCCAGTCTTAGAACATTCTGCGGGCTATTCTGGGAGCAGGAGGAAAAGCTCATTGTGCAGACATCTGTCAGCACCTTCAGGGAGGGGCTGGATTGCTCTGTGTTTCCTTTCACCTCGTCCACTGGAAACTTGGGGGGATCTTAGCTGAGCAGCCCCGGATTAAATTGAAAAATGCTGCTCTCCTGAGATACCATTTTCCCCTGTCCAATGGGCAAAAAAAAAAAAAAAAAATTGGAAGATTGAGAGCATTCCATGGGCAGGGCTGTGGAAAAAAAGCATTCTCCTATGTTGCCAGTAGGAGGATAGAATGGTGCAGGCCCAGTGGGGGAGAATTTGGCTCTGTCTAATGAAATGTACCCTTTGACCCACAATCCCACTTTGAGACTTGACCAGAGATGTACCTACACAAATACCAAAACACACACAGGAGATTATTTGTCGTGGCAATATTTGTAAGAGCTAAAGATTGGAAAGAAGTCACATGTCAATCCGTAGGAGACTGGTTGACTAAATCATGGTCGATCCATAAAATAGAGTACTTTGCATCCACTTAAAAAAAAAGAAGAAGAAAAATGAGAAAGATCTGTATGAACTGATATGGAGGGATTTCTAGTATTTATTGTGAAGCAAAGAAACAAGTGTATGTCGCAATATTGTATACTACTTACATTTTGTGTAAAAAATGAAGGGAAATAAAAAATTCTCATATATGTATTTGCTTATTTTGGGAGAAGAAAACACAACAGGGCAAACCAGAAATTGATGAAAATGGTTAAATGTAAGGTAGGGAAGGGAGAAGGAGAAGAGTAGGGCTTGTCTGCATATAACTTTTTATCTGGTTTTGACTTTTGGACAATGTAAATGCTTTAAATTTTTAAAACTGCAAATTTTTTAAGAAAGGATTTCTAAAAAAAAAAGTCAGTCCCTAAAATTGAATAGAAATAGAAACAAGCTGTGTATCAAATTGATCATCACACAGAGAGTAACTTTTGAACATGTGCTCTGGTCATACATTTTTAGCAGCTTTAATGAGTTAGATACCATAAAGCTCACCCATTTTTAAATCGTACAATTCAGTGTTTCCTGGTATATTTATAGAGTTGTGCAATCATCACCATAATCCAATTTCAGAAATTTTTCATCATCCCCAAAAGAAACCTTGTACCCATTTGTAGTTACTCCCTAGACTCCCTCTACCCCAGCCCCCCACGCTAGGCAACCACTAATGTACTTTCTGTCTTCTGACCACATATCTTTAGTGGGATACATTCTGAAGACTAACCCCTTCCCCCCCAAATGAAAACAAAAGCCCTGCAAAGAAATCTTAAATTTTATGTAGTAGGTTTATTGTTAGTGGTGATATTGCTATTAAAATTTCAAAACTATGTTATGTATATTGTAGGATAAGGCAGATACAGAAATATATTATTAATGTGACTCAGAACCAAGATTTTTCACTAAGAAAAATGAAATACAAATATAAAATAAATGAAGGTAAAGAAAATGTTGAATCTTAAATATGAATTAGAAATAACTGTGTGAACTCATGAAAAAAAAATATATGTATTCTCCCTCTATCCACTGAAAAGGTTTAAAAGCTTTTTATAGCACTCCTGTACCAATGAGCACACCTGGAACTTAGATCTTGGTCTCTAAATGCCATCCCCTATAAAAAGCAAACAGAGCATCTTGGAGAAATGTTTGATTCCAGATCTGGGTCAAGGAAAGTATAAGGTGATCCATGAACATCTTCTGTTGCAGAAAGCAAGGATATGCTCAGTGGAGGTCACCTAAAAAGGACATTTGTCCCTGGCAAAATTGGGGAGAATCTGAGCATTCCAGAGAATAGTGGTGGTAATGGATTATGACACATTAAATTAAAAATTACAAAAACAATCCCACAAAGATGTTAAATAATAACAGTAATAATAATAATAGGAGAAGTAAGGGGGCATGGGGAAACCTCTTCTTTATGGAAGAATGCTAGCTAATAAATGTAGAAGGAATGACAGAATTAGAAAATCATCATTTTGCAACCCCAGGATAATAATTGATTTAGGCTAAAATCATCATTGGAGGTTAAAAGCATTGGGTGAAACATGTTGAGCACAATGACTTGCACATAGATCACTTATATTTTTCAAAAATATTTTATATTTTACACTATTACAAAGGGGAAAGTAGACCTTTACAATGCAGAGATCTGGAGGTCACCCCCTTAATCCATGGATCAAACTTTGTATTACCAGGAGCAAGACAGGCTGACGTTATATGCCTCTGGATCCAATGAGATGTCCACAACATCACCCATGTACTATTCTTGCCAAAAATGTTTAACTTAAATCTAATCATGAGGAAACAAAGACAAATCCAGAGTGGGAGGCATTCCATAAGGCAGGTGGCCTGGACTCCTCAGAAGAGGCAATATTATAAAAAACTTAACGATTAAAAAATGTTGGGGCCTCTTTACATTCAAAAGACTAAGGAAACATAACAACCAAATGAATTGTGTTTATTAGATCTTAGCCTTTGAAAAAATTCTATGAAAGACAGGACAATTGGGAATGTTTGGATGTGGGCTGTATATGAGATGGTGTTTTGGAACTATTGTTAATTTTCTTAGGTGTAATGATGTTATGTGGTTATGTAGGAGAATATCCTTATTCTTAGGAGAAACATGTTGAAGCATTTAGCAGTTATATTTTGTGACATCTATAAAATACTCTCAAATCATTGAGCAATAAATATGAGTAAAGAGAGAAAGCAAATATGGCAAGAGGAGTGTAAGTTAATGACCGTGAATGAAGGGTGATTTCAGTATTTTATTTTTACAATATTTCCGTAGATTTGAACATTTTCAAAATCAGTTACAGGGAGAACTCTAAACTTGCTCTGTCAAGGAGGTTGTCCCATCTGCTTCTCCTCTAGCTCAGGCCATCCCTCCTGCCATCTGCACATTTCCTGCCTCCTTACCAAGCTGAATTATTATCTCCTGTTTCCTCTCAGGCGAAGACCCCCTTGTGGATGATCAAAATGAACGAGATATCAATTCAGTCGCTGGTGTTTTAAAACTGTATTTCCGAGGACTGGAAAACCCACTCTTTCCTAAGGAAAGGTTTCAAGATTTGATATCTACTATTAGTAAGTATTTCCTAGGTGGAATGGTAGAGTGATCAATTGTGTGACATACCTTTATTAAAGTTGTACTATGGGCTCATCTCTGTGCTAGGCACATGGGAGGGAGAGTATGAAAAGAGCAGTATGGCCCTCGTTCTCATAGAACTTAAAACCTAGTTGTAGAGATAACAAGACAGTTTATAATGGAAAATGACATGGTACAACCCTGGGTATGGAAGGAGCTCAGAAGAGGCAGAGGGAAACTTGGTTTTGCAGATCACAGCTGAGAGAGAGTGATGTGAGCTGAGCCTTCCAGGAGGAGTGGACACGGAGTATCCTGGGAAGAGTATGGGGACACACAGACTAATGGGACCAGTAGGAGGGTATTCCAGGCAGTGAATGGTGCAAGAGGCTAGAAGGGTAAAATAGAGCAAGAGGGGAAAGACCTTGCAAGGATTTTAGAGCTTTTCCCCTTGGGTAATAGGGAGCCATAGAGGGTTTGGGAGTCAGGTCAGCAATATAACAGACAAGTAAAATGGTGAAAATAAGTTGACTGTGGCCTTCTTCTGATGTCACGAGCCATCAGAATTCTCCTTGGCAGGTATTTCTGTGGATGAAGGCAGAAGCCCAGTCTAGGGGGCTGAAGTAAAAGCACCTTGACTGTAAGATGCCCAGATCCAAGGCAACATTTTGGGAATTTTAAAAAATAAACTATTAATATTACAGTATGAGAATCTTAGTATTTTAGAATAAACTCTGATTTACAGAAAATTGCCCCACGCCCAGTAGTACTAGGAGCAAAACAAAAATGAAAGCATTTTTGCTTTCAAAACAGAAATGAAAGCTTCTCACAATGCTCTGAGAGGGATTTGCAGCCGGGAAAGTGCTCCAGCAGGTGGGAGGCTTCAAGCCTCTTGCCTGCCTTGTACAAAAGACCCTTTCTCTGCTCTGCTCCCCTCCACACTACTTCCTGCTCATGTTTCCAGATCCACTTCAGGCTCCACATGACCCTCAGAAATTCCAGGCTACAAAGGCCCAACCCTATCTGAGCCTCGTGTCATGTGTTCAGCCCCATGTCATGTGTTCAGCTAGTGTCATATGTTCAGTCCCATTAGTCTAGTTCCTGAGCAGAGCCCTAAGTGGCCAAGGCTGTTGACCGCTGGTACAAGCCCATAACATTGCATACCTTGGATCACACTTTGAATCACACTGGGGAGGGGGTGGGGAAGATCCCTTCTCACTTCCCTCCCAAACCCTGTGATTATATCAAGGAGAAAATTTCAGAGGTCAGTCAGTCTCCCTTCTAAACATAGAGATGGGGCCTCAGTCTCAGAAACTTTTGTATAGAACAGTGCCTACCTAGAATTTAGTGATACTGTTTTGCTTTCATTATATCTATTTTTATGTTACCTCTTAATTATAGCAAGTGGCCCTGGTTTCTCATTTACAGAGTGAGGTAAAATTTCCTCTTTAAATAAATGCATTTAAGAAAATGATGTCCTGAAGTGGAGGGGTACTAGGGCACTGATGACTGAAGCTGAGGACAGGGAGTGACCTATATAAAGGGCAACGGAATCAGTAAATGTCCAAGAACCTTTAGCTCTGTGGGGAGACTTGGGTGAGATGCCTCAGTGCCAGACTTTGAAGGTAAGCTAGAGTGTGCTGGACAGAGTAGAGAGATCACCAGTGTGTGCAAAGACCCAGGGGCAGGAAGGCCCTCTGTGAGAGGGAGATCGTGGCTAAGGCCACCTGGCACAGAGTTCCTCAGTGGGGGTGCTATTGGCATTTAGGGTAGAGCAGTGTCTTATTGTGTGTCCCATACATTCAGGACACTTGGCACCTTGACCCCTGGATCCCAAATGCCAATGGTACTCTCTAGTCACTGTGACAACCCCAAAGAATGCCCTGTGGATCTGTAAATGCCCAGAGGTGCACTACCACCTCATCTGAGAAGCATAACTCTGTATCATCTTCAGATACTTGGGGGAGGGGCAGCAGCTAGGAGGTGAGGCAGGCTAGGTTGGCGGAAGCCCGCTGTGAAAGGCCTGGGATACGGAGGAGAAACAGGAGAAATGGTGTTTTAGAAGGAACATGCTGACAGAATGTGGAGGCTGAAGAGAGGGGCTCTGTGAGAAAACATGTTTTCTGAGAAAGAAACTGGCATAGACTTGGGCATAAGCCCTGCAGACACACATCAGAACCCTGGCAGCTCAGTCTTCGTGCCAACTTTCCCTCTCCACAAGGCAGAGCCCACAAAGCCTGTCTCCTTACCAAGCCCAACTGGCTGCTCCTGCCCCTGGCCCGACTGACAAAAATACCAGTGTCTCTCTGTCTAGGACGGGCCTGAAAACCGGGCTCAGAGACAAGATCCCAGGCATCTGCCAAGCTCATTGGCCAATACAGAGCTCTAGAGTTGGTTGTCTATTCAACACTCACTTCTAGCCTACTACGTGCCATGCCTGTGGTGCAGCCGGTGTTCAAAGAGGTGAACGGAACATGGCCCATGCCTGTGTTCGTCAGGGCTCATAGGTATCAGGTGACAGAAACTCGATCTATACGGGCTTCATCCATAAAAGGGAATGAATTGACTCACATACTTGCTGCAAGTGGCCAGACGAGGGTCACAGATCAATCCCCAGAACTGAGAGAACTGGCTCCCCCGGAACCATGTGGCCTGATCTAGGAGCAGATGTTGGCTGCCTGGCTCTCTGAGAATGAAAGACACCCTGAAAAGCCCCTTTGTGTTACAGAACTGGAGAACCCAGCTGAGAGGGTGCACCAGATCCAGCAAATCCTCATCACCCTTCCCCGAGTGGTCATCGTGGTCATGAGATACCTCTTTGCTTTCCTCAACCAGTGAGTTGCCCGGCCAAGTGGGGGGGGGTCCCTCCTTGCCTCAGCTCTGGCCTCCTTTGGGAGGGGGTGTCCTGAGGCTTTTGCAGGTGCAGCTGTTCCTAAAATAGAACATGGAACCCTCCTGGAGTTGAGTAGAGCCCTCAAAAGAAAGAACCCACAGGGGGGAATTCACCTTTCCCAGGTGACTTGTGAGTACCTCCTTTCTTGTAGCCTCTCGCAGTATAGTGACGAGAACATGATGGATCCCTACAACCTGGCCATCTGCTTTGGGCCCACCCTCATGCACATCCCTGATGGGCAGGACCCTGTGTCCTGCCAGGCACACGTCAATGAAGTCATCAAAACCATCATCATCCATCATGAAGCCATCTTCCCCAGCCCCCGGGAGCTAGAGGGACCTGTGTATGAAAAATGCATGGCTGGAGGGGAAGAATATTGGTAAGATTCTGTTCTTCTTAATATTGTTACTATCATCATCACTATCGTTGTTGCTGTTGAACAGGAACAGTAAGAAACCCTTCGATTTTCTTACTGCTTTATAGTCTGTACTCCCATATGCATTTCCTCATTTGAGCTTTGCCGCAGCCTTATATGAGAGATAGTTGCATCAGCAAGACTCTCTTGGTTTATAAGGGGCAGAAATACAAATCAAACTGGTTAAGCTAAATGGGAAGTAATTGATTTACTTTACTTACCTAAAAAGTCTAACATCATGGCTTCAGGTATAGCTGGATCCAGGAGTTCAGCTATTATCATCAGGACTTGGTCCTGCAATCCCCAGCCCGTGGCTCTTCTTTCTTCTGTGTTGGCTTCATTCTCAGGCAGTCTCTCCCTTGGTGGCTTCAGGAAGGCATCTGGTAACTCCAGATTTAGAGCACATTCTCTCAGCAGCCCCAGTGGAAAAAGGGCTTCTTCTTCCCAAGTGTCCCAACACAAATCCAAGAATGATATCCCCTTGCTGAGTCTCGGGTCTGGTGAACAAATCACATTGGTTAGGAGATGTCAAGCTGTCATGGGCCAAGTGAGTCACAAACCCATCTCGGGCAGCAGGGGAGTGGATAATAATCCCCACCTCAATCAACCTCTTGAGAAAGGAGTTTTTTCCAAACCCAGTGAGTTCATGTTCTTTGAGAGTTCCACGCCAGGTCAGCAGTTGGTAGTTGGGCACCTCTGGGTACCTGGTGCTACATGGGGTCTTGGGAGAAAAATGTTAGAACCAGTCAAAATCAGGGCTGACTACTTTTCCCAGACTAAGACCCAAAATGTGGTAAACATAGGAAATGTTCTGAAATGTGGATTCAGAACACCAGCTGACAGAGACCAGCCAAAGGGTTCCTATTCATTCTTTATTCCCAATCCAGGACAACACACAGCTGTATATTTAGGTATTCCCCATACTGCTTTCAGCTAGGTGCCTACAGGGGAGTTTGTCTTTTGATTATCACAGCATTCCTGGACTCTTAAATCGCTTCAAAAAAGGGAGACATTTCAGCCCCTTTGTTTTTTGTTTTTTGTTTTTTAAGATTTTATTTATTTATTTGACAGAGAGAGAATGAGAGAGAAAGCACATGAGAGGGGGGAGGGTCAGAGGGAGAAGCAGACTCCCTGCCGAGCAGGGAGCCCGATGCGGGACTCGATCCCGGGACTCCAGGATCATGACCTGAGCCGAAGTCGCCAGCCACTAGCCCAACCAACTGAGCCACCCAGGCGCCCCAGCCCCTTTGTTTCCCATCCCATCCCCCATAGAAATATCGGGCTCTGCTGTCTTGTAATCACAGCTCTGTAACTTTATTTGAGGCACCAGGAGCACATCTGTCCCTGTTATGTCACAGAAACATTAAACAGCCAGCAAGCCTACTTTCTGGACAAAGAGAAGCTTTTCATGCAGTGTTTGCAACCATTATCGGTTCTCTTTTCTTGCTGCAATATATATCATTAGTGTTCTGGGAAGGTCCTCAAGATCTGTTGTACTTACCAAAGAACAATATACAATAACCACACTTCTTAGTCCCACTTGTATCCCATGAGAAAGGAAAACTATTAATTATATTGGAGGTATTTTCAAAGCCAAAAAGGGGGATTTGGTTGAGGGTCTCACTGTAATGGACAACATTCATTCATTCATTCATTCAACGAATGGACAGATTGTTGCTGAGTGTCTGTCCCAGGCCAGGCCCTGGGCAGGAGGGCAGGGATGTGACCTGAACAGGATTAATCCCTGATGCAGGGAGCTCTGGGGGAGGAGGAAACAGGCAGTTCCAGAAGAGGGGCTCCCTGAGCCCAATGTAGCGAGGTCAGGAAGGGCTTCCTGGAGGAAATAATGACTTAACGGAGGCCTGTAGGATAGACTAGAGTCATCCAGGTGAAGAATGGGCAAAGAATGTTCTGGACTTGGTCCTGCAAGTAGTTGGAAAGTGGTTCTCTGTGGCCACAGTGTTGCAGATGCCAAGGGAATGGTGAGGGAGGAGTCTGCACAGGCCAGCAGGAGCCAGGTTATGAAAGGTCTTAAGCCATTGTGCAGTGTCTGGACCTTATCCAGGAGGCAGTGGAGAATTTTTCATAATGAAATTCGTATCTTCTCAAATGCCATTGCAAGTGTCACCTCCTCCATGAAGCCTTCCCTGACCACCCAGTGCAGGTCCCCTCTGCTGTTCTTGTCTCTGCTCATTTGTTCCTCCATAGCACATTTCAACTTGCAGCAGTTTTATTTCCCTGGCCCATGAGGGCAGAGTATGTGTCCACTTACCCATCAGTGTGTCCCTCCTACCTAGCATAGTGCCTGGCATATATCAGGACTCCATCACTGGCTCAGTTAGAAAACCGACTATGTGAATAAACCCTGGCCTCAAGAAGCTTATCATTTAGAGAGGGGCTAGTGGCTGGTGAAATTATCGAGTGTATTAATAACGAATCTGACAGGTCTGGATTCACTCTACCTCCTCCCATGCCCATCATGGCTGCCAGCCTGCTGGTGCCACGTGGACTGGCCCAGGCTTTTGCACACAGCATCCTGAGGCAGCCCTGAGAACCCTGCTCCTTGCGAGCTTCACTCCACCTTGCTGGGCATGTCACGTCCTCTGTAAGACATGGAACCAGGTTAGATGAATGACTCACCGCACTTCCAAAGTTCCTTCCTGTTTTGGCCCGTGGTCCTTCCAAGGATAAATGCCAGGGTTTTACACTGATCTCTGGGTCATATGGAACTCCTAGGAATTGGCAGCCTGGCAAATTCCAGGGCTGGGGGAAGCTGGGGGAGGTTATTCAGGATAGCTTCCCATTGAAGGGGCTGGGAGATTAGGAGGGCCCATGGGTGGTCAGATGGATAAGATAGGACAGTGCTGGCCTGGGCCTGACCTGAGTCAAGCGCAGAGGTGGGCGGGGCTGGCACTTAAGGGAAGCTGAGGACAGCATGAGGGTACAGAACCCAATGCGTCGCCTTCTCATGTTTCCTTGCAGTGATAGTCCACACAGCGAGCCAGGGACTATCGATGAAGTTGACCACGACAATGGCACAGAGCCTCACACCAGTGATGAAGGTGAGTTAGGGGGAACCTGGGGCCAGTGAGCTTACCTGGAGTCTCTCATGCTGACTCATGCCTGCGCAACCTCTGGGCTGGCCCACACAACCTCCTCCAGCTTTGCAAGTCGGCACGTTGCCCTCCAGAATAGATGGGGGACCCAGAAAGATCTCGGAGACATGTACACTCCCATTCGCCACACTCCTACCCACCTGTCTCCTCCCTTTCTGTGTCCTGCCTGGCCCAAGTGCAAATCCTGAGTAACAAGAGTATGCTAAGTAGGAAGCACTCTTTGTCCCCTGTTCTGCCCTCACAAGGGATCTGTTCTGCCCCCAGCCTGTGCTAGGACTTGGGGTGCTTTGATGAAAGACACATGGGCTGTTGAGGAGCTCCCAGTCATGTTACCTGACACATTAGGAGCAGCTCCCCGTGACCCACAGAAATAATGCCCAACTACAGCTGTGTCCCCAGTGCGTGGATGCCCCAAAGATGAAGCCAGGCAGTGATGACCCAGGGAAGTGCTGGTGGGAGAGAGGGAAGGTGGGCCTGGGCTTTGAGGGACTCATTGGACCCTTCCACCCCTTCTAGACAAGGAGATTAGAGTTGGGTTCATCTCTAGGGAACCTGGACCATGTAGACAAGCAATCTGGATAATATGGGCCCAACACCAATGAATCCATTAGACAGAATGGGCATGGTACCCAGACCCAGGGTCCTTTTAAGGACCCATGAAAATGTTTTAGTTTCTTTCTTTTTTTTTTTTTTTAGATTTTATTTATTTATTTATTTTGACAGAGACAGAGATAGCGAGAGCAGGAACACAAGCAGCGGGAGTGGGAGAGGGAGAAGCAGGCTTCCCCTTGAGGAGGGAGCCCGATGTGGGACTCGATCCCAGGACCCCGGGATCATGACCTGAGCCGAAGGCAGACGCTTAACGACTGAGCCACCCAGGCACCCAATGTTTTAGTTTCTTTTAAAATGATGAGGAAGGGGCGCCTGGGTGGCTCAGTTGGTTAAGCGACTGCCTTCGGCTCAGGTCATGATCCCAGGGTCCTGGGATCGAGTCCCGCATCGGGCTCCCTGCTCTGCGGGGAGCCTGCTTCTCCCTCTCCCACTCCCCCTGCTTGTGTTCCCTCTCTCGCTGTCTCTCTCTCTGTCAAATAAATAAATAAAATCTTTAAAAAATAAAATAAAATGATGAGGAAAAAGGAATATGATCCAGCCTGTATTATATTCATCTTTATATCAAGTCAGTTGTAGAATATAATTTTTATTTTTTATTTTTTATTTATTTTTATTTATTTATTTGACAGAGAGAGACATAGCAAGAGAGGGAACACAAGCAGGGGGAGTGGGAGAGGGAGAAGCAGGCTTTCCGCTGAGCAGGGAGCCCAAGGTGGGGCTCGATCCCAGGACCCTGGGATCCTGACCTGAGCCTAAGGCAGATGCTTAATGACTGAGCCACCCAGGCGCCCCTAGAATATAATTTTTAACTTTTTTTTAATGGAGGAAGGGACCCATGAAAGTCATAACACAATCCTGTATAGACCAAGCATAGTCTTTGTGACTCCTTTCTCCCTGTGATAATTTTACTTTGAAAAAATCATTATGTAGAGGTTTTCTTATTGGCTTCTATGTTTCCCTCTGGGACAGTCCTAGGCCCTGTTGGCCACCATTTTTGTCAGGAGAGCTGGTATGTAGTACTAAGGTGTGGTTTCTGGGAGCTGGTGAAAGAGCTGGTTTCAAGACTGATAGGTGGGTTTGCACTTGCTAATGGCAGATATTCCAACTCAAAGTGACCTAAGCATTAAAGACCTCAGATCATGTACCTGAAAAATCCCAGGTTGGGCATAGCTTCAGGCATGGCTGGATCCGGCTTAGTTGATCTTGTCAGGAATTTGTCTCCATCTTCTGTTCTGCTTCCCTCTGTGTTGGCTTCATACTCAGGTAGGCTATCCCTGTGTGGTGTGGTCTTTGGCAGTTCTGGACTTTCACTGTTCTTTTGTCCAAAGTCCCCGTGGAAAAGAGCTTCCTTTTCATCATGGTTCCAAGAAAGCTCCTGGGATAGAGTCTCAGGACTGCCTGGATTCACACATCCCACCAAGAACCAATCACTGTGGCCCAAGAGGGAACCCATGGGTCAGGCCTGAGTCACAGGTATGGAAGAGCAAATCTAGGTGTGATGTTCATTCAGTTCTGCCAGAATCCTCAGAAGCTCAAGTCATCCCGAGCTGAGGAAAATGTCCTGCAGAGCCTTTGTTTGGGGATGTGAAGGCTGCCACCTTCGGCTTGTTTGTAGCGATTTGGTTTTCTCTTTCCTTCTTTTCTGTCTCTTGCCCTATTACTTCCAGCTCTTCTCCTTCTCCCTTCTTGTCCTATCTGTTGCTTGCTTTATTTCCCTGTGTGTGTGTGTGTAGCTCCTTCTTGCTCTAGATCTTGCTCTCAGTCTCTCCTCTCCCACTGGGGGAAAACAGCTTGATTTTTCAGCATTCAGATCTGTTAAGACTGCTGCTGGTGGAGGCAGATGTGTGTCTGCAGGAGGGTGGGTCAGGTGCCCTCTGAGGACCCTCGCAGCCCACCTGCCTGGGGGCTGAGGTCACTGCGGGTCATCCTGCACATGCTGAGTTTCCCCACAGCTCCTCAGCCTGGGGGCTGAAAGGCTGCTGTGGGGCCCAGGACTGAGGAGGAGGAGGGACAGAGAGAACAGCTCTTGGTGGGTGCATGAGGAAACAGCCACAGGGCACACCCAGCAGGCTTCACCCCATCAAGGAAAACCCCTCATAAAATGCTGCCTCCCTCCTCTTGGAGTAGAGGCCTACAGTATCCCCAGAACAGGGTAAGTCAGAGCTTCTTGTCTGCTTCCCCAGAAGGTCCCTTCTCGATTGTTCCTTGTCAGGTTGCTGGTTTCTGAGCATGACAAAGACAGAAAGATCATCCTGGAAGGGCAACAAGCTGGCTTCAGGAGAGCCAGTTCCATGCTCCCTAAAGGTCCTCACTGTTTCCTGTGTGTTGGTGGTGGCTGCGGGGTCAGGAGCATTCATCGGAGGAAAATTAATTGCCTTTCCTGAATGTTTACCTACACGCCTGCCCCAATCAAAACAGTCACGGAAATACTGAGTTGCAGGAACAGTTGAGGGACACTAGACTCTGAAAAAGGAGACCTGGATTTGAAAGACAGGTAGAGACCTTCATGGCCCTGTGATCTTTGGGAAGCCATGTAACTTCAGACCTCCGTTTCCTTATCTGTAAAGTGAGAATGACAGCACCAAGAGAATTGTGGCCTAGGTTAAAATGAGGTGACCTATCTGAAGGAGCTTAGTGCAGTGTCTGGGACAACTAGGTGGTAGGAAACATTACACTGTGTCTGCTAGAAACCCCCTAATTCTGATCAAGAAACTGAACCCGGGGATTTTTACAGATCTAACTGCTTATTGGCAGCCTAAACCTCCTGATACCTTTGTCTACTTTCCTCTAAGACATTTCATTTGGGGGATCATCAGTGTCTTTGTTTTTCTTGAAAATAGCCTTATGAACGGAGCCCAGTAAACTTCGAAGGTCAAATTGGCCAGAAAACCACGACACCATGTCTTTGTAATAGATGGTTCGCCCAGTGAGTGACCATCTAAACTGGAGGAAAAACGTAGTTATCTGGCCTTTCTTTTCTCAACATATTCTGTACCTAGCTGATGCCTGCTGCCCTGCCTGGAGTCTGTTAGCACATCGTGGGTATATATCTGGAAAATTCACTTGTGCTTGCTCTTTGGTCTCCAAGATATTTTATAAAGAAACCATGGTTAGGCTAAGAACCCTTGATTGTCAGAACAATGCCAAGTGAAAACATCAAGGCAGCCTGTCAATAGCAGCTTTATTAATTGGAAGCTAAATGAGGGCCTAGGCTGCCAGGTCAGGAAACTACTAAAATCAGTAACAGAAACATGATCATGTAGTTACAATACGTCAGTTTCCAATTATAATTGCATCACCATTCTCTCACTGATATTTTCCCGAAATTCTCCCAGTGGCCTCCCACTCCTTGCCCATCATCTACATCTGGAAAGGCATTAAGCCATTAACTCTTTGGCTACATGAGGGGTCCATAAATGGGCTTTAGGAAGTCCCTTGTGAGCAACATTTTGTTTCTGTTGGAATGTGTACCTCTGAGAAGAGTCCATAGTTTTCATCAGATTGTTCCAGGCATCTACCAGCAATCAGGGTAACATTTCTATTGGCCTGCAGTTCATGATATTTCCTTTAAGAAAAAAATGTCAAGCACACAGAAAAGTGGATGGAAATTGTACAGTCATGCCCATAAACCCACCACCTAATTTCTACATGTGTTAACATTTTGTTATATTTATTTTATTGTGTAGCTATCCATCCATCATGTTACTTTAATACATTTTTTAAAAGATTTTATTTATTTATTTGACACGTACACAGAGAGAGAGAGTGCACAAGCAGGGGCTGTTCTTGTCCCTGTCCCCTGCATTGGGCTCCTTGCTCAGCGGGAAGTCTGCTTCTCCCTCTCCCTCTGTGCTCTCTCTCTCTCTCTTGCTCTTTCTCAAGTAAATAAGTAAAATATTTAATAAATAGATAAATAAAAGTAAAAAAACAAATAGCCAAATGGCAAAAGGATCTGAAGAGATATTTCTCCAAGGAAAATATACAAATGATAAGCACATGAAAATATGCTCAGCATCATTAGTCATGAGAGAAATTCAAATTAAAACCTCAGTGAGATACCACTTCACACCCACTAGGATGGCTAGAATCAAAAAGTCAGATAATAACAAGTGTTGAGAAAGATCACATACTGCTGGTGGTAATATAAAATGGAACAGTCACTTCGTTTTTGTTTTTGTTTTTGTTTCTTAAAGATTTTATTTATTTATTTGACAGAGAGAGAGACAGTGAGAGAGGGAACACAAGCAGGGGGACTGGGAGAGGGGGAAGCAGGCTTCCCGCGGAGCAGGGAGCCCGATGTGGGGCTCAATCTCAGGACCCTGGGATCATGACCTGAGCCGAAGGCAGACGCTTAACCGACTGAGCCCCCCAGGGACCCCTGTTTTTCTATTATTGAGTTGTAAGCATTCTTTATATATTCTAGATAAAAGTTTCTTATCAGATATATGATTTGCACACATGTTCTATGTGCTTTTCACTTTCTTGATGGTGTACTTTGAAGCACAAAAGTTTTCTAATTTTGATGATATCCAGTTCATCTATTTTTTTCTTTTTGTTGCTCATGTTTTTGGTGTTATATCTGAGAATCCTTCAGCAAATCCAAAATCATGAAGATTTACCCTACATTTTCTTCCCAGAGTTTTAAGTTTTAGGTCTTATGTCTGGCAGTCCATTTTAAGTTAATTTTTGTATATGGTGTGAGGTAAGGGTCCAGCTCCCTTCCTTCTTTGTGTCTGGCTATCCAGTCATCCCACCATCATGAGTTGGAAAGATTATTCTTTCCCTCATTGAATGATCTTGGCTCCCTTATAAAAAAATCAGTTGACCATAGATGTAGGGGGTTATTTCTGGACTTTCAGTTCTATTCCACTGAACTGTATGTCTGACCTTGTGCCAGCACCACACTGTCCTGATTACTGTTGCTTTGTAGTAAGTTTGAAATCAGGAAGTGTGAGTCCTCTAATTTTGTTCTTCTTTTTCAAGATTTTTTTTTTTTTTTTGCTATTATGGGTTCTTTGCAATTCCATATGAATTTTAGAGTCAGCTTGTCAATTTCTACAGAGAAGTCAGCTAGCATTCTAATAGGGATTGTGCTGAATGTGTAGATCAATTTGGGAGTATTGCCATCTTAACAGTGTTAAGTCTTCTGATCCATGTGTGATACATCATTTCAACTCAGCCTCAGTTTCCTCATCTGTAAAATGAAGATAGTGCTACACGTGTTGTTGTGAGGATTAAATGTGATAATGTAAGTAGAACACTTAACACATAGTAAAGCCTAATTTGTTCATGCAAATAATATGGAGTGCCAACTCATCCCAGCAACTGTTCTAGAAGGGGGAAAATAGTAGGTTCTAAAACAAAAATCCCTGTCCTAATGGACCTCACATTTTAGTAAGAAAGATAAAAAATAAACAAGTTTTCAAACTATAAGTGCACACACACACATGCACACACACACACAAGTTCAGGTTGTGCTAAGTGCTATGAAGAAGAATAAAGCAAGAGAAAATGTTAGAGTGATTTGACAGCACTTTTGTAGTCGAGGGTGGCCAAGTCCTTTGGCCTTGCTGAGGCAGAGACATTTGAGTACAGACCTGAATGAAATTAGGAAATGGCACACAAGGGTCAATAAATATTTGTTGAATGTGAATGAATGCAAACATCTGGGAGAACAGTATCCCAGGGAGAGGCAATAATAAGTGCAAAGGTCCTGTGGCAGGAAAAGGTTTGGAATGTTTTAAAAACATCAAGAAGGCTCTATGAATATTTATGTCAGAGTGTTTAGGCGTAAAGTGTACTGATGTCTGCAACTTACTTTAAAATTCACTAAAAAATAAGATGGATAGATGGATGGATGGGTAGATATGTGATAAAGCTAATACAGTAAAATGTTAACAGTAGAATTTAGGTGACAGGTATATGCATGTTCACTTTCAACTTTACTTCTGTGTTTGAAAAATGTCAGAATACAGTGTTGGAAGAGAAACATTAAGAAGGCTAGTGAGGCCGTGAGGGAGGGACTGAGTGAGAGAGAGAGCAGTAGGGAGCGAAGTCCTGAGCACAGAGGGACCTCAGCAGCTGTGAGAAGACATTTGGGGTTGGCCCCAAGCACAGAGGGAAGCCTTCAGAGGGATTTCAACAAGAGAGTTGCATGATCTGATTATGATTTTAAAAGATCCCTCTGGCTGCCCTGGGGAGAAATGGCTCTACCAAACACACATGGAAGGGGGAGGCCTGGTAGAGGGACAGCGGCGGTCTGGACCAGGGCAGTGGCAGTGGAGGTGGTGAGATGGGTCTGATTCAGGGACACTTCAGAGGACTTGCTGATGGCAAAGATGTGTGATGCTCAAGAGGAAGGCTTTGGCCTGAGCAAGCGGGCAGACGGTTCTATTTCCTAAGATGGGGAAGACGAAAGAATTAAGTAAGTTTGGGGAGGGGTGTGGGGGATAGTGATAAGGGGGAGAATCACATATTCTATTCCAGGTATGATAAACCCAAATAAGAGACTTCCTAATAAATGGTGGCTACGATTACTCTTTCTACCACACACACTTATGTAATGGCGTCTGCAATCACATGTGCCATCTCTCAGCCTGCGGCTCAGCTCTGCTCCTCCTCTTTTCTTCTTTTCTTCCCCTTACATTTCCCATCCCTCCTCATCCCCCCACTCCCAACTCCAGACCACCCCCAGTGACTGTGGGAGGCTCTGGAGATGCGGAAGGCAGGACCTAGACACCCAGGCAGCAACTCCTTGATGGCTGGATGGACAGATACAAGATAATGCATAAAGAATGGAGCAATAGAGAGTCAGCATAGGGAAGGTAGCTGCAGGCTAGAGAGAGCAGGGGTCATTTTCATTACTCTTTTGTTCTATTAGAATTCAATGCATTTATTATTTTTATATATGTAAATATATACATAAATATATGTATTTTTCTAGTGTTGAACATCTTTGTGCTTGCTTTAAAGTATAAATACATTAATACTCAGTCAGTTTTCTTTTTTTTTTTTTAAAGATTTTATTTATTTATTTGAGAGAGAGAGAATGAGAGAGAGAAAGCACATGAGAGGGGGGAGGGTCAGAGGGAGAAGCAGACTCCCCGCTGAGCAGGGAGCCCGATGTGGGACTCGATCCTGCGACTCCAGGATCATGACCTGAGCCGAAGGCAGTGGCTTAACCAACTGAGCCACCCAGGCGCCCCACAGTCAGTTTTCTACCAAGTATGGGCATCTCTTAGGGTACAGCCTTAACATAGATTAAATAAATCATAGGCATTGCTCATCCCTGCTCCCCCAAAAGTCTCTTTCTAAACCTCACTAGGTATATGGCCTTGGGAAAACCACATAAATTAAAATAAATAAAACCACATGCATTATCTTTTAATCCTCCAAAATCAACTGAGGTGTACAGAGGTTATGTGACCTGCCTAGATTTCTTGTCTGGACCTACCCCATAGGGTAAAGCCACTAGAAATAATAATCGTAATCATGAGCACTACTATCAGCTGAAGACCTCATGTATATCTGTACTATGCTAAGGACTTTCATACATTATGGCTTTTAAAAATCTATTAAAGTCTAGGGCGCCTGGGTGGCTCAATTGGTTAAACAACTGCTTTCGGCTCAGGTCATGATCCTGGAGTCCCAGGATCAAGTCCTGCCTCGGGCTCCCTGCTCAGCGGGGAGTCTGCTTCTCCTTCTGACCTCTCCCCTCTCATACTCTCTCTCTCTCTCATTCTCTCTCTCTCTAATAAATCTTTTAAAAAAATCTATTAAAGTCTAGTATATTTCTTTCTTTTTTAATTGAGATATAATTGACATATAAAATGTTAGTTTCAGGTGGATAACATAACAATTCGATACTCGTATTGCAAAGTGATCACCACAGTGAGTCTAGGTAACATACATCCATACATTGAAGTTTGCATGTAGTCACCATTCATAGTTACAGATTTTCTTTTCTTGTGATGAAAACTTTAAAGATCTACTCTCTTAGCAACTTCCAATGCAATGCAGTATTACTAGCTATAGTCATCATGCTCTACATTCCATCACCAGAACATATGTATTTTAGAACTGGAAGTTTGTGCCTTTTGACCACCTTTACCCATTTTGCCCACTCCTTACCCCCTGCCTCTGGCAACCACCAGTCTGTTCTCTGTATCTGAGAGTTTGGTTTCTTTTCGTTTTTAGATTCCACGTATAAGCAAGATCATACAGTATTTGTCTTTCTCTGTCTGACTTATTTCACTTAGCATAATGCCCTCAAGGTCCATCCATGTTGCTTCAAATAGAAGATTTTCCTTCATTTTTATGGCTGAATAATACTCCACTGTATCTATATACCATGTATACACTGTATCTGTATACATTTTCTTCATCCATTTATCCATCTATCTTTTCAAGTTAGTGTTTTTGTTTCCTGTGGAGAAATACCCAGCAGTGGAATTATTGAACCATAAGGTAGTTCTATTTTTAATTTTTTGATGAACCTCCATACTGTTTTCCACAGTGGCTGCACCAGCTTGCATTCCCACCAACAGTGTAAGAGGGTTCCCTTTTCTCTACATCCTCACCAACTCTTGTTATTTCTTGTTGTTGTTGTTTTATAGTAGCCATTCTGACAGGTGTGAGGTGCTATCTCATGGTGGTTGTGATTTGCATCTCCCTGATGATGAGTGATAGTGAGCACTTTTTCATGTGTGTATTGGCCATCTGGATGTCTTCCCACATGCATTATCTTTTAATCCTCCAAAATCAACTGAGGTGTACAAAGGTTATGTGACCTGCCTGAGGTGATGGAGCTGGGCTGTAGGAGTGCCTCAGGGGCAAGAGCCCTAGCCTCATTGCTTAATCCAGTTAGGGCTTGTCACTAACCAGTGAAGAATAAAGGTTTGATTGGTAAATGTGTGTGTGCAAAGAGATAAGCTTGAGTTGTGACCCCAGTAAGAATTCTCTCTCCCCCCACATTAAGTCCATGGATGAATGTGTTATTCAGCTCAGGCTGCCAGAACAGAACTGGGTGGCTTGAACAACAGAAATTTATTTCCTCATAGCTCTGGAGGCTAGAAGTCCAAGATCAAGGTGCTGTCAGGGCTAGTTTCTGGTGAAGCGTCTCCTCCTGGCTTGTAGAAAGCTGCCTTCTCACTGTGTCCTCACACGACCTTTCCTCTGTGTACATTCACAGAGAAAAAGAGAGATCTCTGGTATCTCTTCCTCTTCATAGAGGGACCCCAGTCCTGTCAGATTAGGGCCCTACCCTAATTACTCACTTTAACCTCAATTACTCCTAAACACCCGTCTCCAAATACCATCACATTGGGAGTTAGGACTTAAGCATATGGATTTGGGGGTGGGGGGACACCATAACAGTCCATTACAATGAGCTCTGAAGAGTTCTGGAAGCCCTTAAAAATTGTGTACAGCATCTTTGCATGGATGGGAGTCCACATACACCCAAAAGATAAGAACCACTAAAAGTATTACAGGTAGACAAAGAGAGAAAGAGTTCATGGACAAATAGAAATGGAACTTGTATCGAGAGGTAGAAGGAAGAGAAATTTCTTAAGATATTATTTTAATTAGTGTTAGAAAGTGGAAAACAAGAGGGGTAGTGGAAAATAAGGATATGGTATGTCAGAAGTTAGATGGCCTGCCTGAGGCCGCAGCATGGGGAACAGATCTGAGCTAGAACCTGGTGTCCTGAGCCCCCAGCCCACCCTGTTTCCACCGGCCTGCTGTCTGTGCTGCCCCTGCGGAAGCCAAGGCCATCTGAGCAAGGCTCCTGGCTGCCATCCTACTCACTTCATGGCTGTTCTTTCCCTTGCTTTCCTTCTAGAAGTGGAGCAGATCGAGGCCATCGCCAAGTTTGACTACGTGGGGCGGTCCCCACGTGAGCTGTCCTTCAAGAAGGGGGCCTCGCTGCTTCTGTACCACCGCGCCTCAGAGGATTGGTGGGAGGGTCGTCACAATGGCGTGGACGGACTCATCCCACATCAGTACATAGTCGTACAGGACATGTGAGTGGGAATCCAGACCTTCTGTGAAGAATGCCATAATCAATTAGTGATGTCTTGAATGGGCACAGGAATAGGAGTGCTGGGCTATATGCGAACCATTTGCTCTCACTGGTATGATATGCTTGGTCTTTTGTAAGAATGGATTATATCTAACTTCCCCTTAAATGGTGATCCACTTAACAAATAAGCAAACTGGTCATCCTTTAGAGCACACAGAGGTAGCGTTTGGTGCCTTTGACTCACCATCCTGATCCACCTGGCA
Organism: Neomonachus schauinslandi; assembly: GCF_002201575.2. Taxonomy (NCBI): domain Eukaryota; kingdom Metazoa; phylum Chordata; class Mammalia; order Carnivora; family Phocidae; genus Neomonachus; species Neomonachus schauinslandi. Next base: position 164,418,957 of record NC_058403.1, read on the forward strand.
TTCATCACCTGCCCTGGTTCTCAGCATCCAGTGGATCTGGCCATTTTCCTCTACCCTCCTGGGCCTTCCCTATACTCAGTGGCCAGCCCACCGTCCCCTTCACTGCCCACCAGTCTCTATCCCCCAGGTGGCTCGCTCAGAGGATGCACAGAAACAGTCATCCCCTCATTTCCAGTTAGCGGGATACTGTTATTTTTTTTAATATTGTTTTTTTTTTTTAGAAAGAAAGGCCTGCATCCCAAATACCTAGCCCTACCCGAAGATCCAGAAAGTCTACACCTTCTCTTCTTTGAAAGCCACGCACTCCTTCTGAGTCAGGCTCAGGTGGAACTGATTTATCAAGGAAGCAACCACCATACTGGCTCCCAAGGGAAAGCATAAGCTTTGATGGCAGAGGAGATGGTGTGAAACCAGAGAAAAGGCCAAGGCCAGGCAGACAACAAGAGAAATACCAGTGGAGGAACCTTGGCAGCCACCTCACAATTATCCAAAACCCTGGGTCGGGAGGGATGGAGGCATTTTTCTTCCTCCCTTGCTTAGCCCTAAACTGCTTCTCAGGACCCCACATGGAGACTCAGCTCTCAGTGCTCAGCCTTTAGGCTCCTCCCCTCATTACTCCAGCACTCTCTCCAGCGTTTAGCTTGTCCTAGCTTGGAGCAGCCCGGGAGAGAAAAACCTAGAGGAGGGGAGAGGAGAAGGTAGGCCTGGGGCAGAGTGGGGGCTGGTCTCCCACCCGAGACAGTAACTTAGGAGAGAGCGAGCCAGTGGGCATGTGTGTGATGCTAAGGTGCAGAGGGGGAAGTGCCTCATCCCGAGGATGGGCATAAGTTAACCATAAGGTGTGTGTGGATCCACCCTTCAGACAGGTCTCCAGGAGCCCTGCACATCCAGGGCTCTCTGGAGCAAAGCACTGCCGATTCACATCTGTCCTTCTCCCCAGGGATGATGCCTTCTCCGACAGCCTGAGCCAGAAGGCTGACAGCGAGGCCAGCAGTGGGCCACTGCTGGATGACAAGGCCTCCTCCAAAAACGACCTCCAGTCGCCCACGGAGCACATCTCGGATTACGGCTTTGGGGGGGTGATGGGCCGGTAGGAAATGCGGATTCATTTTTTCCTGCTAGTGCCATGCCCCGCTCTGTCTGATTTGGGAGAGGCAGGGGGGCAGAGGGGAGGGAGGGAGGCTATTGTAGCCCCTTGTTCCCTGCAGGATGTGATATCAGACACACTGGGGGATGGGGGGCTCCTGGCTGGAACTGGCCCCAGAATGCCAGGCATAAAAGGGTCCAGCTTGGAGTTGAGGTGTGGAGAAGGAAAAAAGACATATATTGGCAAATCAATGCTTTTTATGTAAAATAGTAATAATAAATGGGGAGAAAGAGAGAGTTATAAACTGACAAGTATTTTTCCTACCTCTCTCCAGTTCTTACACCTCCTCCCCATTTTCTGTTGAAGACCTAAGTTGTTATATTTAAAAATGTAAGGCTTACTACTCCCTGAAGTGCACTACACACACAGAAATCTCACACCCACGCCTGTGGTGGGGGAAATTGACACTCGACTGCACCCACTGATTTGGTGGGAGCACATTTGCCGATTTCTTCCCTCCCGGTGTGTGGGCTGGGTTGTCATGTGACCTTTCTGCCAGGCAAGGAGCTGTGCTTGTCATTCTGCATGCCTGTATGGTCCAAAGAATGTGGTCGTTAAAAAAATTTAAGAAAAAGAAGAAAAGAGAAGTTGACAGTTTCTTGCTGCTTTCTGAATCAGATTCTCAAAATGTCATATTCTTCGTTTTTTTTGGCGGAGCGGTCATGGGATCAGCTTCCACATATGGGTACTTGGAGATAGATCCAGAGATACAGTCGCAATAGGAACATATGTTTATGAATTTACTTTGGCAGAAGTTTCCGTGCTTCCTTTCAGTATATTCTGTTCAGTTCAGCTAACGGCTCAGGCAGTGTGATAGGTAAAGGAATTGGGGGCAAAATGGAAGTCTGGGGTAGATAGAAGACAAAGCCATGGTTCCTTGAATCCTAGGAGGGCCATATCTTCTCCTGCCTTGCTCTTCCTCTCCCTCTTCCCTCCCTCCTGTACTTTATTCTGGTTCTTTTCTTTCTCAATATTTCCTTCTCTCCAACACCTATGCTTTGGTCCTGTTGGGGTACCCACAGGCGGTGCTTAGCTTGGCTGGTGGCTCTTGGATCTGAAGTGCTGCTGACCACGTTGAACTTAGCCCTTCAGTCACAGTCTGTTCCAACAGTCTGCCCCTTCTTCCCACCCCCTTGCCACTTCCAGCCTCCCCTCCCTTCAAATCTTGACCTCCCTAGGATGTAGCAAAATCACCCGCGGGTGGAGCCTTTTATCTTCAGAGTGCTTTCACACCCACCAAAGCTCCCTGGAAAGTGGGCAAGGAATATTATACCCACTTACCAGAAATGGGTCTGAAAGAGGACACAGGAAAGCCAGCCCTCCTAATAGATACTCTAGTCCCCTTTTCACTCTGACAGAGCCTCCCTAAAGAGTGAAAGGTGGGGCCAGATGCATGGAATGCATGTTGAGTGATGCAGTTTTTACTCCTGATGACTAGTTTTCCAAGATCTGGAAAAGCCCCATAGAAATAGCCCTTTGCTGAGAAGATTGGGGGTGGGTGACAACATGGGATGGTGTCCAGTTCCCCGGGACTCCCTCCTGTGCTTGCAGGGAGCTGGTGACTTTTTGGTACAGTCAAGCCTCAATGCTTCAGACCAATTAAGAAGCCCTTCAGAATCATGGAAATGCCTGAACCACATAAGAACATATCATGAGCCCAACTAACCATCACTAAAGCGTTCCCAGGTTGAAATTCTCCTGCCCTTGACTTGACATGTAGACAAGATTCATTGTGTAATTAGTAGCACCACCGTCTGCAGTTTGGAAAGCAGAATGCTTCCGATTCCTTCGTGTGTGCAGATTAAACCGGCCCCTTGCCATGGAGTTACATGCTCGCCTGTGCTTTCATTGAGCAATTGAGTTTGGCTGAATGAGGCTTTACTATACCTGTCTCTTAGACTAGTGTGTAGTGTGTGGGCCTGGGGTTAGCTGATCCGTTCTGAGACTTGCCAGGGTTGACCTCTGCCCCATGCCCCCGCCCCCTGGCTCCTTTGCAGAGTGCGGTTACGATCTGACGGAGCGGCCATCCCCAGGCGCCGAAGCGGGGGCGACACCCACAGCCCACCCCGGGGCCTGGGCCCCAGCATAGACACACCGCCCCGGGCCGCCGCCTGCCCCAGCAGCCCCCACAAAATCCCCCTCACCCGGGGGAGGATCGAGAGCCCTGAGAAGCGGAGGATGGCGACATTTGGGAGTGCCGGCAGCATCAACTACCCTGACAAGAAGGCTCTCTCGGAAGGGCACTCGATGAGGTCAACATGCGGCTCCACCAGGCACAGCAGCCTGGGGGACCACAAGTCCCTGGAGGCTGAGGCCCTGGCAGAAGTAAGGGCTAGTGGGAAGGCAGGCTGGGCCAGCTGAGAACCCCAGAGGGGCGGCCGGGTGGGAGCCTGCGGACTGGGGAGCCACTTTGCCCTTTATACCAGGCTCAAGGTTAAGCTAGAACCCAAGGCAGATAGCAAGCTGGCTTCCTGTCCCCCTGCTGGCCTCCCCATGGGAGCGGAAGCTGGGGGGGGGTGCAGCTGCTGGCTAGGGATTCTGTAAAAACCGAAGAACTCCAGTCTCCAGGGCGGAGGGGGGATGCCTGCCCTGGGGGCAGGCTGGATGAGAGGGATGTGGTCATGGCAGGTGTCTGTCTCCACAAGATGGCACAGTTGAGTTATTCATTCATTCATTCGTTCATTCATTCGTCTGATCATTCATTCATCTGTTCATTCATTCGTTCCTTTATTGAGAAATATCGATTGATCCGCTGTTGTGTGCCAGTCACTGCACTAGGCTCTGACAGTACAGTGATGACCTAAAATGGCCCCAGACCCTGCCCCCCGCCGTCCATCTTCCCTGAGCGCCTTTCTGCAGCGCCACTTTGCAGATTGCTGCATTACCTCTCAGACTAATGCAAGGCTCACGCCTAAACCACTCAGCTGCTCTTTCTCTGAGCTTTCTGTCTTTCTGGCTCACACTCTGCCAGGGTGGAGTGGTGGGGATGGTGGTAGAGGGGTAATCATTGCCTTTATTTTTTACAGTTTTACCTTTCAGTTCATGCTGGAGCATTGCAGAGAGAGCAGTGAAGTCCACTGGGGACTTCATCTAAGCGGAACGGGAAATGGAAAGCAGGCATTATCACTGCCGGGCTGGGATATAGTAAAGATGGGGAGAGGATTGCCATCTCTCCGCTCATATAGAAGGTCCCCCACAGCTAATCCTTTGGATAAAAGCACAAAAATCGCATTCTTAAAGTAGCTAGTGTTCTGGGCAAGGGATCAAATGTCATGAAGAAGCATAAAAGCTACTATTCGCCGTTGACCAGACATCCCATAGTCTCTTAACAAAGCAAAAGGGATAGGCAGGGACCCTGCCTGTGCCAGATTGGAGCCTGTTGTGGGGGCTCAGGGCAGGCAGGAGGCCGCCCGTGGGCTGGGGAGGAGAGAGAGTAAAGGAGGCCACGGCTGCGGAAAGGGGCCGGCAGGACATCTCCAGGCTCCAACTCCATCAGCGTGACCAGACTTGCAGTTTTTCTGGGTTTGCCTCAGGGCAGAAAAGCAAATGTGTCTTAAGAGTGCTCACGGTCACTGGAGGTTGTGCACCACGCCTTCTAGTAGCGGTTTTAAGCAATATCCCCTGTTGTCCCCTCAGCGGCCGGGTCGCTTGGGCTGTGGCCTAGCTCAGCCTGAGAGGCTCCCTGTGCCCCATTTGTATGGAGGCATCCCTGTAATAGCTGTGTGAGCCAGGGGCTCTGGCTAAAGGGAGTGTGAAACCACTGCCTGGCAGTTCACAAAGCTCCATCACATCCATTATCTCATCCCATCTTCACGGTGAGTGTAGGGGCTTTCACCAGAGAAGCAAAGCATGGGGCAGAGGGCCTGAGACGTGTCCAAGTTTACACAGCCAGCAAATGGCAGAGGAGTCTTTCCACTAAAAAATCCAGGCCTTTTGCCATAGCCCAGGGCTCCTGGTTTGAATGCCGACTTCCAGCTGCAGCGCCCCCTTCCGGCTTGAGGAGGAACAGAAGCCCTGGGAAGGTGGAATGATGAGCCCCCACCCAGGCTGACCTGATGGGCCCCGCTGCTCCCAGGTCCTGGACTGCCTTTATGGCTCTCTCTGTCATCCAAAATGCTCTCATTACTGGTGAGCTCTTAATCTCCAGGAATTGCATAGGCAAATGAGAGGTTTTGTTGCTTTTTAAAATTTACATTTTTTAAAAAGCAAACTTTTCTGATTACAATACAGAGAAGAAAGTGACAGTCGCATTATTCTGGTGTGAACTTTGTGGACATTCTAATATATAACCACCAAGGAATTTTTCTATGGGCAAGGATTTTTTTTTAAATAATAATGGTGGAGTGCTTTGCAGGCTCAGTCAGAAGAACGTGCAACTCTTGATCTCCAGGTTGAATTCGAGCCCCACATTGGGGGTAGAGATTACTTAAATAAATAAATAATTTTTAAAAAATAACAATAACAGCTAGGGGCCTGGGCTCTAGGTTGAGACTTGGGCTATGTTACTAACTAGCTGTGTGACCTTGGGCAAGTTACTTAACCAGGCTGAGCTTCCATTTTCTCACGTGTGAAATGAGCATAATGGTAGTTCCTACCTTATAAGTGTGAGGATTAAATGAGCTACGAAAGGAAAGGGCTTGGATTGGTGCTCTCTTATTACCATTGTTACCGCCATTATTATTTGTGAGTGCCTACTGTGTGTCAGGGGCCATGGGAACCTCTTCACAGGGACCGTATCATTTAACACACTCATCAGCCCCCTGAGGTCGTGTTATCATGATCTGTGTTCACCAATGAGGATTCTGAGGCTCAGAGAGGTGAGGTAACTTGTCCAAAGTGACATAGCAAGGAAGTGGCAGAGTCAGGATTCGAACCCATGCCTGTCTGATTCCAGAGCCGACCTTCTCGACCAGTAGTCCGCCCTCATTGCAGTCTGCTACCTGTGCAGGCAAGTGTGCAGGTGATGCCCACACGGATTCCCTCAGTTGGTCGTAGGACACCCTGGAGATTTCATCTCCATCCCAGGCATGAGGCTCGTGTGCCTCTGTACGAAACCCATAGGCCGATTAGCAGCTGGGGCAGGCCTGGAGGCCAGGCCTCCGGCCCCTGTGCTGACCAGAGCTCTTTCCGTGGGCAGGACATCGAGAAGACCATGAGCACGGCTCTGCACGAGTTGCGGGAACTCGAGAGACAGAACACGGTCAAGCAGGCGCCAGATGTGGTGCTGGACACCCTGGAGCCCCTGAAGAACCCGCCGGGCCCCATCAGCTCCGAGCCCGCCAGCCCCCTGCACACCATCGTCATCCGCGACCCGGACGCCGCCATGCGCCGCAGCAGCAGCTCGTCCACCGAGATGATGACCACGTTCAAGCCCGCCCTGTCGGCGCGTCTGGCCGGCGCGCAGCTGCGCCCGCCGCCCATGCGGCCCGTGCGGCCGGTGGTGCAGCATCGCTCCAGCAGCAGCAGCAGCTCGGGCGTGGGCAGCCCGGCCGTGACGCCCACCGAGAAGATGTTCCCCAACAGCTCCGCGGACAAGTCGGGCACCATGTGACCTACAGCACGGGGCGGCGCCGCCACGGCTGAGGGGGGCCTCTGTGACCTCCGCGGCCTTGCCACGGGCTCCTGGCCTTGGCGGGCAGGGACCAGAAGGTCGCCTGGAAGCGCGTCTGTGCAGCGCCGAGGCCCGGGCGCTGGCCGCAGCTGGTATTCAGCCATGTGAATCCCACAGACCTCCCGTGTGCGAG
>NC_058403.1:164425947-164427121 GCF_002201575.2 Neomonachus schauinslandi
GTATTCCGGCAAGGGCAACCCAAGGAGGCGGGGGGGGGGGGGGGGCCCGGGGGGGGGGGGGGGGGGGGAGTGGGAGGGGGGAGGGCAGGAGGCCCCACTAGAGCATCTCCTCAGCTTGGGCCAAAATGTTCGACGGCTTCCCCGCCTATGGTCACTGGAAAATTATTCTCTCGACATTCTCTCTGCATACATAAATATGTGTGTATATATATGTGTGCATATATACACACATACATGTATGTGTCGGTGTGTGTATATATATATATTTATGCATCTATATACATATACTAGATCTGGACACACGACTAAATGTATATAGGATCTCCTTTTTTCTTTTTATGAAACTTAGATTTACCTCAGACCCATGCCACCAAACACCTCCTGCTGAGTTACTTGGTGGGACTTACAGGGACCTTTCTGGGAGAATCTAGAGGCCTCAGTGACTTCGAACGAAGCAATACACCACTAACCTGCAGAAAAACACACAATAGTCTCCCACTGTCTCCAGAAGTCGTGGCCTTCCAGAACAGTCTGCCCCTAACGGAAGGGTGGGGCAGGCGGTACCCCCAAGCAGGCTGCTCCTAGAGGTGGGGAACCCTTCACAGAACACCCCCCGCCCCATCCACCCCAGAGACCCTGCCTTTCCACCCTGAGGCCGAGGGCCAACTGTACCCCCGAAGGCACGGGAGGATGTTGGCGAAATGGCCCCTGACCACAGCATCCTTGTGTTTGTACGTAGAAAAAGGGGGTAGTGAGAACCTAAGCCCCATCGTAGCACAGTGTTCTGTGTGGTTGGGAAAAAGGAAAAACAAAAACAGTGGTGTGGAACACTTCAAAACCTAGACACGCTGTAGGAATAAATCTGTGGTAACTATAGAGGTTTAACTTATACCATTTTCAAAATATTTAATTTTTTCTTTTCTTCTTTCTACTAATTATACTGTGTCAGATCTGGAACTAAACAGGCAAGGAGGCTTTCAGTCATATCATTTTAATTTAAAATCAGTCCGTGACCCACTTTGGCTGGTGCCCTCCTGCATGAGGCCCAGGAGCCTCTCAGCAGGGGCCAGAGGGGGGCCATCCTTGGCACTTTCCATCCCAGAAAACACTCCGGTTGAGTTTATGCAGGTGAAATGGCTTCCCTCTCTCCCTTCCCTTCCCTTCTCAACCCCTG
>NC_058403.1:164746392-164757742 GCF_002201575.2 Neomonachus schauinslandi
TCTATCATCTATCTATCATCTATCATCTATCTATCATCTATCTATCTATGTATCTATCTATGTATCTATCTATGTATGTATGTATCTATCTATCTATCATTTATCTGTCTGCCTGTCCATCATCTATCTATTGTGTTTAGGCTCAAATACACACACACAAACACATACAGACACAGACATACACACACATGCACACATACACACACATTATGTTTAGAGTAAAATATACCCACACCTAGGCACACACATTCATGGCAATTCTGTTACCATGGAGACAGTTCTACAATGGCTTAAAAATTGCTTAATGTATAAAAGTATTAAAAGATTATATCCAGTAAGGCACACACAGTTCCACTAAAAAAAAGACCATATTTATTCCTCAGGATCTGGGTCTTTCCCATGAACATGCAGTAATGAAACTTACAAAACTCTCAAGTTTAAGAAATTCAGTGCTCCTACTGACCATAAAAACCTATTTGTAGGCATTGAGTCATTTGCCTGTATTTAAGAAGTGTTTGCCAAATTATTGGTACTGCTTTTTTATTTTTATTATTGCTACTAGCATCCTGTTGAGGGTGGACAGTGAATGATGAGGGTGAAAGCAGTACAGAGAGATGAAAGGGGCCCTTGAGACCATCTGTGTGTGTGTCGTGGCCATCCATCCAAGACAGGCCAGTCACTTCCAGGTACTTCCCTGGGTGAGTGCAATAGCCAGTCTTCACTGAGGGATGTCATGGGACAGCCCCATGGCCAGTGCTGGGCTGGGCAAGCCCGGGCATGGGGTACTTGCTTCACCCTATGGTGGAAGGCTGCCCTGGCCAGAGATGGGAAGGTCATTGCCAGGGATGCAGGGCAGGTGGCTCCAGTTCACAGCTGTCTGCTCCCACCACCAGGAGACCCAGGTCCAGGTGTTCATTGTTTAGACTCATCCAGAAGAGAGGAGTGATCCTCCAAGCATCGGGTTGAAGGAGTTTCGAACTCCAATGCAAAAGGTTCAGGAAGAGGCTTTGAGAAACCCACAGCTGCTTTGCAGGGGGCTGGGCTGGCGTGGTGGGAGCAGGGACCACGCAGCCCGGGGTGGGATCTGGCTCTGCCCACCACGTGCTGCATGGCTTTGGAGCTTCGCCTCATCCCAGCCTCATTGCTTTCCCAGTGAGGAGGAGGAGGTTGACGCTTAAGACTTCAGAGACCCCACCCATATCATCTCTCCCCCAGGGGAGGTAACCTCTGTGTTATTACATTTCTCTGTATCCCCTCCTTCTGTCCCCACAGCACTTAGAAGCCTGCCTCCGACAGATGAGCAAGCGAGCACAGTGCTCAGGAGCTCCGACTTGAGAGTCAGATCAATGAGGGTTTGAGTCCCAGCTCCGAAAAATGGGCACCCTGAAAGGGCCCATAAAACCACAGGGTTGTATGAGGACACAGGTGACTAGATGCACCCCGTCAGAGCCCGATGAGTAGAAGTTCTTATGAATAGGAGCTCCGAGGACCCCCGTAGATTGGGTCCAGAGCAGCAGCTCTGACGGACACGGCCTCCCCGAGATGTTTCCCTCGGTTGTATTCAAATCGGGTAACAATGGGCCTGGCGTTCTGGGAGGAGCCGAGGGTGGTCCCTCAGATGCTGGTGGCCGGAGCCCACAGGGAAGTCAAACACCTCCTGGGCTGGACGTCTGCACCATGGACAGGGATCTGAGTGACAACGACAGTAAGTACATCTGGGGGGACCTGGGGAGCTCACTTCTGTGGCCAGCACTGGCCGAAATCTTCCCTCTGGCCTCTGTGCTGTCTTGGGTTCTGGGTCTGTGTTGCTGAGAGCATCCTTCCTTCCTTCCTTTCGTGTGGAAAGCCCATTTGCAGCCTGCTGGCTGTTCTTCCAGTATGTGCCTCTGGGCAGTGCAGGAGGATGGTAACAACCAAGACGAGAACTTTCCTCCCTGACCATGGTAACCCCGTCCCAGTCTTGTATCCTTCAATCTTCCTTTCTCTGGCTGACCGTTCCCCAACCCCCTCTCGCCCCAGCCACATGTGAGCCTGAATACCACACTTGGGCTCAGTTCTGAGGTGAGGTTAATTTGAAAGACATTCCTGGAAGGTCTTTACTGGTGAGCTTCCTCTTGCAAAGAGGGGCGTGTTCATTATTGCTCGAGAAACACAGTCCTGGTGACCCCAATGCTGTCATTCCTGGGACAGAAATACAATGGAATCTAAGGACTATTTAAAGAGATGAAGACAGAAATGGCATTTTATTTATTTATTTTAAAGATTTTATTTATTTATTTATTTGAGAGAGAGAGACAGCGAGAGAGGGAACACAAGCAGGGGGAGTGGGAGAGGGAGAAGCAGGCTTCCCGCTGAGCAGAGAGCCCGATGTGGGGCTCGATCCCAGGACCCTGGGATCGTGACCTGAGCCAAAGGCAGACGCTTAATGACTGAGCCCACCAGGTGCCCCAGAAATGGCATTTTAGGAAGAAATGTGCCATGTTTAAAAAAAAATGTCTGATCCTGAATTTGGAAGGGACAGTGTGTGGAAGAGTATCAGATTGGGGATTGGGGGGCTGGGGTTCGGGTCCTGGCTCTGCTATGAATTGGCTCTGTGATCTTGGGCAGGTCACTTAACCTCTCTGAGCCTCAGTTTCTCCATCTATAAAAGGAGATGGGTCAGGATCCCCTAATTTGAAGACCATGAAGGTGAGCGCAAAATGTTGTATGAATGTAGTTTTCTAGGGGGTGGGGGGTGGTCCTCAGCTTTCATTTGAATCCCAGAGAAGCTTGTGACACTAGTACATTTTCACGGTTCCCGAACTTGGGGACTTTGAAAGTCCTGTGCAGGTCCAGCTCTATTGTCTTTCAGTTTCAGAGCTGAAGTGGGATATGAAATAAGCCCATGTAAATCTAAGCAACGCATTTAAAATTTTGTTGGAATCCTTTTTCATATTGAAGTGGGAGACTGTACAGAGATATTTTATCATGTATTTGAGCTGGACCTAATCTGATCTCTGATATATTGGAAATTGCGTAGTCATAATTTTATAAGGTTCTACTAATAATCAAATGCAATTTTTCCTCTTTGAAACACTGCCCATTATCAGTCTTGCAGTTTACAATAGGAGTTTCTTAGTAACAATGGGCTAAGTTGGATCTGGATTCAGATCCAAGCTCTGCCTCCTAATTGTTGGGTGACTTTGCTCAAGTCGCTTAACCTCTCTGGGCTACATTTCTCACAATAAAAACATAGATCATGTCATCTGGAAGAAGTGGTGAAAGATTAATTGGATGCGAAGTGCCTACAGCATCACTCAGAGTCGAGTAAGCATGGAATAAATGTTGACTCTAGAAAATTATCAGATTCTGTCTCCCAGAGCTTTAAAATTAAACTGCTATTAATGAAAAATACTATCACCTGCAGTGTTTCTATTTTGGCATCATGCCTTTTGGTAAGCCAGGTGAGAGTAAGGTTAACTCTTTAGTTCCCTTAAAATTCTAAAGACTCTGATTCTGTCATAGTGTCACCCTACATGCTGGTTTCCAATATAATCAAACCATAGGGTCTACTGCAAGGTATGAGATTGTTCAGAAAAGTTTTTAGAAACAATGCTGATGGGGCGCCTGGGTGGCTCAGTTGGTTAAGCAACTGCCTTCGGCTCAGGTCATGATCCTGGAGTCCCGGGATCGAGTCCCGCATCGGGCTCCCTGCTCGGCAGGGAGTCTGATTCTCCCTCTGACCCTCCTCCCTCTCATGCTCTCTGTCTCTCATTCTCTCTCTCTCAAATAAATAAATAAAATCTTAAAAAAAAAAAAAAGAAAGAAACAATGCTGATGAACTCTGAAACTGGTCAGTATTTGTCCAGGTTTCGGAAAGGGAGCCTGCTATGGGACTTACATAATTGAAACGTCCCTCCTTAGGCGAGGGACTTTGTCCCAGTTGAGTTACTCTCCCCAGTCACGAAAATGCCGTCCCCTCAGTTTTTGAGTCTGGAATGTGGGCAGCTTTAGAGAGAGAATATCTTCTTCCAATGACACACTGTGGGACAGAAAGTGGGCATGGACAGACACATTCTGGGATGTGGCGTCCACGTGGAAGTCAGCATGAAGGTCTCTTAACTCGGCCTTAGCTCTGACAGCATTCGGCTCATGGCAACACCTCCCGCCATTGGCCGAGATGCTTCCGGTGATGGGCCGGTCCGCCTTCCATAGCTGAGGCGGTCAGGAATTCTTTCCTACATTTAGCTGATCTCTCTTTCCCTGGCACTTCTACTCTTTGGTCTGGATTCTACAACCCCCCCATACCCCTGCCCCCAAGCTACTCAGAACAGGTCTGTTCCCTGTTTAAAATAAGAAGCCTTCAGAGTTTTTTCTTTTCTAGCATGACCAGGCCTTGTTTTTCCAATAGGCCCAGATGTTATGTGGTTTCAATCACTCTTCTCTTAGAGGGAGATATCCTAGCCCAGAGACGAAGAAGAAAAATCCCCTTCCTTATTCTAAAAATCATATTCCTTGTAATACAACTTATTTTATTACAGACTGAATCCCCTCCCAGAAATGGTGTGCAAGAGCCTCTTCAAGTCAGACGAGCCCCACCCCATAATTGGAGGAGGGGGCTGCTGTGATTCTGGACAATAGGACCTAGATGGCAACTCCTTACTCTTGGGCGCTGATAGCTGGGGACAGGGAGAAATGATCTGAAGCCACACCACTGTCACCATCAGTGACCCAGTGCTGAGGGATGGGACTCTTCCCTTGGTACCCTGGCCAGCTCTGTCGCCCAAAGACATTCTTTCGTGCCCAGCTCTGAGTTGGAGACCAGAGACTGGATGAAGCTATCAGGGTAACTTGGTGGGAAAGATGCTGGACTTCATGGTAGGGGCCCAGCTTCCAAGGGCCTTGGTGACTGACCGTGGGGCTTTAGTGTATCTCGCACATCCCTTAGGAGGGAGGTACGGCCACCAGGAGTGCAGGCCCTCCCTGCCAGTTTGGCCCTGACCTCATGGGGCAACTCTTAATGGAAAGATAGAGTGTTCCTTTCTCTCGGTTTTCCCAAGTGCTCCTCCCACTGACTGTATACCCTGAGCCCTGTTGTAGGGAAAGAAGACCAGGGCCCTAAAAAATAAAGTGACTCTCCCCCCAGACTACACAGTAGGCTAGCTATTTGGAGCTGTGCTCATGGATGGGGGAATAAGGATGAATGCACTGATCTACTTTTCAGGTGTTCAAAGCCTCGTGGGGGAGGCAGACCCCCAGCTGGACTTTTTCTAAATAATTCTTAGAAAGCTGTTTGGCAAAAGTGACAACAGAGTACGGAGGGGCACAGTGAGGGGGCAGCACCCCCAGGCAGGCTTTGTAGGACGTCAGGCCTGGGCTGAGTCAGGCTGAGGGAGTGGAGGGGGTGTGGCCTGGGCAGGAACAGCCCGAACAAGGCCTGGGAGAAATGGCACAGTACACGTGCCAGGGTGAAGGCCAACATCAGTGTCGCAAAGTGACAAGCCAGCCCTTACACCCCCTTTGCCTTCCCTGCCCCGTGACCCTGTCTTGGCATGGTGACGCTTTCTACAAAGCAAGACTTACACATCCCAACTAATTGGACATTTGTTGTAACATTTGCCAGGTTGTCTCTTGGCATGCCAGAGGGGCCTGAAGAACTCCAAGGACAGCTTCGCCCCGGCCTTCTCCCCGTTTCTCTTGATGCTGATCTCACTCCCACGGCAGGCCTTGTGTTTGCTCTCCCAAATATGTTCTCGTTGGCTCCCACCTGAAAGCTCCCACACGTCTCTCTCCTCTCAAGCCCCAAGGAGGCTTTTCTCTCTCCTCCCCCCTTTCTGCTCTGTTCTTTGTCCCCACCCCTCCCCGGCCACAGGGACTGTTTTCCCTTCTCTCACCTGTTCTGGGCAACGTGGGGAAGTTTTTTAACCTCAGCAGAGGAGGAGACTCCACAGGTAATATAGGGCCAGTTAATACAGGGCCTTCTCTGCTAAGGGCCGGAGCTTAGTTGTTAGCTGTGGGCTGTGGTGGGCGCCTGGGTGGCTCAGTCAATTGGGTGTCTGCCTTCGGCTCAGGTCATGATCCTGGGGTCCTGGGATCAAGTCCCGCGTCGGGCTCCCTGCTCAGTGGGGAGTCTGTTTCTCCCTCTCCTTCTGCCGATTCCCCCTGCTTGTGCTCTCTCTCTCTCTCTCTCAAAAAAAAAAAAAAAATCTTAAAAAAAAAAAAGCTTTAGGCTGTAGTGAGCCACTGCGGTGTTTAAGAGGTGGGATGGCCTGGTCAGCCTTTCTGGTCTTGCTATGAAGACTCTTACATAACGTAACCAATTATTTGTTCTTCTTGGCAAGCAAGACTCTTTTTTTTCTCTTGTGATCACCTGAATCTCCTGTTTTTATTACTTTAAATTATGGTAAAATACACGTAACACGAAATTTGCCATCTTAACCCTTTTTACCTGTGCTGTTCGGTGATATTAAGTACATTCCCATTATTGTGCAACTATCACCACCATCTATCTCCAGAATCCTTTCATCTCTAACCCCATTCAACAATTCCCCACTTGCCTCTCCTCTTTGCTCCTGGCCAACCGCATTCTGTTTTATGTGTGTGTGGATTACACCACCTGAGTCTCTCCTGTACCATCTTCAGTGCCATTCAAACCACAGTGTATTTAAGGGCACTGACTGTATGCAGGAAGGGGGGGTTCTCTGTCTGAAAGGGACCCTCACGCCTGTTGGAGGAGACAAGGTAGGAAACAAAAGCAAGATGGCAGTGGGGCGCCATCTGAACAGAGAGGTGGACCGATTTTAGTGTTTTTAAGATGATTAGTCCTGGAATCAGAGGCAGAAGATGTGGACTCCTTTTATCCTCAGAAATAAAGGGAATAGCATTTTAAAAAGAGGAAGTTAAAGAGGTTATCCATTAATTATACCTTGCTCCAGAAGAAAAATTCCTTTCTACACAAAAGAAAAATTGCTGGTGGCTGGTGAGCACTACCTTAGAGACGCTTTGCAAAGCTTTCTCAGCAACCACTTGATGCCATTTGCATGGAGCGATAGGGCGTTCAGCGAAGTGGAAAGGTCATTGGCTTAGAGTTAGGATCTGAGTCGTAAGTACTCTTTCTGGCTCTGCTGTGAACTTGTGAGCTCGTTGCCCCAGATCCCACCTCTGAGTCTCGTGCTTCCACAAAGCCGGGAAAACAGAAAACAGTGGTTGTCGTTAAATGCAGAAAAAGATCACACCCGCACCATCCCTTTGTGAGCCACAGGACACAATGCATGTCTTAGGGTGGGGTGGCCCAGCTGCAACTCAGCCCCGACCCTGTGGAAACAGTGATGCGGCTGGGGGGGCCCCCTTTGGAGTGCCCCACGCTGGGCATCACACAATGACCCGTGACGTCCACGTTCCTGTTGTACCCGCTGAGATCTGCACAGGAAATGACGCATCTGCCTGTAGGTCAGCCTGGAGCCCTTTCTTTTTGTACATAACATAATGGTGAGATTAATTTAGTTCTGACGAATTACGACTGCCCTGCGAGGTCAGGGTGGCTCCTGGTTGATGGATGGAGCTCTGAGTTTCCCACCTCTTATTCTTCCCCTCTTCCTGCCTCTTTGTTTGGTTTCCAGCCAGACGTCGCAGCTGTATGGCATTTCTCTGTCTTCTAGCAGCGCAGAGTCTGGATGCCCCAGCAGACCCAAGACCTCGGGCTGGGCGGGGGCCTTCCCCGGGGAGAGGGCTGTGCAGGTCTTGCCTTTCTTTCTATGCTTGACATTTTCACCTCTGGCTTAAAGGAGCACAAAGAAAGAAGAAGACCCTCCCTCCTCAGGTCCAAGGCATTGACTGAGCGTTTCTTGAATGCCAGGCTCGGGGCTATGAGCTGTGTGCACATTGTCTTATTAGATGGGCGCTAATATCATCTGTTCTGTTTCACAGCTCGGGGGCAGGGGCTTGAGTTCTGCAAAGATGTGTGGCTGGCACAGTATCGTGCAGTCCATGACTCAGACGTATCCGAGCCCAGGTTCCTAACCACTGTGCCTCAGGAATTCTGACTCCGGACAGACAGCCTTGGCCACAGTCCAACGCTGACCTTTACCCTTAACGCTGATAACCGGGCTCACGGGAATTGCAATGACATGCACGGGCCCTGGTCCCAGAAAGGTTCAAATTCCAGCTTCCCTCTTTCTGACCCTCCCTCAAATCTACCCACGAGTGTCTAGGGCAGCGTGGGCAAAATAAGGCTCAAGGGCCAAGTCTGACCCACGGCCTGTTTTTGTCAAGTTTTATTAGCACAAAGCCATGCTTACGTAGTTGTGCATTATCTATGGCCGCTTTCAGCTGAGCTGAGTAATTGAAACAGACCGTATGGCCCGCAAAATCGACAGTATTTACTACTTGTCTATTTGCAGAAAAGGTTTGCTGATCCCTGGTGGCTAAAATAGCTGAAAATGCTAATCCACTTATCAGGAGCAAACAATGTTCAGAACCAAGATATGAATGATAATTCCCAATGAGTTATCATCTTGGGGACTTCAGTACACTTCAGCAGGCACCAGTGTGAAGCTTTGGGTTGACATCCCTTTGCATCACACCCATCTCTACCCCAGGTCTCTCACCTGTTTCTGCACAGAGTCGTTTGTTTACAAAGATAAGCTTTCCTGCTAAGAAAAGCACTCTCTACATCTATACACATTCATCTATTTCAGCTTCCTTTGTAAATTTCCTGCAAGGAGAAACCGTAGAGATGCATATGCATTCCTTATTGTCAGAGGACTGAGACATTTCTAAGTTGGGGGGAGTGGAAGAATGAGATGGTTCATTTGTCTTAATGACCACCCCCCCCAACGTGCATGGCCGTGGGTTTCAGCATTTCTCCCCATCTGCCCTCCCACGTCCAGATAGCCCCAGCTGCTCCAACTTAGAATAGGATCTGCTGCTTCTTTTGGCCTCTGTTTTTATTAAACTTGAAAGGACGGGCATATTATTTTTATTTTTGTAGAGGGAAAGAGTGCTAGGCTTTAAAGAGCTGAGGAAAAAAAAAAAAAAGGAGGGATCTAGGGGGTGAGATGGATCAGCTGTTGACCAGAGTGTGTTCAGTGACTTCATGCAGAGAGAATTACTTTCCACCGACCATTTATCAGCTTACCCTTTAAAGTCAACTTCCTGTAATCATACTGGCCACTGGAAAGACAGAGCTGAGGAGTTCTTGTCCCCCAGCTCGGGGGCTGCAGGGAATGGGTTTATGGGGTGGCCCAGTGTGCTGGAACTGGAACAAGGAGCCTCTAGCCTGCTCTGACTTCACTGCTGTGCACCCTAGGACTACTGGAGTAACCACTCTGAGCCTCAGACTCCTCATGTGGAGCAGAGTTAGAAGTCCTGCCTTCTGTATCTCCAGGTGGGAGGGTGGGGTGTAGCAGCAGGTGTGGGGTGATGCTTTATGAGTTGTCCAGCATTTCTGGGAGCCAATTCTTATTTTTATGCTTTCCTTCCTTGGAGACTCAGGGCTATGGGTATCTCTTTCATAGCCTGGCAGATCAAGTTGAGGGTTTTTATAAACTTAAACTTAAATCTAAAAAATTGAAGTATAGGGTGCCTGGGTGGCTCAGTCGTTAAGCGTCTGCCTTCAGCTCAGGTCATGATCCCAGGGTCCTGGGATCGAGCCCCGCATCGGGCTCCCTGCTCGGCGGGAAGCCTGCTTCTCCCTCTCCCACTACCCCCGCTGTGTTCCTGCTCTTGCTGTGTCTCTCTGTGTCAAATAAATAAATAAAATCTTAAAAATAAATAAATAAATAATTGAAGTATAATTAACATGCAGTGTTACATGAGTTTCAGGTGTAGAAGATGAGGTTTGAACAGCAGGTATGTAGTGAGTGATTCTTCCACAGGGGCTGCCTCATGAAAAATACTTGGGAAGAACATGGGCTTTGGAGAACAGTGAGTCTTGGTTTGAACCCAGCTCCATCACTCACGGGCCTTATGATCTTGGGTGAGCCACAGCTTTTCTGAGCCCCATCCCCCCATTAGGAGAATGGGGCGACAAGTGTCAGTTTGGGCCATCTGAGAAGCGGACACCCACTGGTGTCATTAGATGTGTCAGAGGTCCCTCAGAAACACATGCGAAAGGAAAAGGGCAGCGGGAGCAGGTGTGGGCCGAGACCGCCTGAAGGACCACACCGCAGGGGTGTACACCTGTGAGAGGAGAGTGGGAAGCAAGGCGCCTCAGACTGCAGTGTGGCTCCAAGAAAGTCTTGCTCAGGTTTGTGGGGAGTCCCAGAGCCAAGACTGCCTATTATGGGAAGCTGCATAAAAAAAACCACTGAGCACCTCAGTACCTTAAGACAGCCCCCATTTTATTATAGTTCATGGTTTTGTGCATCAGGAATTTGGGCAGGACTCAGCTGATTCTTCTGCTCCTTGTATAATCCATTAGGGTCTGTCTTAGTCAGTGTGGGTTGCTACGACAAAACACCATAGGCTTCCTGGCTACTAGAAGCAAACATTTATTTCTCAGTTCTGGAAGCTGGGAATCCCAAGCTCAAGGCACCGGTAGACCCGGGGCTGGTGAGAGGCTGCTTCTGGCTTGCCGCCTGCTGCCTTCTCACCAGAAGCTCACAGGGCAGAGAAAGAAAGGGCCCGAGTCTCTTTCTTTTCCTGCCAGGGCACTAATCCCACCACAGGGGCTCTGTGCATGACCTCATCTAAACCTGATCACCTCCCAAAGGCCCCAACATGGAATACCATTCCATGAGGGGGTCAGGGCTTCGGCATATGAATGTGGGGGGCCACGGACCCACAGTCCATAACAGGGTCACTCAGGGGTACTCAGCGGGCAGCTGGCCTGGCCGGGCGGAGCCCGACGGCTTTGCTCATGTGCTTGCTGGCTCGGCAGGATGGTGGAGTGGCGGGCAGCCTGCACTCTGCTGGGCTTCTCTCCATGTGGTCTTCGGGTCTCCATGTGGTCCATGTGGTCTCCCCAGTAAGGCAGCCTGATGTCTTACACAGCGGCTCAGGGCTCAAGAGGGCAAGAAGTAGAAGCTGTGGTCTCTTCATGGCTTCTGTCCACAGCGTTCCCTTGCTCGAAGCAGTCTCAAGCCTGCCCGCGTCCAAGACGAGGAGACACAGATGCATCTCTTGATGAGAAGCGTCTAAGCCTCTCTAATTCAGTCACTGTCCCCTGGGGTCCTGGGGTACGATCCTGTTTCTAAAGCATCTGTCATGGTGGTTGGCACAGAGTAGGTACCCAGCAAGCAGGAGTTGCCGTTCCGAATGTTTTTCTCACCAGGATTATTCGTGCTGCTCCTATCACACCCCACCCATCCCTGCCTGCCCTGCAGATGGGTGCCCGAGTGAGACTGGCTTAAACTGTGAGCCTTTTCAATAA
>NC_058403.1:164757752-164791263 GCF_002201575.2 Neomonachus schauinslandi
TAACATAATAAAATTAAAAAAAAAAATAACGCACCCAGCCTCACTTGGCAGCTTCCGGTGAACCGCCCCTCCCTCTCTCTTTGCCACCCCCCAGAGGCTCAGGCCTGCCTTCCACCCACAGGTGTGGTGGACCTTAGCTTCGAGGCCGAGAGTCCTCCGGCGCCCCCAGCCGAGCTCCTGGAGAGACTGACCAGCTGTGACTGGCTTCTTCAAGGAGGTGGTAAGTCTGTGAGTCTTGGTTCCTGCAGCTTCTTCCTGGGGCTCATGCTGGTTGGGGGAGACGTCTCTGGACCAGGCCAGTGCTGGGATGGCTTGCCTCTCCTCTGGGGCACCCTGGGAAGCCTCTTGTCACCATTGGGGGGGAACGGGAGGACATGGGGCATCAGCCCTGTGTCCACGAACATTCCATGACCATATCCCTGTCTAAGACTGGAATCATGCTGGTTTGAGAACCATTCTTGCATTAGCTGCATTAGCACGTGGGGCTCTTTCCCTTTGTCTCATTCAGCCTCACGTTCAGCCAGTCTTTCCTTCTTTCGCCCCACAAACACCTGTGCCTTTGGGCTAGGCTGTTGAGCCCCTGCCCCTTCCCCTCTCCCCCAGGACAGCAGATATTCTTCCCACCTTTGGAGGCTCCCGGGAGACCCCTGGAACAAAGGTGCTGGTCCTCATTCATGGAACACAGGTGAGCTGGTGCCATCACATAGGATGTCCCCCTTGCCCCGCCCCCCCAAGAGCCCTCCTTGGGGATTTTAGGGTCCATGGACCTCAACCCTGCCAGGGCCTCAGGATCCCAGACCTGCTGGATCAGATTCTCCAGGGACAGAGGCCAGGAATGTGTATTTTACCAAGCTCCCCAGGCTGTTTGGCTACCAAACTGGGGTTGAGAATCAGAGTGTGGACCAGGGGTTGTAAACTGTAGCCCCCGGGGTCTAATCCAACCCACTGCCTATTTTTGTAAATCAAGTTTTATCAGAACAGAGAGCCACGCTCACTTGTTTGCTTACTGTCTGTGACTGTTTTTGTACTACACCAGCAGAAGGGGGTGAGTGAGGCAGAGACTGCACAGCCCTTGAAACCGAAAATATTTACTCTCTAGCCCTTCACTGAAGCAGTCTCTTGACCCCTGGGCCCAGAACTCTGGGCAGAGCGCCAGCTTTGTGCAGAGAGAAGGTGGAGCCCCGCTTTCTGGGTCCCGCCTCTTGGCTGGGTGGCTCTGTCCTGCCTCCAAGGAGTCTCCTGGGTGCTCCTGGCCCCACTGCAGCCTGGAGCGCCTCCCCTTCTCCTCCCTGGCCGCCCACCTTCCGTGCCCAGGGCAGACCCCGCTTCCTCCGTGGAGCCCTCTGGGCCGTTCTGGGCCCCACACCTCCTGCATGCACGCAGGCCCCCCGGTGCCCCAGGCCCGGGTGCTGGAGACATCCCTGTGCATGAGAGACATCCCTGTCCTACTGTTCGGAGTCAGGCTGCTGTGGAGAAGTAAATGGAGATGGGAGGGAGGGGAAGGAGGAGGGGACTCCTGCTTCTGGTAGGTGTTGGCAGGGGAGGGCTTGGCTAGGAGGGGACATGGCAGCTGGGCCTCAGGGCAGGCTTTTCTAGGAGGACGGGGAGGCCTCCAAAGAGAGCGCCAAGGAGGTGGCCGTTGGTTGTGCGCCCCTCACAGCCACAGCTGCTGCGGCCCAGCGGGCTCACGGTGCTCTCTGTGGGCACCTCAGTCAGATAGCTCCCGGCCGGGGTCTTCCCGTGAACCCTGCTCACAGCTCCTCTGGCTGAGATCAAGGTCTCCAAGGGCAGGCACGGGGTCTAGCCTAACTTTGCCTCCTTCTAGCTGTGTGACATCTTCTGCAGACCTCAGTTTTCCTCATCTGTAAAATGGCCTAATTCATGTTTAAATATGTGTGTGTGTGTGTGTGTGTGTGTTTGAGTTCTGAGATTCTCTCAGCCTTTCTTGTGAGCCCTGTGCTTTAGCTAAAGAAGTTTTACTGTCCTCTGGAAAGAACTGTGTTCCCGCTGCGGGCGTCTGTTCACACAGCTCCCTGTGCCAGAGATGCCCACCCCAGATGGAGCCCTGAGTGCTTTCCCACCACGGTGGGCCGCGGCCAGGCCCTTCCCTTTCTCCCGGCCTCGGTTAAGAGCAGGCTGGCTGGCCCGGCGGAGCCTGGAGGCCCTTTCCAGAGATCCTGCTTCTGTGCTCTGTCCCCAGCAGAGTCCCCATGGTGACAGAGGAAGTGGCTCGGGAAGCCCTCCTCAGCTTTGTGAGCTCCAAATGCTGCTATGGCCGCGCAGCCGCCGGTGACCTTGTCATCCAGAAGCTCAAGCAGCAGACCCTCTGCAGGGTAAGGGGGCCTGGGCCTGGCGGGCACCCCGGGGCGCCTCAGGCATTAGGTCCTGGGTGGGGGGTGGCTTGTGTGATGGCAAACGGGAGAAAGGAGTCTTGGGGGGGTGGCGCGTATGAAGAGGGGTGACCCCGAAGCCCTTTGTGCCGCTTCTCTGGTCTGTGGTCCGCTGAAAAGCTCGAACGTGCTGGGCATCGTGGGAAGCACATCACATATACGTCATATGAAGTCCTCAGTGGCTACCCTACACGGTAGATATGACAGTCACCTGTTCAAGGGCGAGGAACTGGAAGTTTAGAGAGGTGGAGTTACTTGCCCCAAACATACAGCTGGGAGTGACAGAGCTAGGACTCTAACTGGGGTTTGCTGGCCCAAAGTCCACGTCCTTAACACATGACTAACCTGCTTCCAGCAGGGGTGGGCCGAGAAAGCTCCATGTGGCCCCCTTGATCCCCCAAGTCACATCTGTGCCAAGGAATCATTAATTCGTTACCCTTGGGCCTGAAGCTCCAGGGAGATCCTGGTGCTGAGGCCACCACAGGTACCTGTGTCACCTGAGGCCACCGCAGGTACCTGTGTCACCTGAGGCCACAGGTAGCTCTGTCACCTGAGGCCACCACAGGTACCTGTGTCACCTGAGGCCACAGGTACCTGTGTCACCTGAGGCCGCCACAGGTACCTGTGTCACCTGAGGCCACCGCAGGTACCTGTGTCACCTGAGGCCACCGCAGGTACCTGTGTCACCTGAGGCCACCGCAGGTACCTGTGTCACCTTCTGCGTTGACTGGGCCATGGGACAGGTTTGGAGTCCACACTTTCCAGTGTCACTGGCGCAGGAGAGCATACGGTCCCACCAAAGCCACACAAGCCTCGCAGGGAGCGCTTAGGACAGGAGGCTGGCAGAAGAAGCGCCTGTGTAGCTGTGTGAACTTGGGCAAGTCAGCCAGCCTCTGTGAGCTCTGTCTCCTCCAGTGTCAAAGGAGGAGCCAGCTGGTGTCCAAGACCCCTTCCTGTTTTGTGATTTTTGTGGAGGAGCTCAAGAAGGAGGCTCTTGACATCGGGCAGAAAAATTCCTCCGAAGAGGACGTTTGGAGAAGCAGACTCCATCGGTCTCCATCTATCAAAGGGCAGTTTTGCTGCTCCGCAGCTTGCCTTGTAGAACATTCTGGGTATAAAGAAATGGAGGGCTGAAACCACCCCAGTTGTGAGCCTGTCAGGAGAGATTTCCTGGGGCTGACTGATCTCCCCGCAGACGTCTGGGGGTGTCTGGAGCAGAAATCGTTGTTGCCAGCTTCTTCTCAGCAGCCTGTGGTGCTGGGAGTGGGGCCTGTCGATTTCCCCTCTGAGGCTCAGCAGGTGGGAAGCTTCTTCGTTTTGTATAATGTTGTCTTCCTAAAGGGCATGAGTGTGAACATGCTGGGCTTTTTTCCCTCTGTAGTATCGACTAGAGACTTTTACCGAATCCAGAATAAGCGAATGGACATTTCAACCCTTTACTAGTAAGTGAAATCAGTTTAATTGGGAGCAAATCTGATAGGGGCTGGTGGAAAATAGCAGGACACGTCTTAGCCACTAACCCTGGATAAGATGCGCTTCTGCTGGCAGCCTCAGTTTCCCCATCCCCTGGAAAAAGAGAGGGTGAGCTTTCATCTTGGACTTTCCAGCGCTGATCTCAGCAAATCCTTCCTGTCTGGGAAGTGGTTTGCAGAAAGTCTAGTGTTTGCCTTTGGTCATAGACATAGGCAGCGTGTGTGCTTGGGCATCCGCCTGCCTTTGAGGCCAACTCCAGTGCCTCCCGGAGTCTCTAGGACCCTGTTCACTGTGCCATCCCACCTGCTGCTGAACCCCGCTTGGAGGCTGAGGGTTCTCCCTGGGGAGCCCTATGTCCTTCTTTCTCTGATGACCACTCTGGTTCATCCTTCAAGACTCAGCTCCTGTGTCACCTCTTTCATGAAGCCTTTCAGGATTTCTTCACCTGCTGACACTTTCCCCAATAGAAGGAGCCAGTCTTCTGAGTTTTCAGAGCCTTTATGCAGCTCTGGTCCAAAGCTCTCTGCATATCCTATGACCTCGTATGGTGGTTGCCCCTGTCTTATCTCGTTGAACGGAGGAGGGGGGAGGAGAAAGAAGGAGGTGGGGACGGTCACGATAGTGATGGTAGTTCTTGTTATTGATCCCTCTCAGGGGCCAGCCCGGCGCTCAGCATTTCTATGCCTTCTATTTAATTTTCACTACCATCCTATCTGGTGGGTACCCTATATTTATCTCATTTGGGAGAGAAGAGAGTTGAAGGTCGGAGAGGTAGAGTAACTTGCCTGGAGTTACACAGCTAGGAAGTGGAAGAATCAGGAGTCAAACCAGGTCTGTTCAACTCCCAACACTTGGGTGCTTAACCATGAACTCTGAGGGGCTCCTTGTCTACCCGTCCCATAGCCCAGGATCTTGCCTAATGCCTGGCGTCAAGTGAAAGCTCCGTACTATTTGGTAAATAAATGAAAGCTTGTCCTTGCAGCTGTTCACTGGCCTTACAACAATCCCTTTCTGTATCAGACCAGTCAGTGGATGGGCCACAAAGAGGGACCTCCCCCAGGCTTTGGGACATCAGGGTCCAGGTCCCCCCGATGTTTCAGGAAGACATGAGGAAGTTTCAAGTCCCTCACTCGTCACTGGTCAAGGTAACGTGATGGTTGGCATCTTTGCCCTTCTCTCTGAGCTGCTTTCCCAGGCACTGTATATTTCCTCAAACTTTATCTTTTTAGAAAGGAAACCCAGAATGCAGACCGGTGGTTCATTCCTTGGCTATCAGCAAGGCGAACTCTAAGGAAACCCAGAGTGTGGAATATAGACCCATACAAAATTCCATGCAAATTAGGGAGTAATCACATAGCGAAAGGATGATTCCATTTACCAAACTGTCACCAGCTTTAAACAGTGAGTGTTCACATTCCTAGACCATCTGAGTGTTTTTAATTTATTTTTGTTTTTTATTTTTGCCTGACAGTAAACAGCTGAAGTGATGAATGAAACAGATATAAAATAAAGCTCAAACATTATTTGGATTTTCAGCAAAGTCAGTAAAGGGACAGAATTTGACTTCTGTCCCATTTTATGGAAATATAATCATGACACAAGGCGAGGCTAACCTAATATATTACAAAAGCACAGATGAGATATTTCCTATTATGTTCTCATTTTCACTTTAGAACTTGATTCAAGCATGTAACTTTCCCCTCTGAGTTTTCGTAGCATCATATGATGACGGGGACTTTAAGAGGTCCAGAGCGGGTTCCGTTCTTTTCTCAAGAGTGGAAAGGCTATTTTGATTCAGGGATTAGATTCCAATAGCTAACTCTTTGCCTTTCACAGAAATGCTGTGCATTTTTTTTTATGACTTCCATTCCCAAAGACCTCTTAGCTATTCAGTGGGCCAAGGACACCGGCCTTTGTGGTTTAGCCTGGGACCATGAGTTAGGACATGGAGCTTGGAGAACAGACTGGGCTGGGGCCCCGAAGAGATGGTAATATGATCTCCTTGGTTTGGCATTCAAGGCCCTGTGGAATCCTAGGCAAATGAGAATGGCCGTCTTCTCATGCTGGGCCTGGGACTGGGGACGCCATGGGGTGGGTGTGGGGCTGGTGAAATCAGGAGGCGTTGGTGCTTGGGAAACTGGAGCCAAGGAGAGCTTTTCACTTCCAGGGATGCCACAAATGTCGTGGGCGTGGGCGTTACAAATGCAGCGGCTGCCATGGGGCTGGCATGGTGAGTCCTGGGTGGCTGCTGGTGAGTTAATGATCTTGGGGGAGGAGGGCCCCTGCAGGGACGGAGGGCTGGGCTGGGGGCCCGGGGCTCCTCCACTAACAGTGTGACCTGAGGCAAGTCATCCTCCCTTTCTGGGCCTCTGTTTGCTCACCTGTAAAATGGGAAAATTGGATTGGGCATTCGCTACTGGCCTTTGTTCACTTCGATGGTTTATGGTTCATGATTTTAATTCTTCTCTCTGTTTCTCATCTGTCTGCAAACAAACATTTGTTGAGACTGAGTACCCACTCAGTGCTGGGCCCCTGTAAGAGGACTCAGACCTGGGGGCCTTCCCACCGGGGACCCTCTGTCCTTGGGGAAGACCGACAGGTGACCAGCACATGTAGTATTCGGTGATGAGTCTGAGAAGGTGAAGTTCAGGGGGCTTCGAGGGCCAGAATAGATGGGGGCCTTGAGTTAGTGCCCTAGGGCTTCTGTAATAAATTACCACAAACTGGGGGGCTTAAAAGAAGTGATATTTATTCTCTCACATATCTGGAGGCTAGGAGTCCAAAATCAAGGTGTGAGCAGGGTTGGTTCTTTCTGGAGGCCCTGAGCCACACTGCTGGCTTCTGGCAGTCCCCAGTCCTTGCTGCACCACTCCATCCTCTGCCTCTGTTGTCACGTGGCCTTCTGCACGTGTGTCCTCGGTCTCCTCAGGCGTCCTTGTGAGGGCCCACCCTAGTCCAGCATGACCTCATCTTAACTAATGACACCTGCCAAGACTCTTTCCAAATAAAGGCACATTCTGAGGTTCTCTGGTGGATGTAAATGGTGGTGGTGGTTGGGGACGGGGGAGGCACTGTTCAACCTAGTACAGGTCCCTAAGTTCACAGCCAGGCTCTGGAGCCATCAGCCTCCTCTTCACAACCCTTCAGGGCTGCTGACCTCCCAGGAGGAAGCCCATGCTCCTCACGTGTCCTCCGCTCTCCCCCTTCGCTCTGATCTTTTAGACACACATTGACCACTTGCCACTCTAGGCCATGCCTTCCTCCATCCTTCTCTCTGCCCACCTGCCCTGCCACACTTTTGGACGCCCACCTTCCCCCTGCTGTGTACGTTCCTCCGCCTACTCATGTGCCACCTGTGGGGCCCTTCTGTCACCTCTGCCTTCACTCCTGCCATATGCCTCCTTCGGGCCTTCTTGGAGCCCCTCCCTGTGGTCTTTTGTGTTCCTCCCTCCACCCCTGCTCTCCTTCCTCCCCACCCTCCTCCCTTAGGCTTTTCCTGGAGTGTCTCCGCAGTCCACTCTGAGCCAACTGTGGGAGCGTAGCCTTGGGGCCTTTCCAAGACCGAGCTCCCCATCCCCAACTCAGCCAGCCTGTCCCTCTTCCCAGTCCCTCTGGCCATGGCCGTTTGGTCAGGGTGCAGTCTCAGGGGTGGTGGGGACCCAAGAGGAGCAGGGGAGGATGGTGTCTCAGGAGAAACACAGAGGCGAGGATGTAGCATCTTTGAAGGCTACAGCTGGAGGGGCCCAAAGGTCCACAACATTCACCCCTCCCACCTTCCAGCTGAGGGAGCGGAGGCCCAGGGAGAGGAAGTGGCTTGTTCAAGGTCACCACGTTGGGATTTGAAGCGGGTCTCAGGATGCCCTTTGCCCCTCTTCCCTGGGAGGCCAGCGGGGGCTGAGGCTCTGCTGTGTCCACAGGTGAGGTGCCCATCCTGCAGCGGAGCCAAGCGCAAAGCCAAGCAGTCCCGCAGGTGTCAGATGTGCTCGGGGTCTGGCCGGCGGAGGTACGAGCGGGTCTCCCCAGCACCGAGGTGAAGGGCTCTCAGTTACCAGCTTTCTTGCTTTTCATCATCTGCCCTTCTGGAGGGCAGTCAGGTGCCCTGTCTTGTCACTCTTGTGCCCCAGAGCACTGTGCCTAGCAGGTGCTCAGTAAATATTTGTATAATGGGTGAGCTCTCCTCCAGGCTTGCTATTTTGAGATGAGACTAGGACTCATCCAGCCATCTATGGGTCAGATGTAAGGAATGAGGCACTGTGGAGAGGAAGGGAGGAAGGAGGGGAGACTTCTTCCTGCTCACATGGTGAGGAAATGAACACAGAAAACCAGATCTGTAGGTGAGATCTGTAACTCTCTGAGGATCAGGACTTAGGCAAACCCTTATTTATAACTCATTGCAGGGCTTGAGTGGAGGAGTCAAGGAAGGTTGGTTGACTGACTAAATCAACAAAGTTCCATCTCTGTTCACAGGGCTTTGCAAATACTGGGTCATTGCATTTTGTAAATCATGTCCTTAATGTATTTATAAATCTTTAAAGGGAAACAGGAAACCATGAGGAGTGAGACTATTCAGAGTTGTGTTGGTTAATGATACTTTTGGTTCATTGAGGCCCAGGCCATCCTTCTAAGAAGCCAGAGAGCAAAGCTTTGGCAGACCTGCCACCTGTGGTTGGTAAAGAAGGTCTTTGATTTGGAAAGAAGCTCAGGTTTCTTTTGTTTACAAGTGAAAGAATCCTATTTCAAATGAGCTTAACAAAAAAAATTCTGCCCTTGTAACAGAAAAGTCCAGGATTATATTTCTGGGATGGCTTCAGGTTCAGCTGGATCCAGGTGCTTAAACAATGTCACCAGGACTCTGTCTCCATCCCTCACTCTGCTTTCCTTTGTGTTGGCTTCATTCTCAGGCAAGCTGTCTCTTGTGGTGACAGAGGGGACAACCAACAGCTCCAAGCTTAGTAGCCTCAGTCAAAAAGCATATGCCTTTGCTGATAGCTTCACAAAAATTTCGAGGGCAGATCTCATTGC
The DNA here is from genome assembly GCF_002201575.2 of Neomonachus schauinslandi. Taxonomy (NCBI): domain Eukaryota; kingdom Metazoa; phylum Chordata; class Mammalia; order Carnivora; family Phocidae; genus Neomonachus; species Neomonachus schauinslandi. Next base: position 164,766,638 of record NC_058403.1, read on the forward strand.
ACTTTCCAGGGTCATGTACTCATCTTTGTGCCAGCCCCTGTGGCCGGACAGATGGAATAAGCTGATGGGCCAAGCCCACGTCCCAAGCTGGTCATAGAAGGGGTGGGGGCAAGCCCACAATCCATGTGGTCAGGGTGGGAAAAGCGTGGTCTCCAAAGGGAAACTGGGGCATTGCCACCAGAAGCAGGAGGTCTAGATGGTGGGCAGGTGGAAGCAATTGAGGCTCACCTTAGTCCACCTCTATGAGGAAGGATTTCGGGTGAGCCCTCAAGGAGCTGCCAGGCCCCCCCGACTACCCACGTGCTGACCACGTGCCCCTCTCAGGTGCAGCACCTGCTCAGGGAGGGGCAACAAGACCTGTGCCACCTGCAAGGGAGAGAAGAAACTGTTGCACTTCATCCAGCTGGTCATCGTGTGGTATGTGGCAGTGTCTCAATGCTGTGGCCCAGTGGGGGTGGCCGGGGGACGTGGCCTGGACTGGTTCCTGCGGGCTTTCACAGTGCAGGGACCTGTGCCGGAAGAAAAGGGCTTCAGGTGCCTTGGGAAGGGGAGAGGCCCCTGGGTCTGAAATCCCCGTGTCAGGTGTCAGGGGAGGCCCCCAGGCATTACGGGGTTCTCCTGTGGGGCACCGTGCGAAGCACTTCACAGGTGAGGACCGAATGAGGTAATAGAACAGAGCTGTCAGTACTTTACCGGTTTCCCATGGTACAGATGAGGATGCTAAGGAGCTTGCCCGAGGTCCCAGCGGTAGGAATGCAAGCCCTCCAGCCTGTGTTCTTCACCCCACACACCGTGTACTCCGTTCCTCATCCTCTCCACTTCCAGGAAAAACAGCCTGTTTGAGTTCGTGTCTGAGCACCGGCTGAATTGCCCTGGGGAGCTCCTTGCTAAAGCCAAAGGAGAAAGCCTCTTTAAGGATGAAAGCACCATGGTAAGGAGGGCTTCCAAGACCATCACAAGGGAACCTGGGTTCTCCCCTCACTCCTGTGAGGGCTGCTTCTCATGGAAAGACAGGCTGGGCGGGAACAGTGCTGCTGAGCAGGGGAGAACCTGCTGGGACCCAGGGGGGCCAGTTCTTTCTCGAATTCCACATGCTTGACCCCTCCCTTCCTCCTTCCACACCCTGACATGAACCTTGAGACCCTCCTCTCATACTAGGCACTATTGTAGGCCCTGGGGATACCATAAAACAAAACCCTTGCCCTCATAGATCTCATAGTCTGGTGAGGGAGAAGGTAATAATATTTCACCCCAATGTCAGATAGTGGCAAGGGTCACGGAAAACGTGCAAGCAGGGGAAAGAGACAGGAATGGGTGTGGGTTCAGCTGGGGGCTGGGAAGTGACACCGGGCTAAGACGCGAATAGTGCAGTGGGGGAGTGGACCCTGTGGTCTCTGGAGCCAAGGTGTCCAGCAGAGGGAGCTGCAGAGGGAGGCCTTGAGGAACAGCAGAGGGCAGTGGAACAGGAGGGATGTGAGTTGTGCAGAGCAAGGAGCTAAGACATGAGACATGCCAGTGGTCCTTGGCCCTTGGCCTGCTTTTGTAAATAAAGTTTTATTGGAACACAGCCATGCCTGTTTGTTTACATATTGTCTGTGGCTGTTTTCCTGCTGCAAGGGCAGAGTCAAGTAGTTGAGACAGGGACCCTGTGGCCTACAGAGCCTAAAATAGTTACTGTGTGGCCCTTTATAGAAGAGATTTGCCAACCTCTGCTGTAGGCCTTGGCCGGGAACTTGGCCAAGAAGCGTTGGACGTCTGAGAGGGCCTGTTTTCTCTAAGAGGGTCAGGTGCTCAGCCTCCTTTTTTTTTTTCTCCCTCTCTCTTTCTTTTCTTTCTTTTTACAGTAAGTAGCCTTTTCAGATTGGCTTTCTTTCACTTTATAGTATGTATTTTTAAAAATTGAGGCATAATAACATACATTATTTTCAGGTGTACAGCAGTGATTCAATATTCGTATGTGTTGTGAAATGATCACCACAATGTCTAGTTAACATCCCTCGCCACACACTTACAATTTTTATTTTCTCATGATGAGAACTTTTAGGATCTAGACTCTGAGCAGCTTTCAAATATACAACACAGTACTATTAACTGCAGTTACCACGTTGGACATCAATCACATCCCTAGGACTTACTTATTTTATAACTACATTTGTACCTTTTTACCCCCTTCTCCCATTTCATACCCCACAACCAGCAATCTGTTTCTGAATCTATGAGTTTGTTTTTTAGATCCCACATGTAAGTGAGATCATATAGTATTTGTCTTTCTCTGATTTATCTGCTTTAGCATAACGGCCTCAGTGCCCATCCATGTTGTCGAAACTGGCAAGGTTTCCTGCTTTTTTATGTCGGAATAATAATCCTCAGCCTCCTTTCTTTGCCCCAGTCAGTCTGGCTCAGCTGGGGCATCGCCCCTCAGGAAGGCCCACCCCCCGCCCGAGTCAGAGAGCAGCAGAGGGGTGCAGGGTGAGAGTGGGCTGCAGGTGAAGGAGTGCTCGGTCCACAGCCCCCCTTTCTTGGTGCGTAATCAAAGGCCCCTGGAGGTTAAACAATCCCCAACCACTCACTGGGTGGCCTCGGGCCCTCCCCTGTCTGGGCTCATTTTCCACCCCTGTGAATCAGAGCTGCAAGGCTCCAGGTGCTGACAGCCTCAGGCCAGTGAGGCGGGCTGCATCTCTCCTGCAGGTGTACCCCATTGTGGATTTCCCGCTGCGGGAGATCTCTCTGGCCTCCCAGAGGGGCATTGCCGAGCACAGCGCTGCCCTGGCCTCCCGGGCCCGAGTCCTGCAGCAGGTGAGTGGGGTGGGGACCGGGGGCTGTTGGGAGGCTTCTGGGGCCGGACTAGGGCTCGGAGGGTGCTGGCCCTCTGGTCACATGAAGGAATGGGCTGTTCCCTTTGCTGGAGGGCCCCCTCCAGAGAAGGGAGGGAAGGCGCCAGCTAGGGGAATGGTGGAGGAAAGGAGCCCTGGCTTAGGGGGGGGGGGGGGGGGGAGTACTAGAGACTGACCAGAGGCCCATGTGTCCAGAGGGCAGAGAGCAGAGCAGTGTGGGGCCTCAGGGGCAGGCGGGACCACTGGACATAGAGATTAGGATTCTTATCCTGAGAGCAATGGGAAGCTATTTATTGTCGGGTTTCAAGCAGGACTGTGGCTCAGCGTGATTTTGACTCTAACCCCGTGTGTTAGAATCGTCAGAGAGAGAGAGGGAAAGTTCAACACTCGGGGTCATAGGCAAGTCTGGAACCCGGAGTCCTGCCCCTCAGGAGCACTTTCTGTCGTGGGCAGGGACGGCTTCGGGCCTAAGGGTTGCTTTGGTGCTGTGTCGGGATGGCCACTAGGTGGCGGTGGTGCCTGTTGCGGCTTTGAGTGGTCATGGCAGCAGGTGGCTGGGGGAGCTGGGGGTTTGGCCAGGGAATGGCCAGCGCCGGAGCTCCTGAGTCTTTTAGACTGGGCTTAATTCCTGGTTTCCCTGTGTCTCAATGTGGTTCTGGGCCAGGTACTTCCTTCTCCCTGAAGTCCGATTTCTCACCAGTGTTTGCACCACCTCGGGTTTTGGTAGAGATGCAGTACTTTAAATGCCTGGAAACTGGTGCTCAAAATGTCCCTTTTCCCTCTGGTCCCTTTACAATAAGTATTTCCCCTTCTCTCTCTGCACGTCTCCCCTGTCTGCAGGAGAGAGAAGGATGCACTTATTAAAAAGTAATGATGACCATCTTGGAGCGGCAATGGGCCTCAGAAATCACGGATTTGGGGCACTGCAAACTCAAAGGCCTGCCACCGCTGGGTAGTAACATGGGTGGGAGAGCCGCCTTATCCAAGGGGGTGGGCCACCACTCATCCTTGTGTAGGCAAAAGGGCAGCGATTTCAGACCTTCTGAGACCCCAGATTTTTATATGGAACCTTCCAATTTTTCAATATTGAGAACAAAAATTTGAAAACGCTAGGAATACTACATGGGCTGACGGGTTGGCTCTGGCCTGTGGGCTGTTGTCGGCTACCCCTGCCTAGCCCCAACCCATGACGTTTCCAGTAAATCAGAGGAAGCTCGGGGAGTGGAAGTAATTTACCTAAAATCACACAGCTGCTTAGTGGAAGAGCCCAGGAGCAGAACCCACTTCCTAGCTCCAAGCCAAATGTTGCTACTCACTGCGTTCAAGATACACCAATCCTTGAGAGGCAGTGCAGGTTTACCGGGGTCTCCGCTGAGGGGGATCTGGGGCCAGACACACCGCAGGGACAGTTCCCGTCCCAGGTTGGCACCCGCTTGTGGCTCCAAGCCACGCTCTTCCTTTTTAGGGCCTCAGTGTCCTCATCTGTAGAATAAGCTGGGTTGGACGTTGCCTTAGGTTGGGGTCTGCAGAAGCAGCTTCGAGACAAGAGCTTGTGTGTAGGACATTTATGAAGAAAGGGCTCCCAGGAGAAACCTGTCAAGGAGGTGTGGGGGGGGCAGAGCCGGAGGGGCAGGGGTCACAGAAGGGCGCATTGTGATGAGGGTCGGCTCGCTGCCCCATCCCACAGGAGCTCTGAGCATCAGTTACACCTCAGCAACGGTGTGCCTGGGGCTGAGGAATCTGGGCTTGGTTGTGCTCCCTGTGTGTGAGGGGGGTTCTGTATCTCAAGGACAGGACCCTGCAGAAGAACGATGGGCTGTGAGTAGCAGAAAAGAAGCAGATGTGCAGGAATGTGAGGCAAGAACAGTGTCCACGGAAGCCCCCAGAGCATCACCCCTGTGGGACTTTGCTTTTGCCTCACTAGTATTAATGGTGTGGGTCACACAAAGAGCCCCCAACATTGGGGTATTGACTCTGGGAATGGGAAGAAGATAAGGGCCTGATTTTAGCAGCTTGCAGGCACTTGCAGTTATTCTGGGATTCTTTTACTTCTGAGACTGACCATCTGATTTTGAGCCCTTGATTTGGCAGCTGGGACAACTGAGGCTGGATAGGGGAAGTGAGCTGCCTGAGACCACACAGTGTGTCTGTGACAGGCCTGGATCTTCGGGGGCTCTCCCCTACAGGACAGTCCTGTCTTGGGCAACACAAGCCCCCTGTGAACCAGTCCCGGAGCAGGGAAGGGTAAACCGGGGGCAGGTGGGCGGATTTTGTTAAAAGAGAGTGCCATTGGAGAAAAGGGCTCTTCTATGAATCTTTCTGGTCCCGCATTTGTAGACAAAGATGCATGCTGATATTTTGTTCAGGATTGAGAAGTTAGCGAGTGGAGTCAGCCTGAGCACACACCTGTCATGACACCGTGCCCCCCCCCAACCCCCATTGCTCTCAGACCTGGAAACTGCTCGTCCTGGGGGGTGCCAAAGTGTGCCAACAGATCCGTGGCTGATTACAAGGCAGCCACTTGATGGCAGCTGATGTCCTAACCAATCTGTAGCCTTTTGAATCAGAAGCAAATGGAGGCCGGAGGGGGTGGTATTGTTGTCCCTTTGATCCTGGCAGAAAAGGTCGGAAAGGATCCTGCTGCCCAGGCACTCAGAGCAGTGACGTGGGCTCCCACCTTTTCTTGTCTCTTGGTGCCCATTTTGTGTCTTCCATAACAAAATATCAAAGAGGGGTCTTCTGCCTTTGATTTCCAAAATTATCACTTAGACACCACTTTCTGGCATATGGGAAGTCCCTGGATCTCATTTGGTGATCTCAGCAACTCTGTGGCATAGAAGCTTTTATCCCCACTTCCTAGAACAAGCAAGTGCAAGATCATGCAGGGACCTTCATGGAAGAGGCACTTCTTGACTCTGAGTACCCGCTTCCTGCCACAATGTCACACTGCCCTTCGGCTGCCCCTCCCGTGCAGTGGGGAGCCTGTTTCTCAAAATCCCCTGCCCGGCCTATTTCCCTTTCCCCGGTGGCCTCTGGACCATCACCTACCGAGAGAGGACTTGGAACTGTTCCCAAGGAATGGAACTTCCTGAAGTTAGACCCTCAGAAGGTCTAATCCTGGGCTGTCCACACCACCTCCCTCTGGGCTTGGGGACCCCCTAGATGTGAGTCTGGGACAAAGAAGCATCTTATGCAGAAGAACTTTGGGGGTTTGACGCAGAGCCTGGACCACGGGACGTGCCCAAGGAAGCTTAGCTTCAGCGATGGGGAGTAACTTTCCTACGTCAGCTGTACGTAGCTCTCCCTAACACAGCAGCACCTGAAGCTGATGGAGGCGCGTGTTTCAGTAGGACGCCAGTGTTCTCCCAAGGTGGTCTGCCATGTTCCATTCAGAGTCCCGCAGTTTGGGAAGGTTGTAGAGTAACTGCTCAGAGAAGGGGCCGGAGCATGAGGGGCTTTAGGACCCTTCTGCTGGGGGCAGTGACTGCCCCAGGCTCTTAGGTACAGGGTGTTGCGGGGAGGAGATTTGAGCATTAAACATACGGGGCTTGACCTGGATGGTCTTCCATACCTGAAATTCCATGAGCCTACGGGCCTCAGTTTCTCCATTTCTAAAAGAGAGGGAGGGTTTGAGAAAGACCTCTCTCAAAGGAAGGTCAATGCAGACCATGGTGAGGGAGGGAGAGTCCTGAGAAAAAAAAGCCTGAAGCGGACCACCAGATTTTGGAATTTCTTTGGTGTCATTGTTTTACCTTAAAATTTAATTCAAATTGTATAATCGACTCCCTAATATCTCCATGGCTGTATTAATATAGAAATGCTTCAAATGGCTTTATCTTCCACCTTTCTCTGCCCTTCCTCCCCATCTAAAAAGTAATGCTTCTGAAAGATGTCCCGTTTGGCTGGTAGCTTACCATACATCTTGGGACGCCCCTGGGGATGACTGTGCCCCCACTTTGTGAAACATATCATCAGATGGTGGCTAATGCTGAGAAGTCCGTTTGGACCAGAGCTTAGTGTGTGTGAAGGGGAGTAGTAGGAGACGCACCTGGAAAGGCACATGGGAGCCATAATGCCCACTCCAGAGCGTGAACTTCATCTCCTAGGAAGTAGGGAGCTACTGAAGGTTCTTGAGCAGGCAAGTGACTTGAATAGAACACTGAAGTTTTTCTTGGCCAATTGCTTCCCCAGCGCCAGACCATCGAGCTGATCCCCCTCACAGAAGTGCATTACTGGTACCAAGGACGGACTTACGTCTACTACATCTATGGCACAGACCACAGAGTGTATGTGGTCGATTACCCCGAGCGGTACTGCTGTGGTTGTACCATCATCTGACGTGGCCCAGCCACCTCCAGAGCCAGGAGGACAAATGAGGTCCCTGAGTTTGCTCGTCATTGGCTGCATTGGACAATCCTATACAAACCCCGGTGTGTCCTTCTAGACAATTCAGCTTATCATCTGTCAAGCCACAGGTCTTTCTAGAGTTCCTCTGGGGGGATCCATCATGTGTTTAACCTACGAGAATTCAGCTACACACATTTTTTGGGAACAAATAATTTAAGCGGCTGGGGCCATGCCTCTGGTCTCCAAGCTAACGTCCTGCCCCGCTGGAGCTTGTGGTTAGATTTTGCCTCTCCCTTGGCCTGTCTCTGTTCTTCCGTGCTGCTGCTAGCGTGAGCCATTTGCTAAGCCGAGTGTTGCTCAGATGTTTAGAGCTGTCCTACAAACTGGCTGCCTCTTAATGTGCACCACACAGTGCTCTTAGGCATCGAGAGCAAAATTTACTCCCTATTCTGTGGGCTAGGAATTCAGATGCAGACACAGTGGAGGTGGTTTATCTCTGCTCTGTGATGTCTGGGGTCTCACCTGGGAGATGTGAAGGCTGGGGTGCTCAAGAGCAGGGGGCTCGGATCATCGGAAGGCTGGCTCACCCAGAGGTCTGGCCGTGGACGGTGGCTGTCTGCCGGGACATCCCCGAGGACTGTCAGCTGGAACACCTACAGGCCACCTCTCTGTGCGGCCTGGGCTTCTCACCATGTGGCAGCTCTCGGGGTAAGCGGCCATCATGCACACCCCAATTGAAGAAATAGAGATCTGTTTCCAAGCTGGAGAACAAAGCTGCCGTGTTGGATAAACTGCAGGTCTACGTGCTGGTCTCTAACATGGTGCGTGTGCAGGGGTAGGTTTTGGAGAGTGATTCTGGATATATGTAGATTCTTACATAATGTGCCGACCTTAGAACCTGCTCATTAGTAGGACCTGAACTGGGTGTCCTGTGCACCCAGTCATGTGCATGAACTCCCACTTTGTGCAGCAAGGCTGGGTGGGTGCGGGGGATGCTCTGCCGACTGAATGCCCAGTCTGCTTTGGGGGCCAGCTGGGCCACTGTGCACCTGGTTGGGGGTAACCAGAGGCCCCTGTCATCTTATTCCATCTGCACCCCATCCAGAAGGGGATTGCTACACACTGAGAGGGCCAGGTGGTGCCCCCTTGTTCCCCAAGCTCCTGCTGGCCTGCAGCCCTTGTCCCCCTTGGTGTGGGAGGATGTGGACATAACAGGCCTCCCTGAGGGAAGCTTGGGAAGTCTGAGGCTACCCTCCAGGGCCCTGTTGACAAATGATATGCAAATGAGCACTCGCACCCTCACCTGCTACACCCTTGCCACGGGATTGCCCATATTCCATTCGGTTACTGGTCTAGCCGAACTACTGGTGGGGCCTTGCTCACAAGAGCATCGGCATTTGGTGTCCCGCTCCCTTGGGGTTTCATGGAAGACAAGGGGAAATTGAGAAGCAAAGGGACGTGAACCAGGAGGCTGAGTCACCTGGTCCTGGCCAACCTTCCAGGCTCAGACTTTGCCTCCCACGCCGGCTGACCCTAGCCAATGCCACACGTTCCGCCTGTGGGGGAGGCTGAGGGCAGGATGAGGTTCGTCCTCGCCTTGCCCGGCCCTCTGGCCCCTGGGGACGGAGCCTGGTGGCGGCAGGGGAGACAGAGAGAGAATACTACGAGACTCCCTTCCTCCCCTTCCTCCCCTTCCTCCCCTTCCTCCTGGAGCTCTGCAGTGCTCAAGTCTGGGAGGCCAGCACCTCGACCCTGGTGTCCCTACAGCCCACCTCTCTGGGGCTCCCCCCTGGGGGCAGGCAGGCTTTTGGGTTGTTGCAGTGACTGGAAGTGACACTCCTGGCATTTGGTGGACGGAGAACAGGAAAGCCAGCTGGCTACCACTCTGCGCAGTGAAGCCCGTTTCACGTCTTCCACGACTCGCAGATCTGCCACTGACCTTCACCGAGAACTTCATTACCCAGAACCTCAGCAGGGACTGCTGACTGCAGTGCTCACCCTCACTTACCGGTCAGCTCTGCTCTTCGATTTTCCCGTATGGTTAGGAATTGCTCCGGTCCTCTCACTTCTTGAAGGCCAAACTTGTAACTCCCTGATGACTTCGTTACAGCCCCTCACGCCTTCCTGCCTGAGCCATCATACCCGGAAATACGTGCAGTAAAATGTTACTTTCTTCTCATTTCTCTATTCTCTTTCCGTTTGGGCATTAAATTGCTTTTGTGTTCGTTTGTTGTTTTTAAAAACATGGTATGTAAGTGGACTATACCCGAGTGTCATTTTGGGATGGAAAAAAAAAAAAAGAACCTCAAGTATGGTAAGGTTGTGGCCTGATGACCTGTACTTGCTGTTGATGTGTGAACTCAGAAAATCCAGCGGGAATAAAGTGGGGCCAAAGGGACACTGTTCCTGTTCAGCACCAGGGGGTCGCTAGCCCCAGGGCCCTTAGTCCCCTTGGTTCTGGCAGGAGTCCCAAATAAATCCCGGATCCTCCAGCTGTTTCATAACTCTTGCGTGTTTTTCCCTGTAGTGTTACCTATTTTTATGGCCTTTGCTGCAGCCAGGATATGACTTAATTTTCTATTTCTGCCTCTTTCTATCATCCCAGGGCTGAGTTGGCTGGTAGTGTGTAGCCTTAAACCTAGTTGAAGTCACTGGGGAGTAGAGAGTAGAACACAGGACAGCCCTGACCCCAACACTGGCCACCACGGCCTGTGGCTCTGGTCTAAATTGTTTCGTTTTAAAAGAACATCAGACTCCAGTGATCTTCTTCTTCTTCTTCTTCTTCTTTTTTTTTTTAAAGATTTATTTATCTGACAGAGAGAGACATAGTGAGAGAGGGAACACAAGCGGGGGAGTGGGAGAGGGAGAAGCAGGCTTCCCGCTGAGCAGGGAGCCTGACGCCGGGCTCGATCCCAGGACCCTGGGACCATGACCCGAGCTGAAGGCAGATGCTTAATGACTGAGCCACCCAGGTGCCCCTGATTTGCTTTTTCTTTATTGTTCTGCCAAAGGAGAACACTAGCTCTGCTCCTCACTAGTCACTGATGGTCAGTCTGCCAGGTGGCCAGAACCATGCTGGGCATTGTGAGGGTCACAGAGATCGGCAGACTCTACCCTAAGACTACAGGATAGTAGGAGAGAATGTATGCAGAGGGAAACCTAAGCATGGACGTGAGAGTCAGGTAGCTTTAGAAGATGAGGATACCTAAGACCCAAGTAGTGATTACAGGTGATGGAGACTCAAATTGACTTAAGCAGAAAAGGTCATTGATTAGTTCTCATCCCTTAATAAAGTTCATCAGCTTCAGGTACAGCTGGATCCAGGGATTTGAAGGATTTCATTCCAACGTGGTCTCTCTGGCCCTTCTGCCCTCTACCTTTCCTATCTGCTTTTCTCCCTTTTCCTTTTGTTCTCAGGCAAGCTTTCCCTACCTTGGCAATAAGACAGCTACCAGCATCCTGGAATTTCATCATACGAATTCAGTAACCCCCAGAAAGGGGGTTCCAAGCTAACTGGCCAAAGAAACTCCCACGGAGATCCCAGGGAGGGTTCTCAGTGGCTCATTTTGGGCCACATGCCCATCCTTGAACCAATCACTGACCAGTGAATGCAGTGACTCAGTAGGCCAGCCTAGGTCACATGGTACCCCTCCCCTCAAGCTGGGCTCAGCCTGGGGCTATCAGAAAGGGCCCTGGAAGCTGGGCACCTGCCCATTAGAGGCATAGACAGAAAGTGCTGAATTTATCCAAGGATGGTGTTCAGGAGTTTTCTATGTACTTTGCCCCAAATGACATCTTAAGCCAGAGAGGCGAGACGGGGGCTAGGTCCTTTCCCTGCCTCAGCCCTGCGCCTCACTCCCTGTGTTTGCTGGGGTTCCCTGTGTAGCAGAGGGCTGCTACACCCCTGCAGTTTGGCTATTAAAATAAAAATTTGGACTGATCTTGGTCTCAGGGGAGGCATACGGTGCTGGAATAAGAGAGGGTATATGTGTGCATGGGTGTGCATGGGGGAGCGTGCACATGCGTGTGTGGATGTGGATGTGTGTGTGTTTGCCAGATGGGGAGGACGTTGCTTAGAAGGCAGGAGGGACTTCCTCGCCCGACCTGGTTTTCTTCCCTTCGCTCCAGGTCCCTGTCATTTCTCTGGAGTTCCCAGGACCTGGCCTTCATCACGTGGTTAGCTTGTTGAACCCACAGCCAACTTCAATTTCTAGGTCACGTGCAGCCCTTGATATGGAGACTGATGAGAGAACCATTTCCTTCACAGTCAGGATAGACAACCCAAGTGGAGTCCGTTGCTCAGCAGCAGGGATCCTTCTGTCTGCAGCGGCTTGGGCCCCGCCGACTCCTGGCAAAGTTCCAGGTGCCATCTGTGCACACCGAGGGCTCAGGGATCCAGGGGAGGGCATGGGTTTGGGGTCATCTTCCTCCCAGATGAAACTCTGGCCCTGCCTGTTATCAGCTGTGGGACACAGCCATTCCGCTCACCTGGCAGAGCCTGCTTCCTTACCTGGGAGATGGGGATGCCACTGCTTGCTTGCAGGGTGGGTTGGAAAGGGACGAGGTGTGCCGAGCTCAGTGCAGGGGAGGGGCTGTGTCCTCCCTGAAGGAAACGCCTTTGGGGGGGCAGTACTTAAGCGTTCGTCACAGGGCCTGTCCGGGTGACAGTGAGCCAAGCCTCAGGTGCCACAGTGACTGTGAGAACTCTCTCGCCAGCTTCCCCTTTCTTCATCCTGCAGCTCAGCTCATCCACCCCCACCCCAGAGGTGTTTCTCCTCTCCCTCAGCTCGGGCCTGATCTGGCCGCCCCTCCTCGGAGCTGGGACCTCAGCAGAAATTACAGGTGTATTTTTTCCTGATTTGACTTGTATCTATCCCCACACTGGTCCACCCACCCGTCCCATGGGCAGGCCTGGGTGTTGCTCATCACTCGGCTACCCGTAGTAATATGCTCTTAGTAAATACTACCAAGTGTGACTCAGTGACTGAACGAAGGTTCGGGATATGGATGTAACACAAAGAATATTGCATCTTTTTTTTTTTTTAAGATTTATTTATTTGACAGAGAGAGACAAAGCGAGAGAGGGAACACAAGCAGGGGGAGTGGGAGAGGGAGAAGCAGGCTTTCTGCGGGGCAGGGAGCCCGATGCGGGGCTCGATCCCAGGACTCTGGGATCGTGACCTGAGCTGAAGGCAGACGCTTAACCACTGAGCCACCCAGTGCCCCAAGAATATTGCATCTTAATTCCAGTCTCCAGTAGCTGTGTGGCGCTGAATAAAGTCCTTTTATCTCTTGGGCTTCAGTTTGCTTTTCGTACCATGAAGAGTTGGTTAGATCCCTTTTTCCTTTTCTTTTTTATGGCACCCTTTTCTTCTCCCTCAAATAAAATCTTATGTGGGGCCCAGATATTTAAACACTGCTCACAGATCAAGTGGAACTGCTGTGATTGAGGTGTGGATGGGGTCCCAGAGCCCTCCCCTGATGACTGCCCCCTCTTCACCTTGAGCCTCCAGGGGCTTGGCGCCCACTTGAACATGGCCAGGCCAGAGTCTCTCATAATGTCCTGGGATATGGTCTGCATTTCAGACCACAGGACACTCCTGGAAACTTTTTTTTTTTTGAAGAAAATTAAATCCTTGATGTGAGCTTGTTTTCTGATTATTTCTCAGAGTGAAAAATTTTTATAGATAAGAAGGCACTATGAATGTTCTGTCTACTGGTACTCTGGCCAGTTGATAATTCTCCTGTATTTTGTCTGGAGCTGAAGGGCCCTGGGACATCTAGCTATAGGGGTTCCCTCTTTCTACCTTGGTCCCCAACCTGGAGGAGAGGGTTGCTATTTGTCTTTATGTCTTCAAGTCTGGGGCATTCTATGCTTTTCCCCCCATCAGCTAATTGAGATTTCCAGCTAAAAGAAAGTGTGACCTGGACAGAGGGAGTTAATATTTTAGGCCAAAATCAGTCACTGTCATTTTAGTAACAATTAGTTTCTGTCCCATGGTCAGAGAGTCAGGCATGACTTTCAGGGGGCTGGGACACAGGGCGGGGCCTTCTGTTGGGGAGCTAGCACAGTGTGGACAAAGCCACATGGTGTGGACTCTGTGGTCACAACCTGGGATTCCCATCCTGGCTCAGCTGTAGTTCACCCATGTGGACTCGTGGACCTTTGATTGCCCAGAGGCCCCATCTGTCAGATGGGTACGTTGTGCACTGACTGTTAGGACTATGGGAGACAAAATGAATAGTGTATATGGTCTGCATGGCATGTGAGTCCTAAACAGCGTAAGAGGTTAATAGTTTGAGCGTATACAGGAAGAGGTAACTATTGGGAGGAAGCGATCAGACCCTTAGCATGGGGAGTAGAGCAGAAGGAGAGTGCTATCAACTGAGTGAATATTTGTGTCTCCTCAAAATTCATATGTTGACATCCTAATCCCCGAATGTGATGGTATTTGGAGATGTGGCCTTTGGGAGGTAATTAGGTCATAGGGGTAGAGCTCTCTTCCGTGGCGGAGGAGGGCCCTTATAGAAGAGACAGGGAGTTCCTTTGCCATGGGAGGATATAATGAGAAGACAGCTGTCTCTGGACTAAGAAGCAGGGGCCTTCACCACACACCGGACTTCCGGCCCCTTGATCTTGGACTTCTAGCCTGCAGAAATGTGAGACATTAAGATTTCTTTTGTTTCTAAGCCTCCCAGTCTATGGTGCCCTGGGATAGCAGCCCAGACTAAGGCAGAGGGTGTCTAAGTACAGGATCTGAGGCTGTGTGATACAATGCAGTGGTTTTCAAACGCCAGTCCAGGTGTCGGGATCTGACTGCACCAGCCTCCCCTAGAAAGTTTGTCAAAGATCCAGCTTCCCAGTCTCACCCCTAGATATTCAGGATACTGATGGCTGAGATTCTGTAGCCTTAACCAATGCCCCAGGATGATTCTTGTGCATAGTCAGAACAGGAAATTGACATTTGGAGTCAAAATGATCGGGCTTTGGAACCAAAATTCACCTTTAATTTCAGTTGTTAGTTCACTGTGGACTTACCTGCTCTAAACCTCAGTTTCTTCTGTGAAATGGGGACAATCCCTGCCCTACCTATCTCCCAGGGTTGTCTGGAGGCTCATATAAGACACGGAATGTGAATGCACTTTGCAAACGAGCACACCATATATATATATCTCTTTCTTATTACGGGTGGGAAAGACAACCTTGATGCTTTCCAAGGCTTCCTGCTGCATTTGACCCTGTCCACCAGGGGGCAGCAGGTGCACGCACAGGAAACCTTGGAGCGGTTTCTCCAAGTTGAGTTCTTTGTCTGGTGAAATCAGAACTTTAGGAAGATTGTTCTCAGCAGTTCCTGGGCCATAGAGACCCTTGCAAGCCCGGGCCTCAGGGAAATCAAGGTATCTTCAGAAAGTTCTTCAGAGATGCATTTAGTATATTTATACTAAATAGTATTCAGACGCTCCAGTTAAAATGTTTTATCCTTCCAGAAGGACACCATGTGACTGACATTTAGGAAGCAGGGCTTGAGATGCCGAAATAGAAGTTAACGGTCCAGGTCAACACAGTAGCTCTTGAATCCAATTCATTTATTCACTCACTGACTCATCTGCTCACTCATTCAGCAGACAGGAACTAACACCTTGGCCGTGCTGGGCACTAACCAGACCAGGCACGGGGAAAACAAAGGGGAATAGGCACAGAGATAGCCTTGAGGACTGTTCTCAAGATAATGGTGAACATTTTTGGAGCATCACCCATGTGTCAGGTGCTGTTCTCGGTTCTTCATATGTGTTAACTCACGGGAGCCCTGCCAGGTAGGTATTATTACTACCTCCACTTGACAGAGGAGGGAACTCAAGTCCGGAGAAATTAAGTCAAGGTCCCATGGAGCGCATGGGTGGCTCAGTCCGTTAATCGTCTGCCTTTGGCTCAGGTCATGATCCTGGAGTCCTGAGACTGAGTCCCGCATCAGGCTCCCTGCTCAGCAGGGAGTCTGCTTCTCCCTCTGACCCTCTCCCCTCTTGTGCTCTCTCTCTCTCACTCACTCTCTCTCAAACAGATAAATAAAATCTTTAAAAAAAATAAATCAAAGTCCCCCTTTGAGGGGAGAAGCAAGGATTTGAACGTGGGCTGTCTGCCTCTAGAGCCCATGATCTAGCTGGTTTAGATGGGGGAGGCAGACATGATTAATGACTTAGCAATGAGAGCTGTAAGAGACTTGTGCCTTAGTCACTCCATGTTCCCAGGTGTGCTGAGGATGTCTTACTGAGCTGGGCAGTGGGGCAGTGCTGGAGAAAGGATGCCCTGGGGTGGGGTGGGGGCGGAGATTGGAGGATAAATACCCCAGCTCCCTAGGGTGGGACAGCTCTGAGATGTGTCTGTATCGCCCTCTGGTGTTCCGCTGTGGGACTGCGCTCTAGGTGGTCCCTGCAGTACCTGCTCAATAAGGTGTGTTCCCTGCCTTCCTACCTGTTCTGTCTCATTTCCCCACACTCCTCTTGTTTCCTGGGATTGCCTTCCAACTAAACTATCCCCATTGCAACCCTTGGTTCAGGACCTGCTCTGGGGGGAGCCCTGTCTGGGACACCTATCTCCCTGAAGTTTGTAACCTTTAAGGAGCAGAGAGCTGGATCCAGTTCATAGCTATAGCCCTAGCCCAGAACATGCCAGGGCTGAGTGGAGGGGAGCTGGAGGCTGCAGAGACACAGGGGACATTGATTTGCCCCGTGGGGAACAGCGAAGGTCCCTCAGAAGAGATGACATTTGAACTGCTGAATCTGGATCTTCTCTCCCCACCTTACCTCGCTGTTAAAGTGCATTCTTCTTCATTGATTTCCTCCTGGCCTTTGGCACCCACAAGCTTCCCTGAGGTCTCCAAGAGTCATGGTCCAACCCCCCCCCCCCCCAGGATTCCAGTGCCCACTGAGCCCTGCACTATGACCCTCAAAGCATTTTCTTTCCTCGATTTATCAGCACTGTGAACCAATTAATTGCTTTTGCTTAGCTTTTTTTAGTTATCTGAGGCCACAGGTCACCTTTTGGGGCCTCAGTTTCCATATCTGTAAGATGGGGATGGTAATACTCCCTCACCAGGCACTTGTGAGACTTGTGAGTCTCAGTGTAATAATGTGAGGACAGGCTGTCCTCTCAAGGGCTTCCCTGGGAACTCCCAGCACAGCGCTGTCATCTTGTGCATGAAGGTAGCTCAGTCCCTAGCTGCTTATCTTCTCCCCGGTCCCTGGGTGCCAGACAATCTTTCAGTCTGATCTTTGCCCTCCCTCATGATGTCCTGGGTTCCTAGAAGAAATTAAAAGGAGAGATGCTTTACTTCTTGCTTGTTTCTTTTGGATGCCCCCCACACTCGGTACAAATCCAAGCATCTCTTATTAGGGACACATGGCCAAATAAGCAGTCCTCTGGACTCCATCCAGGAGACCCAGCCCTACATCTGGGCCTGATTATGCTAATAGAGCCCTAGTCTCCTCCCACTTTAGTATACTATGAAGCTCTGTGGGGTTCCTCTAACCTGACCTTGGGAAAGCATCGTGATTCCTTCCAATTCCTGTTTCCGCTTTCCACTGATTGAAACACGTAATAATCATGGAGACCATTTATTAAGCCTTTACTGAGTGCCAGGTGCTGTTCTTACCGTTTTACGTGTGTTTGGCCCTAAATCTTCTTAAGGATCTTGTGAAAGAAGGACAGTTTTTATCCCCATTTTACAGATAAGCAGACTGAGGCCCAGAGAGTGTAAATCACTTGTGCAAAGTCACGGAGCAGAGAAGTGCAGAGCCCTCCTGCCTGGCTTTCCGTCTTGGGTGTAAATGCCATGCGCCAGGAAAGATGGTGAGCTTGTGTGTGTGCCTAAGAGGGGGTGACCCACAGTCCTCCAGGAGTGAAGTGTGCCCGAGGCTGGGTGGGCAGAGCAGTGGGCCAGCCTGTGGGCGGCTGGAACAGCTGTGGATTTGGGAGGCCTCTGCCCGGCAGCTGCTGAAAGGAAGTGTGTTGTTCTTCGTGGATAGAAATTTGGGGCCCAACATTCTCTGTGGCCAAAGCTGACTTGGCCTCTTCTTGAGGTGGGTTGGTCCCAGGTCACCTCTTCAGCCATACCCGAGAGCAGGAACTTGGTTTTGGGATGCAAGTAGCTGTCCTGCCCGTGGCTTCCTGTGTGTGTCACTGTCCGGGGGATGGGGACTCATGGAGCTCTGTGTGGTCCTTCTCTCTGCCAATAATTCACGGGGCTGGAGTTACTCATACATCATATGATATATGATATATGTAGGGCACACACACGGCATATATATGAGAAACTTTCTAGCTTGAAGACCTTGGCTCATCAATCTCTATGAACTCAGTCTGCCCATCTGCAAAATGGGATATTAGTAGTAGCAGCTCCTCCTGGAGCTGTTTGAGCACTAAGGGTATGTAATGCGTGGAAAGCCCTGAGAATGGGGTCTAGCACACACTAAGCACCCCATAATGATTACTATTATTAATCCAACGTCAGTGATGACTGTTATTCCTGTTACTTCTGTTTGGAGATCTTTGTGGGGCTTAAATGACTTAATGCATGGCACACAATAAGTTCTCATTAAAGGGTAGTTTATTATTTTGTTATTTTCTTTTACTAAGCTCTTTTACCCTCATTTGGTCCTCACTCTGGATCTAAGGGAAAGCTGGAATTCCCTTTCTCATTTGAAAAATATTCAAACAGATGAGTAAAAAAGCAAAATGCCTTGTTCCAGTTTTCCTAAAGAGTAAGGGTCAGGGCACCTGGGTGGCTCAATTGGTTAGGCGGCTGCCTTCGGCTCAGGTCGTGATCCCGGGGTCCTGGGATCGAGCCCCGCGTCTGGCTCCCTGCTTAGTGGGGAGCCTGCTTCTCCCTCTCCCTCTGCCTGCCGCTCCGCCTGCTTGTGCTCTCTCTCTCTCTGTCAAATAAATAAATAAAATCTTAAAAAAAAAAAAGGGGGTCAAAGTCGTGCCTGAAATTCAAAACACTTGGGCTCAAAACGCTATGTCCTTCTTAGGCATTGAAGACTCCTTTAAACTGTCCTCAGGTTATATTGGAAATCACCTTTTAAACCATGTCAGCTCCTAACCGCTTATTTACGAAACACCTATCCACCTCCTGTCTCAGTCTGATGCACATATAAGACCCATTTCAAAGATGGGAAAACTGAAGCTCAGAGAGGTTGAACTTTCTGCCCAAAGTCATGTGGTGGGTTGGACCAGAGTCAGAATCTTCTGGCTTCTCCATCTCCAGCATGGAATTAAAGAGAGTTCCTTTAAGACCAGAAGAGGCTCGGGTGTCCCAGGAAGCACATACTAACACAGAGCATGGGTCTTCCTTCCCTGTCCTGTCTTCCCTGATCACCCTTGCAGCTCCAACTGTCTGTGAGGCCCCTGTCACTGATTCGGGCTCTGTCCCCTCTTGTATCTGATGACTCCGGTGGAGCTGTGTCCTAGAACCAAACCTGCCCCACTTCTCACAGCACAGACCGTGTTTGGACATCCCGAGCCTCCTCTCCCAGCAGCTGATCCCTGGCCATCTCTAGGTTCAGCTTCCAGGCTCTTCTCCCAGATCTGGGAGATCTTGCCGCCACCTGTCTACCATGCAGCCGAGCTGGGATGCTCACCCCTCACCTATTGCCTTCTCCAGACCAAGGCAGGACAGTCAAAGACAGAAGAGGAAGGTGTGCAGAGGGGAGATGTGGCTGACGCCATCAGCAGAGTGACTCAGGTCTGGCAGAAAGACAACATGGGTGTACGTGTGGGCACCGGGACACTTGGCTGTGGGCACAAGAAGCCTGGCTCACCCTGGCTGAAGCAGTCTGTTGGCCTCAGGGGTTTTCTGCCCGGGGGCCCGGGTGTACCCAGAGGTTCAAACAGTGCCTTGGGGAACCTGTGTCTCTCCATCTCTTGTCCAGTTGGGTGGTATGCTGTCCACCTTAGTTCCACACTTAGGCTGACTCTCTCAGCAACTCTTGCAGCCAAGAGCACATGGCTTTCTTAGTTGCTCCAGAGAAGTTTCCAGGACTGAGACTAATGTGGCCAAATGGCCTGGTTTGGGCCAGCTTAGTGCCAATGGCTGCGGCCCGGGTGATGAAATGAGCTGATTAGCCAAGCCTTGATCTGGGGAGTGGACCAGTCCTATGAAAACTGCCTGGATCCAGAAGGAGAGAAGGCTGGTTCCCTTAGGATAATCTGGTGCTGTTCCCAGAAGGGAAGGAGACTCTAGGCAGCCAGATAAGCGGTGACCAGGACAGCATCTGTGCACACTCTCGACGTGGGCCATTCCCCAGCCAACCTCTTTCATCCTGACACGGTGTGCTTGGACCTGTTCAATGTCACATGTGATAGGAACCCGGGTGCACAGTTTCCTTTGAGGATGCAGGGACTCTGTCTACACCAGCCTGAGTTCAGTCTGAAGCTGGGCACCCAAGTCAGGCTCCTCGCGCTCCGTCCTTCCTGTGGCGCACTGCCCATGGAGGATCACCCCGTCTCATAGCGGGCAGAAGACAAAAAGCCAGTTGCTTCTAAGGGACCTAGGCCATCTTCAGGTGGTGCCGAAGGCAGCCTCTTCCCTTAGGATGACGGGGTGCCTGAGCATAGGCTGGGCTGCTGGAGCCCATGTAGGCTGGCCCTGGGCAGCGACGGGCAGACCGGGCCGGTGGCTTTGGGTCTGCGGTGGTTGGTAGGCACGAGGGAATCTAGACTCTTGCAGGGGGCCAGACCAGATCCCATGATGCAAACATGACGATCCTCCTGGCATCTGCTTCTTTTTCTCATCCGTCCAGCGTGGCTCGGAGAGAGTGTTCTCAAAGAAAGATCCACTCAGTGGCTGCCCCGTATAGCTGCAGAAAAGCCTCCTTAGCTTTGCCCTGGAGCAGAGAGCTGCAGACGTGGCAAATGATCTGCGAACGGATGGGATTTGTATTGACACATGTTTATCCAGATCAGTTAGGGAGAATGATTTTATTTATTTATTTGTTTATTTATTTGCAACACTCCCCCAACAAGTCTTTGCAGCTGGAGTGTGCAACGTGAACAACAAAAATGTGAACTGGGATGAGAAATGGATTTGCCAGACTGCCTCCGGGGGAGGGCACGGTATGGCCGGAGGAAATGCTGTGTGATCTCTTGGAACAGAGGGCAGGATGCCTCCTGAACGGCTCTGCATAATTAAGGAGGAAGAAGTTTGAAGTTGGGGAGGGAGTGACTAATTTTGAAAGCCGGCCACTGTGCGGAGGAAGGCGGGCAGACAGGGAGAACAGCACTGCTGAGAAGGGCCTGAGGAATGTTGAAGTGTCAGGTGGGGAGCTTTTCAAGAGAAATTCAGGGTGCTGGCTGAGGTGGGCCTTCCCTGGGAACATACAGAGTGTCAGTAGAAATTATTAAGGAGTCCCCAAATGCTTGCTGGGCTGAATCTCTTCTCTTTGCTCCTCTAGCTCTGGGAGGCTATCCAGGATAGGCTCTCTTGCCCTCTGGCTTCCAGGAAGCTGTGGGTTTGGCCGATGAGGAGCTTCCCTTTACGTCTGGTCAGGGTCTTGGAGGGAATGAGGAGAGTGATGTGGGGGGCTGCTTGTCCCCCTGCTTCCCACTTTCACATGGCCTTGAGTTGGCTGTTGCTAGATCCTGGGAACCCACACCCTGCCCACACCTTTGTTAAATTTTTCTCTATTCAACTGTCCCTAAATTATCCTAATTTGAGTGTGCTGGCTGTTTCCTTCCAGGATGCTGACCAACCCACCCGGGATGAGTGCATTTCTCACAGACGCCTGAGAGGGATGGGTCATGGGTCCTGCGTCCTGGGTGAGGGGCTGAGGCAGCAGTGCACCCAGGCAAAGGAATCGCTGACTTCCGGTTGTCGCGACCAGGTGCTCTCCAGGGACCTTCTGGCAGCCTGGCTGCCCCTAGTAGCTGTGGTGGCTCGGAAGTAAAAAATGTGAGTTCCAAAATAATCAGGGTGGCCCAAGGAACTTACCCAGGCTGGGGCCCACATCACAGTGTGACCCCCTTTTGACTGAGGGTGGGGACATCGAGGATCTTGAGACACAGGGAATGGGGAATCTGAGAATTGCTGGGTGTGATCATTTCCTTGATTGAAAACTGAGGCTGTAAGTGACTCAAGGTTCCATGTCAAGGTCAAGTAGATGGCAGCATCGAAAGAGCTGTAGGGGAGCAAAAAATGGGGTTTGGCTTAAGATCAGTTCACAGTGTCAACAAGAGGAAGAGTCAGACAGGTAAATACAGGGTGGAGTTGGCCGGATCGAGGAGGGTGCTGAACTGGAGCAAAATTTACACAATGGTTCGGGCAAGGCAGCTAGGACACTTCCGTGGTGGGGACATTGAGAAGTGCTCCTTTGTTTTGCTGGTTATACTTTTATAATTCAGGTTCATTATAGGGCACTTGAAAACCACAGCATAAAAGAGAAATACCCAGGTTCTTCTTCCCACTTAGAACTCAGTTGCTATTTTTTTTTTTAAAGATTTTATTTATTTATTTGACAGAGAGAGAGCACAAGTAGGCAGAGTGACAGGCAGATGGAGAGGGAGAAACAGGCTCTCCGCTGAGCAGGGAGCCGGATGTGGGGCTCGATCCCAAGACCCCAGGATCATGACCTGAGCCGAAAGCAGCCGCTTAACGGACTGAGCCACCCAGGCGCCCCAGAACTCAGTGGCTATTTAAGTATATTTTCTTCCGAGTTGTTTTCTTCAGTATAGTAGTCATTCTTCTCCTATAATTTTGCAATCCACTTCCTTCTCCTAGCATTGTGAGTAAACATTATGGATAAACATGATTTTAAAAACTTTCTGTTTTTTATATCATATAGATTGTCATAATTTGTTTTTGTAACTATTCTTATGATGGTGGGCATTTAATTTTTTTTTCTTTTCCAGTTTATTTGCTATTGTAGTTGAAGATATATATATACACACACACACACACACACACACACACACATAATGTATATTGTTCAATATATAATATATATAGTTCATATATACATATATATATATTTCTGTCCTTTCAGGCCATGATCCCACTTTTAAAATTCTGAAGGAAGGAAGGAATCAGAGATGAACATAAAAATGTGAGTACAAAGTTTGTGACATTATATATATGCTTTTTTTAGACTCCTGTTCTATGTGGGTGATTTGCATTCCAGAAAAGCTGTACTGGTCCCATTTCTCCGACCAGTCACTTAGGAGAGCACAACTGTCAACACAGCTCTGCCTGTATGGAGTTGGGTAGGGCCTCATTTCAAGGCCCTGCCCCGCCGCAGGTCCCACCTCCATCTCCATTAGTCTCAAAAGTGAGCCCACTGGTAGGGAGGCCATGGAGTGGTTCCAAGAGTAATACATATCTACTTTCTACTTTCCAGATGTTTCTTCTCTCTGGGACCAGTTCCAGAGCTCCCTGGAAGGTGATATGATGACCTTGGGCTTGAACCCAAAGAGTACAGGAAATTTTTGGCAGGTTGTTGGTGGGTTGGTGCCAACCCACTTAGAACCAAAACACTGTATGTTGGGCTCCCGTGGAGAAAGGCATCTGCCTCCCATGGACTCAGAGGCCACCACAGGCTCCTCTAGGGGACTGCCTGAGTGGCTGGATCCCCTGGAGGGAAGCAGGCAGGATGCACTTTAGAAAGGATTTATGTATGGGGAGTTGGTGGAAGATGAGGCATGCACTAGGTGTGGAATCAGGAGACATGGACCTTGAGAGACCATTGGTACAAAATCAACAGTAGTACAAAAAGCAGGTATTTAGCCTCTCTGGATCTGTTTCTCCATCATGTGGGTTAACGTTGGAAAGATTTCTAGGGCCTTCACCGTGAGCTCAGATACACTCGTGCACGTGCAGACACACACAAACACATGTCCACAATATACGTTTTATTGCATCCTCCACTTGTTGGATGGTGAAATCACAAATCATTCATCTTTAATGTTCAGCTTCCTCCAACTTACCCTAATGCTGGAAATGCATTTAGTAGATTACTAGTAGTAGCTATTAAAACCCGGGGCTGCCTTGCTCCTGCCTCATGTCCTGTGGCTGGGTACAGTTCATTTTATTATTAGCGCAAAAAAAAAAATGATTAAGAAAGTTGATCCACAGAGCTTGCATGTGGTCTTATCCAGTGTGTATGCAGTCATGCTGCATCACTTTCTCCCCGAGTGCAGGTAACTTAGAGCTGCTGGAGTGACCATCTTATAGATGTAGAAACTGAGGCTGAGAGAGGGGGCATGTCTAGCAAGAATGCCCACCCAGTGAGTGCTGGAGCCAGGATTAGAACGTTAGTCTCCAGGTTGCAGGCTGGTCCTTTACTTATTTCACCTGTCATTTGTAAAAGTAGAACTCCTCAAGTATGAGTCTTATGTGAATCCTCTTAATTCCTAGGCAGATAGAAGTAGTGGGGAGGGGCTTATGTGTGGCCCAGAGCCTCATCCACCAGCGGCTTTTGAAACAATTCCATGGATCTTTACAGCTCTACTTACAAACCAAACAACCTGCCCTATTCATTTACTTAGTCTTTCTTCATCTATCCATTCAACAGACTCGTGTTGAGCACTCATTATATCTTCAGCTCCATGCTTAAGGGAGCTACTTCCTACCCTTCCAATAAATTCTTCACCCTTGACTTATTTTCCTGTATTAAATTATTCAGATTTGTTTCTGTTGCTTTTCATCAATGAGCCCTAATAAGTACAAGGAGTTTATACTATTTAGGTGGTGGAGCTGCTTTGGAAGATTTTAGGTAGGGGAGTCTCTGGGACAGATTTGAATGTTATGTAGACCATGCTGTTAACTGAACAATGGATGGCTTTGTTCTTGTGGGGGTTGGGGGGAGATAGAGGCAAGAAGATTGGTTAAGCAGTAATGAAGACCAGAAAGGAAATACTAAAGGCATAAACTATGTCAGTACTTGTACCAAAGGCAGAAAAGTGCCTTTGATTAAGAGTTTGGACTCTGATGATAGATCTGGGTTTGAATCCTAACTGTGCCACTTACTTGTAAGTATAAATATGGGCTAGTCACATAACCTCTCCAGGTCTGTTTCATGATCCAGATAGGCTGGATAAGAGTATTTCTGCTAGTGGAGGGTTGGGAGGATTCACTGAAATAACTCAAGTGAAGCCTTCTCATTGCCTGGCTCACAGGAAGTATTCAGTAAAGGCTGCTAACCGTTGATGGTGAGGATGGTGGTGATGGTGGTGATGAGGATGATGATGATGCTGGTGATGGTGATGATAGTGATGATGGTGACTGTGAGGAGGAGGAGGAGGGGCTGATTGTGGTGGTGGTGAGGATGGTGATGACAGTCATGATGATGATGAGGATGAGGATGATGATGGTGGTGGTGATGATGGTGATGATGATCATGAAAGTGATGATGGTGGTGGTGATGATGGTGATGATCATGAAGGTGATGATGGTGGTG